>NW_006159559.1:6870935-6883363 GCF_000334495.1 Tupaia belangeri chinensis | reverse complement strand
CCCGGGGGGTCTTTTCTCACTATCTCTGTCTCTCTCTGTCTTTCTGGCACCGGGCGCCCCCCCCCTATGGGAAAACCCTCCAAAAAAAAAAAAAAAAAAGAATATTTACATCAGAATCATTTTAGTCACAGTTCATCCTGTCCTCCCTATTAAAAAATTTTTTTGACATTTTCTCTTGATAACCAATTCCATCATTTGGTTGGCTCCATGGCCAATCAAATTTGTATCTTCTCAGAATGCTGGTTAAACTGCATTATTCTGAAGAGATCAGAGTCACTTAGAAGGCTAATGACAGAGCTTTCTGTGCTTTCTTGGTAAAAGCCTGGGTGAGGATATTTAATTAGGAGCCAAAAAATAGTTTGAGTGTAGTCAAACTATTGAGTGGAGTCCCTGGTATAAAGAAAGAAAAATTCTGTTTACCAATATGGTCGTTCTATTAATAGATATCTGTTGATCATTTTCTTAATAGGGATATTGACATGCTACCACCTGGACAAAAAGGAAAAACTGAAAATATATTCAGTTTGCTTGTAAATACATGAATATCATATAAAAGGATTCACAATAAAACGTACAACATGGGGCCAGCAGGTGGTCTGGAGGTAAGGCAGCTGGATCTGACATAGCCAACTCTGTGGCTCTAGTCTCAGACCCAGTGGCTTGGTGTTTGCACATGCATGCCCAATATCCAAGATGAAAATGGAGGAGAAGAGACTGTTGCTTGCCTATCCCACCTGGGGGATGATTTCTCACTTTCCCTCCCTCTCTTCTATCTCTGTCTCTCTGGCAAGCACACACACTCGACGGCAAAAACTAAAAACAAAACAACTCAGCTACCTTTGTGTGTGCATGGAAGACAGGTGTGAGACATGTGTGACAAGAGCACTTCTCCTTGAATCATATAAATACATTACTTTATTCAGAAATTAAGTAAACCGAATTAAAAATAAGATGTCAATTTTTTTTTGAGAGATTTTTGCTATAGGGTGCATGTGCTGTCCAGAGAGACAGAAAGTGAGAAATCACCCCCCAGGGGGGATGGCCACGCCACAATCCCTTCTCCTCTTGGGATCTTGGGCATGCCCAGTATGAGTTTAAGCCACCTGGTCCAGGACTCGAACCATGGTTGGCTACATGAGAGTCCAGCGACATAGCCATGCTAACTGCTGGTCAATCATCTTCCTTCTTAGTGTGAAAGATTTGTATCAGGTATGAGCTCAGCCTTTTTATCAGGGACCTTATTAACAACGTCAAAAATTTACCATCCTATATTGCTTTGACTTCTTACCCTTGCCAGAAGACCATTTGTTCTCTATGTGTCAATAATGACTTTTCTCTAGGAATTCTTCCATATCTCAAAACAGAACTCCTCATAATACAAGTTAGGCCTAATTCTTGCTTCTGTTTAAAAAGTTTTGTATCTGTTTCTCAAATCTTATCAAATTTAATTTCTCTGCTCTTAAACTATCTTTGTTTATTTATCTTGATAATCGTCTTCTGAATAGTTTTTCAATTTTATATATCTCTCAAATTTCAAGGCCAGGAATTATCCAGTATTCTAAAACCAGTTCACTAGTAGAATTAAGACAAATATTCTGAAAAACCCCAGCATAAAATAACTTCATGAGTACTTTTTTTTTTCACTTTACTAATCACAGCATATATTCTATTTTTAGAAGTTTATATTTCCTCCCTAAGAATTGGCTGTATTTGTAATTTTTTTATTCAACTCTCTAATTTATCAGTTATTTTCCATTCCTATTCTATCCTCTCAGGGATTAATGATTTCTTCATTATTTAGAGTTACCAGCACATGAACATACATATTCAAAGATCATTCCTCTCGAAAAACAAAGCAAATATTTACACAAAGAAAACATCAGTCAATCACAGCCATGCAGCAAAACACGTTTCCCATTCAGGTTCGCACGTGTCCCCTAACCAAGCACCTCTTGCCTCCCATTTTAATTACCTTTCCCTTATATTTTTCTGGCATGAATCACCCAGAAAATAGGTCCTACAAGAGCAAAAGCAAATTAAGGCAGCCAAAGTGAAACAGAAAATCTGTTCATCCAGTTAAGCACATTTTACTTTTTTCTTCTGTCCCTCCCTCTTGAGTTTAAGCCACCTGGTCCAGGACTCGAACCATGGTTGGCTACATGAGAGTCCAGCGACATAGCCATGCTAACTGCTGGTCAATCATCTTCCTTCTTAGTGTGAAAGATTTGTATCAGGTATGAGCTCAGCCTTTTTATCAGGGACCTTATTAACAACGTCAAAAATTTACCATCCTATATTGCTTTGACTTCTTACCCTTGCCAGAAGACCATTTGTTCTCTATGTGTCAATAATGACTTTTCTCTAGGAATTCTTCCATATCTCAAAACAGAACTCCTCATAATACAAGTTAGGCCTAATTCTTGCTTCTGTTTAAAAAGTTTTGTATCTGTTTCTCAAATCTTATCAAATTTAATTTCTCTGCTCTTAAACTATCTTTGTTTATTTATCTTGATAATCGTCTTCTGAATAGTTTTTCAATTTTATATATCTCTCAAATTTCAAGGCCAGGAATTATCCAGTATTCTAAAACCAGTTCACTAGTAGAATTAAGACAAATATTCTGAAAAACCCCAGCATAAAATAACTTCATGAGTACTTTTTTTTTTCACTTTACTAATCACAGCATATATTCTATTTTTAGAAGTTTATATTTCCTCCCTAAGAATTGGCTGTATTTGTAATTTTTTTATTCAACTCTCTAATTTATCAGTTATTTTCCATTCCTATTCTATCCTCTCAGGGATTAATGATTTCTTCATTATTTAGAGTTACCAGCACATGAACATACA
The DNA here is from genome assembly GCF_000334495.1 of Tupaia belangeri chinensis. Taxonomy (NCBI): domain Eukaryota; kingdom Metazoa; phylum Chordata; class Mammalia; order Scandentia; family Tupaiidae; genus Tupaia; species Tupaia belangeri. The sequence continues at coordinate 6,880,514 of NW_006159559.1, read as the reverse complement.
TATTCAAAGATCATTCCTCTCGAAAAACAAAGCAAATATTTACACAAAGAAAACATCAGTCAATCACAGCCATGCAGCAAAACACGTTTCCCATTCAGGTTCGCACGTGTCCCCTAACCAAGCACCTCTTGCCTCCCATTTTAATTACCTTTCCCTTATATTTTTCTGGCATGAATCACCCAGAAAATAGGTCCTACAAGAGCAAAAGCAAATTAAGGCAGCCAAAGTGAAACAGAAAATCTGTTCATCCAGTTAAGCACATTTTACTTTTTTCTTCTGTCCCTCCCTCTGTACCAGTAACTGTCTAGCTTCTCCCATGGCAGTTAGCTCTGAGCTACTGCTTTGCCTACCTGCATTGTCCCCCATTTTACCTATAAGGAAACTGAGGCTCTTAAAATAATAAACTTTGATTGACTCTACAGAAGCTGGACTTCAGCTGGCAGCCAGCCCATTCAATACCTCACCCTTGCTCACAGTGCTATGACGATAACGGGACTCTGAAATGAATGTCTCAGTACCCGAGGATCCTGGGGTCAATCTGTTCCCCTGGCTTTACAGACCCAAGATGTTGAAGTATGAACCAGTAGCATCTACTTTGTGGCAACCAAAATGTCTTCAGACATTGTTCAATGTCCTCTGAATAGCTAAATCAACCCCAATTAAGGACCATGGGCATATTACACCAAACAAAAATAAAATGTACAAAAATTAAAAGTAGGTAACATTAATGAAGCAATTCCTTTCCTTATAAAATGGAGCACCCATGATTTCTTCTATCAGTGTGCTTCAGCAATTAAATTACTCTGTAGCCTTTAGTAAGAAACATATACCTACCTACGAGCCTCAATATTTTTCCTTTTAAACTGAAGATGTTGAAACAGCTCTAAATCCCTCTGACAACTACATATTTTATTAATGTACAGTTCTACGTGCTTTACAGTCATTAACTGCTGTGTGTGTGTGTGTGTATAAAATGTAATATATATAAAAAAATGTTTTTTTATTTTTGCTAGAAGGCCATCAGAGAGACAGAGAATGGGAGAGGAGAAAGCATTCCCTGTGGAGAACGGTCACACTGTAATCCTTTCACCTCCATCTCTTCCTCCCCTTCAGTATTTCAGGATCTTGGGAACCATGCACATGAACCCAGTGTTTCTCTGAAGCCACTGGATCCTGGACTTGTACTATGTGGTTAGCTATGGGGATTCACCTACCTTAAACACAGAGCTGGCCTGAGAGATGATAAATTTTAATTTTCGTTTTACTTTTAAAAAAGTGACACAGGGTGCATGTATTTGCCAGGGAGAGATGAAGAGACAAAGGGAGAAAGCACTCCCAAAGAGGTGTGGTCACAATCCCTTCATCTCTATTCTGTTCTGTCAGGATTTGGGGAATGCGTGCACACATAGATGCCCAGTACAGTTTTCAAATCTCTGCAGCCAGGATGTAAACTGGAGTCCGCCATATAAGAAGATCCAGCTCTTTGAACCACTAGGCTAGAGGGCCAGTCCAAAATTTTAAATGTCCTAATAACCAAATTAACAAGGTGAAAAACAAACAAGTTATATTAAATTCATAATATATTTTTCCTTAATCCAATATCTCCAGAACATTATCATTTCAATATATAATCACATTATGATCAGTGTGTATTTTACACTTACAGCATATCTCAATTTGCATTGGGTTTTTTTTCAAGTGCTCAGTAGCCACAATGACAGTCAAAGAATAAGAACAAAGAATAAGAACTTATTTTTCATCTATACCAGAAAATGAAATCTCCTACAAATGTGAATCAATTCATGAATACATGGCATCTCAGAGTCCATACCTAATTCTGGGTAAGACATGTGTTTGCACTCCTATGAACTAGGTAGTAAGGAGGAACAGGAATATCAATTAGTTTATTTCTTTATGATTAGGGTTTACTCTAAAATTATTTCCCCAAGTCTTCTGGTCTTCTGCTTTGGGTTTCATAAGATTTTTGTTGCTGTTGTTGTTGCTTTTGCTACTAGTAAATGATTTTAGGATCTTGGTTATTTTCTCTCAGTGAACTCTCAAGATATTATCTTACTGTTTCCTGGCTTCTAATGTTGATCTAATAAATTAGCTATTAACAGCTAATAAGTTAAATCTGGCTTTAATTTAATAAATTAAATAAGCTAGCAATCTTCAGCTTATTAGTAAATCTGTACCTCTCAGGCTGCTTTTCTTATCTTATCATTGTCTTTGGTGTTCTATTGTTTCACTACAAAGAGTCTACATATGGATTTCTTTTTATTTACATTGTTTAGGACTTCCTGAATTTCTTGAGCAATTCTGGAAAATTCCAAGCTCTTATTCCTTCAGACATTGCTTCTTCATTTCACTACCTTTTTGAAATATAATTAGAAATATTAGGTCTTATTACTCTATCTTCCATGTATCTTGCATAGTTTTTCTATCTTCTTGTCTTCCTCTGACACATTTTATGTAAGTTCTGCTGTTCACTGAACTCCTCTACTGTGTCTAATCTGCTTGACTATTCATACTATGACTTTTTTTTTCATACACATGCATAATAAATACGTATTACACAAACACACATACTGGATTTCCTTGTAAAATAATTTGCTCATTTAAAATAGTGTTTGTTGGAGCCCAGATTTAGCATAGCAGCAGTGCAACTGGTCCCACATGGGTAGGTCCTCAGTTTGGGTGTCTCCTTGAGCCTACTTTAGTGCTCTCATGCCCATGATTCAGGCTGGCTGAGGCTGGAGGTGGATCATGGCATGCAGACCCTGTTGAGAATGACTGTCTTTCTCTCTCTGTGTCTTTGTCTCATGAAAGAAAGAAGTAAAATTAAACTTTAAAATAAAATAGTATCTGTAGTGTTTGATCAAACATTTTAGGAACTGTTTTTCGTTTCCAAAGATGGGAAAAGAAACAAGTTCTTTTACTAATTTAATGTCTTCTATGAACTAGAAACCTGAGGAGCCTACCACACTTTCTGATCACCCTAAATGGTATTACAGAAGAAATCATGATCTTTGATACCAGATCATGTAACATTCAGACATATAACATTTGGTATGAGATAAGGTTAACTATTCAGAAATTTTAGTTAGGATTATATATCCAGCTAGAATTGCATAAGTGAACTTAGGGACCACTGAAATGGGAAAGAGGATGATTTTTAAAAATAGTCTGGTTTAGGGAACCAGCAGTTAGCGTAATGGCTATGTCGCTGGACTCCCACGTAGTCGACGGCGGTTCGCGTCCTGGACCCGGTGGCTTAAAACTCACGCCGGGCGCGTGTGTGTGCGTGCCCAAGATCCCGAGAGGAGAATGGAGGAGAAGGGATTGCGGTGTGACCATCCCCCCTGGGGGGTGATTTCTCGCTTTCTGTCTCTATGTCTCTCTCTGTCTGGCGAGCGCACGCGCCCTACAATGAAAATCTCTCAAAAAAAAAAAAAAAAAAAAAAAAAAGTCTGGTTTAGAAGAATTTCCAAATGCCAAAGTTCAAACTTGCTTGCTCTGGGGTATGAGTATGTATTGATCATGGTTTTGTTTTGTCTTGTTTGTTTGTTTTTTTTGTAGCAACAGGGAGGGAAAAAAATCATCCTGATTGATCATTCTTTATACTCACTGTGCAAGGAAATTTACTTATATTAATTTTTTTGCCATATGAATAATTGTACTGATAGAAAATTGATCCTCACAGCTGAAAATTGGTCCAAAGCTTGCAGAGTCAATAGACCATAAAGGTGGGGTTCAAATCCAGATATGTTTGTGATAGCGCCATACCAAAGCCTCTGGCAATGAAGCCTTGAATGAAAAAATTCACTAAATGAAAAATAGTAGAAGACTGATTGAACAAGCCAATTTATTCCTAATTTGAGTATCAAGTTTAGGAGTTCCTCAAAAAAATAAATAAATTGAAAACAAAACAAACAAACCTTTATTCCTTCATAGAAAAGAATGATGTGTTCTTACAACTCTGATTCAATGTCTAAAATTTTTAAAGGGCGTTATTCTGAAAGAAACTTAGAAAGAAATGACCTCAAACACCCCACAGATTGTAGATCCTTAGCTCAGAAGTGACAGGAAGAAGGAATGTACTTTAAAAGAAGTTTAAAATAAGAATAGTGATTATCTAGAGGTGGGCCAATGGTGATTATTTGTGGGAAGTTTTCAAAGTAAACAGGAGACAAAGCTGACCAAGAAAATATCGCTGTTTTTATATTTTCTGATTTTTGAATCATATAAATGTATTTTCATTAAAAAACATCAATTTCAGGACTAGTTAGCATAATGGCTATGTTGCTGAACTCCCATGTAGTCGACTGCGGTTCAGGTCCCGGACCCAGTGGCTTAAACTCACGTCGGGCACATGTGCATGCATGCCCAAGATCCTGAGAGGAGAATGGAGGAGAAGGGATTATGGCGTGGCCATTCCCCCAGGGGATGATTTCTCCCTTTCTATCTCTCTGTCTTTCTCTGTCTTTCTGGCGAGCGCACATGCCCTATAGCAAAAACCTCTCCAAAAAAAAAAAATTTCTAAAAAAGAAAAATCTAAAAAACAACCCTAACCATGTTATATAGCTAATTTGCCTGGGTCAACAGAGTAAGAGACTAAGGAAAACTAAACAAAGAGTAAGTAAAGCTCTCTGACTTCTACAATGCTTACCTGTTACACTATGAGTTTTACAAAACACATTTTTAAGGAAAAACCATTATATCGTTATATGATTATTTCTTTTTATTGGAGAAGTTTTTGCTATAGGGTGCGTGCACTCACCAGAAAGCAAGAAATTACCCCCCAGGGGGGATGGCCACGCCACAATCCCTTCTCCATTCTCCTCTTGGGATCTTGGGTATGCATGCACATATGCCTGGCGTGAGTTTAAGCCACTGGGTCCAGAACTCAACCACAGTCAACTACACGGGAATCTAGCAACATAGCCATTTGTTGTTCCCACTATTATATGATTCTAAAGAAGAACTAAATTAAAACTGGTAAAGTGACTAGACCAGGAAGCCAGCGAAACTGAGAAAACTACAGTAATTTATTTAAATCTATTTGTTGAAATCCAAGTTAAAAAAAAAAAAAGACATGTAAATCACACATATAACCAGCGCCAGTACCACTTACCTTTAGGAATGGTAAGTTTAACCGCCATTCTGCCAACCAGGCATTCTTTCAGCATGGATTCATAATTGACCCAACGGTGAACCTGGTATGGAGGAAAATAAAGGATGAAAAATAACATGATTATAGCTCCACTGGATGTTCTTACTTTATTATGAGCAAAGTGAAACCTTAAATCACTCTGAACATACATCTAAAAACTAAGAAGTAGATCAACTAGCATGTCAAGAATATTTACCCTGATACATGCTTTCTAGGGCCTCAAATGCAAGGCTAATGACTAAATTTAGTCCCCTGTCAATGCAGCCACCAAGATGGCAAAGCAAGGTGCTGAGATGATTGATTGTTTTCAAGAAAACTAATCAGGCTGTCATGCTATCTAAATCAGTACTGAAGATAAAGATATCAGGACAGTATTAAAATAGTGGGACTAGAGAGGATGATAATGACTTAAACCAAGGCAGTGGGAAAGGAGAAGGCGTGATGTTTGAAGATAGATCATAAGATATTGGCACACAGAGGGAAGGCAAAGATTACTCAATGACTTCAAGCTGATATTATTTGAGGACACATTAAGCTGAAGTGCCAAAATGTTACCAAATTGCACATCAGACATTTGGAAATTTCAAGACAAGAGGTCAGCAGTGGGTTCAAAAATGGAGACAAAAATCTGATCAATAATAAAGAGATTACTTAATAGTCTAATACAATTCTAATACTGAGCACAAGTATTAATAAATGCTCACACTGAAAGATGCAAAAAGCTTCAACACAGTTATAGAATATAAAGCTGTTTACTTCATAGAGAATGAAAGTCATAAATAATTTTAAGGCAAGAAGAACTTAAGTCAAAACAGCAATAAAAACTGACCAATGAAAATGCTATTATAGCCAATGGGCAAAAATGATTTTTCCAACTCAAAAAGAACATTGGCAGCAAATGAGATTCTACCATTGCAGTAGAAGAAATGAAATATTTTTCATATAAAACAAATTATATTTCTAGCAAGTTTGGTCAAAAAAATCCCAGTAGATAAGGAAGGAAGAAAAACAGAAATAAAGTTATATTCAATCCAAAAAATTTATAAATAATCCAATCTGATTCAGGTAAAACCCTAGTACTACAACATAGTTGATCATTAAAATACAAAATAAAGCCTATGTGAGACAAAGGGAATTTTCTATCCTTATAAAAATTGTTCCCTCAGAATAACAGTTCAGCAAGTTAATAGTAATTAATATATTCTGATGTAAATAGCATAAGAAAGAGGCAAACAGCTGACGTGGTGGTTAGGGCTCTTGATTATCACATGACTAATTGCAGTTCAAGTCCTAGACCTGGCAGCTTGCTTTCTCACTCTCTCTCTCTGGTGAGTACACAGGCCCTATAGCAAATTAAAAAATAATAATAATAATAAATACAACTAAATACTTTTTAAAAAAAATTTTAAAAATACCATAAGAGCTAATGTTTGATCTCAGTGATTATAAGGTGAATAATGACTAATTGAAGCATCTTATGAGATACTCATAAAGAATCTCTGCTAATACTCTAGGAAAAGCAAGTTTCCTATTCATTGATCAACCTCATCTAACTTTCTATCTGGTATGCAGAGTCAGTATAGCAAGGCAGGCTCAATATATAACAATCCCCAAATATGGAAAAATTAAAAGCAAAAAAGTAACTTGTTTAGAACAACTTAGCAAGTTAGTTGCAGATTCCAATGTTCCTTCTTCTAATCATTAGTCCCTGTCTCTCATCAGTCATCATTATTGTTATAAAAGCTAATCAAGAATGAAGAAACACTTGTCAGAGAAGGAGGCAACAGGTGTTTAAGAGTAGACTCCCGGACACAAATTTAGAACCTTTACATTTTTAATAAAATAATTCAATGGCAGATTAAATGACCAGCCGCTATTCAGGAGCATCTTCCCACCTTTCAAAATTTAAGTCAACATATGTGAAATTCATGCAACTATATTTTCTTTCTATAAATGTCACACTTTCTATAAAGTCTGTGATTACACTTCCATTGTAATACTTGGATTACTTTCAGCATCGTACCTGATCAAAAAGGTCAGTACCATCTGATCCTGCTGCTCTCATTAGCTCATCTTCTCCCCCAGGATGATATTCCATGTAAGGGGTAACATTATAAACGAACCCTATATCAAAGCAAGGAGAAACAAGAATGTCTTAAAGATTGGAAAACAATAAACATGAGTCCCAAACATCCTTGAAGACTGTTTCAAACAAATACGTAAATGCCTCTGCTCACGATATAGATAGGATCACAAAAGACCCATAGAAAACTGTCTCCCAACACAAAGAAATGATGAAATATTTATAATAATAAAATATTTTTCCTTTATGAGGGAGAAAGCAAGTGGCATAGAGATACAGAAAGGGAGAGAGATACAGACAGATCATTTTGATGGGGTTTTACCATGTCACCATCGTCCTGCCGCAGTCTCCCAATTAGCTAGAATTACAGATCCGCACAACTGTGCCAGATGTGTTCAGGTTATGCCAAACTCAGGCATTCCAGCTTCCCAAGCGGTAGCATTCTCTATGTGCCACAGTGGCTTGAGCTTGTGAATATAAATTTTCAAAGTATATACACACACAGTACACAGTAATATTTCCATTCCATTATCCCATACTGTGCTAGCAGGAGAATCTGATGAAGAACTGAGTTTTCATTCATGCACCTGCTCATCTCAGCAAAGGCTAAGCAATGATGACCATGTAGGCCTGCTGTGGGAGAGAAAAAAGGAAGCCCAACCCTTCCCTGCATCTGCCCAAGGAAAAAAATGATTTAGGTATTAATAAAATTTGTATCTTTCTGAAACCTTTATTTCCTTTATTCACATATTCAACTATAGTATTTTTATCTATCAAGATAATGGAATAGAAAACAACAAATAGAGCAAGATGTCTCAATAAATAGCCTTCCCAAAAACGTGAGTTCTTTTTTAAGCTTTTACTTGAAAACTGAACACACAGTAGACAGATTCAGCCCCAAAGACATCACAAAATACAATGAGGGGCTGGCAGGTGGCATGGTGGTTAGGGTGCTGGACTCGCACATGGCTGACCAGGTTAGAGTCCCTGACCTGGCAGCTTGCTTTCTCACTTTCCCTCTCTGGCTCTCTCTGTCACTCTGTCCTTCTCTGGTCAAATAAATAAATAAATGGATAAAGTTAAATAAAATAATTTTTTTTAAAATGCAATGAGGGAACCAGCAGTTAGCATAATGGCTATGTCGCTGGACTCCCATGTAGTCAACCACGGTTTGAGTCCCATACCCAGTGGCTTAAAACTCATGCCAGGTGTGTGTGCATGCATGCCCAAGATCCTGAGAGGAGAATGGAGGAGAAGGGATTGCAGTGTGGTCATTCCCCCGGGGAGTGATTTCTCACTTTCTGTTTGTCTAGTGAGCACGCATGCCCTATAGCAAAAACCTCTCCAAAAAAAAAAAAAAACCACGCAATGAGAACAACTGGTTTTCTTATATTCAAGACTATTCTCTCTTCATATGATAATTTCCATGAATGTAAATAACCTCAGATTACTTAAAATATTCATCATATACAATAATCCTGAAAGAAACTGGATTTCAGACTCAAGAAAGGTACTACAGTTTTTCCATCAGTTTCAGAAAATTTTTGTCCAGATTTCTTTACAAAGTTGCTTAAAGTAAAGCATAAAAGGAAACAAATTCACAGAATTTCTCTTTAGAAGTTCTCCTAATAAGCCTGAAAAAAATAAAAGAAAAAAACTGGGTGAGTCCCTTCTACTCTTCTTCCCCACATACCACTTCCTACCAACTTTTGAATACAGTTTTCTAATTGTTTCATACTCTCAAAACCACAGATCACAAGCATGAGTGGCAGTAATTAGGATCAGAGAGCGAGAAAGCAAGCCGCCAGGTCTGGGACTTGAACCACAGTGGGCCATGTGGGAGTCCAGTGCCCTTAACCACCATGGCATCTGCTGGTCCTATCTGCAACCAAGTCTTGATGGAAGTTCTAGAGAACAAGAACTCTATAATACATGATCATTTGTGATAGAATTTCACTTACTTGAGCAACCAGCTTTTCAGGTAGCTCTAACAGCCATTTGTGATCAGCATATCCAGCCTGAAACATCCTACATGAGTTCTCTGCTGCCTCACTGCCCTCTCTTGTTCTTATCTTCCTTTCTGACTAACTGAGATCACTCTTGACACAAGGAATAGCCCATCCTCTTCAGATGGGCAAAAGTAGGAATGCTTACAAATTCCCTCACTCTAAGGAATTAAGATGGTTAGTGTTTCAGTCCAAGATATACTGGCTTCAACTACACTTGCAGTGACAATGCTTTGCTAATTAAGAGACTTAAACCCAGCCCCAGAAGGCAGCTAGCACATTTTACTCTGACCAGAGGCTTTCATTCCTCTTTCTCT
>NW_006159559.1:6863343-6870835 GCF_000334495.1 Tupaia belangeri chinensis | reverse complement strand
GCTTCACTTCCTCTTTCGCTTTCCCTCTTACTGCCTTGTTTTTCCTTCCTTCCTTCCTTCCTTCCTTTTTTTTTTTTTAAATTTTATTTATTTCTTCCATGAGTGAGAGATACAGCACCCCCAATAGTGCCCTGATGTGATCCACCACCAGCCAGTCCAGGATCATGGACGTGGGCATGCATGTTCCCACTGTACCCAGGGAGGGCTCCAGACACAAGCCTGAACCTTCCCTCATGGGTCAGCCTCACATAGCCTCATGTTGTACTGCTGCGCCACCATCTAGTCCCACCTTGTTTCCTCTGCAAAAACATTTTCTATCAACTAAAACCATAAATGTAAGACAAGAAAGCAAATGCAAAGACCCAAACTTGATGCTTTTCTCTCGTGATTTACTATAGTCTACTTGTACTCTACATGGCTTTTAGAAAGCAAATCTCTCACACGCCAAGTTCTAACTTCCTATGAGTTCTTACTACCACTCATTTTATAACCTTATACATTTTCCAATGACACAATTTTATCAACTTCTTCGTACATTTCTAATTGTTCAGGTGAGGCTTATTTGAGCACCAGATTGCTATTACACAGAAATAAATAATATTTGTGAACAAACAGACATAATCTCAAATTGATGAAAGGCTATTAATAAATTGCACAAAACCTAAATCTTAATAATAACATTAAGAGCAAAAAAAAGAGCAGAAATAGATTCGTGAAACACCAATCCTGAATGGTGCAAAAGTAGGCTGTGGCCAAAGTCTTCTGGCCACAACCCAACTGGTACTTTTAGATCAATTACATGTCTGATGTTAACAGAGACAATTAGGGAGTATTGATCCATCTCCCTACCTAACCACCCAGCTACCTACTTATTTCCTCTACTACATTGAGAAAATACTTCACATTTACATATTTTGTTTTACATACTTAATTTTTTGTGTGTATTTTGCTTTTAAAACACTGACCAGAAGTAGATATAAGAAAAGGACTGACAGAGTACTATCAATTGATAGAGTACTATCAATAGCATGATGGTTAAGGCGCTGGACTGCCACATGGCCAGCTGCAGTTTGAGTCTTGGACCTTGTGACTTGCTTTCTCACTTTCCTTCTCTTTGTTTCTCTCTGGTCAAATTAAAATAATAATAATAAATGAAATTAAATAATTCTTTTTAAAAAAGAAGAGAAACTTACTAAAACACAATAGTTGTACTAGGAAGATACACTCAAATGTTTAAAAAAATCATTTTAAAACACACTACCAATGTTGTATAACTAACCTCATCCGAGTAGCGCAGAAGCAAAAGCTGTATTCAGAATAAAAGCTGCACTGAGTTTCTTTAGGCGATGTACTAGTAGTACCTGTTCTTCATATCCTTTCACACTAAATTATCTCCTTTGCATTTTATGTCTGGAACTCTGAGCTCAAAAGTTCTTAGAGGAAAGTTTGCCATTTTAAAATGATAACTTAGTACTTTGTATGTACAGAAACATATTTCGATTCAATCACAGAATGATCAGCTGCAGTTTGAGTCTTGGACCTTGTGACTTGCTTTCTCACTTTCCTTCTCTTTGTTTCTCTCTGGTCAAATTAAAATAATAATAATAAATGAAATTAAATAATTCTTTTTAAAAAAGAAGAGAAACTTACTAAAACACAATAGTTGTACTAGGAAGATACACTCAAATGTTTAAAAAAATCATTTTAAAACACACTACCAATGTTGTATAACTAACCTCATCCGAGTAGCGCAGAAGCAAAAGCTGTATTCAGAATAAAAGCTGCACTGAGTTTCTTTAGGCGATGTACTAGTAGTACCTGTTCTTCATATCCTTTCACACTAAATTATCTCCTTTGCATTTTATGTCTGGAACTCTGAGCTCAAAAGTTCTTAGAGGAAAGTTTGCCATTTTAAAATGATAACTTAGTACTTTGTATGTACAGAAACATATTTCGATTCAATCACAGAATGATAATCCTAAACTGGCAGAATTCTAAAGGCAATATTTAGTTTGATATCTAATCCAGGACAAGATTCACCTCTTCAGTATCTATAGAGAGAACATCATTCAGCATTTGCTTGAACGCTTCCCACTAATAATTTTTCATTTTTTGTTCTCTTCTGTAAGTCAGAGGGTCCCAAAGTATGGTCCAGGGACTCCTGAGAGAACTTAATATTCTTTTGTTGGTCCAAGGCCAACACTTTCTCAAAGTGATACTACTATGTTATCTCTGCTTTTTAACTCACATTTTTTCTCAAGTGTAGCATTTTTCTAGAGACTACATGACGTGATTTAAGACTGAATTCAGAAGGTGACAAGGATACATTTATCTCCTGGACCAGACATTAAAGTATTTGCCAAAGTGTAAAACAATGCCACTTTCCTATTTTTTTGGTTTTGAAAACACAGTTATTTTTCATAAACATGGGCACTACTTATAACATATAGTGGATTTATTATTTTTAAATTAATTCTAAGATTTTCTTCAAACATCTCGATTTTAATTTCTGATGGATAAATATCAACAGATAACATCACAAACAAAAGCTCTTTGGGGTTTGCAATAATTTTTAAAAGAGTAAAGAGATTAAGAACAGAAAGTATGAGAAACACTGCTATAAGTAAAAGTGGCATTTTTGTAATTAAGAGTTATAAATAACGTTTAGTGGGGCCAGTGGGTGGTGTGGAGGTTAAGGCAGCTGGATCTCACCAGGCTAACATCATAGTTCCAGTCCTGTACCTGGGAGCTTGAAAATCACACAGGATACATGTGCTGGTGTTCCCAAAATCCAAAGAGGAGAGTGGAGGAGAGGGAATTTAGCCATGACCATCTTCCCAAGGGGTGATTTCTCACTTTTCTTCTCTCTCTCTCTCTTTGCCTCTCTCTCTTTCTTTCCAGTGAGCATACATGCCCTGTCTCTTTCCAGTAAGCACACATGCCCTATAGCAAAATTAATTAACTAATTTAAAAATATTTAGTTTTTTTTATTTATTTATTTATTTATTTATTTATTTATTTATTTAGTTATTTATTTATTTATTTAGTTATTTATTTATTTATTTATTTATTTATTTAGGAGAGGTTTTTGCTACAGGGCGTGTGCGCTCGCCAAACAGACAGAGAGAGACAGAGAGACAGAAAGCAGGAAATCACCCCCCAGGGGGGATGGCCACACCTCAATCCCTTCTCCTCCATTCTCCTCTCGGGATTTTGGGCACGCACGCACACGCGCCCAGCATGAGTTTATGCCACCGGGTCCAGGACTCGAACCATGGTCAACTACGTGGGAGTCCAGCGACATAGCCATTACACTAACTGCTGGTCCCCAAAATATTTAGTTTTAAAATCAAACAAAAATTCAACTGCAAAGCCCCATGCTGCATTCATTCGATAAAAAATTTAATTCCTACTATGTATCAAATATGCACTACAACTCAGTATTCCTACTTATTTCAATGATTCACCACTGTTCATCTTGTTGGCTCTAAATAAATGAGGAGGGGGGAATGTGTTCATAAGGTAAAATCATGGTGTATTTCACTGTATTCAAATGCATAGGTCAATTTTTGCAAGTACTGTGATTACTCCGCCATCTTGTGTTCTGTAAAGAAATTGCACATTATTTTCATTATTTTATATCTACTGATTTTTATCTAGTTCTAACAATTGCTGAGAAAAGGTGTTAAAATATGCAAACATGATTGTGGATTTTAATTATATCCCTCAATTCTATTAGCTACTACTTCGTGTATTTTGAAGTTTTGCTAAACAATGTTCTAATGAATTGACCCTTTTTTGTCTTTATCTATGTAAGATTTTTTGTCATTGTCTGGTAATACTTTTAATCTGATTATTAACATAGTCTAACCCACAAGGCCCAATCAGTAATGCTGCTTTCTGTTTAGTTAATACACTTTTTCCCACACATTTACATAATTTCAAATTATGTGTGTCTTTAAAATATATTTCCTATAGATACCATGTAGTTAGGTCTTGATGAAATAGATGAGGTGTTAAAAGTCTGTGGAGGGGCCAGCAGGTGGCATAGTGATTAAGGCACTGGTTTCCCACAGGGTCAACCGTGGTTCAGTTCCTAGACCCAGCGGCTTAAAAAACACACTGGGTGCATATACATGTGTGCCCAAAATCCCAATAGGAGAATGGAGAAGGGATTGTAGTGTAGCCATGTCCCCGGTGGGTGATTTCTCACTTTCCCTCTCATTCATTTTCTCTCTCTCTCTCTCTCCAGCAAGTATATATACACCCTATGGCAAAAATCTTAATGAAAAAAAGAAAAAAAGAAAGGTTTATAGAAAGTGCATATTACGAAAAAATTATCCATAGTCTTCAAAAACTTAATACACCAAAATAAACTCATACTTTAATTTCATTTTTCTGTGAACTTTTTGATATTCCAAAGTAGAGATTTTTATCTTTGCATTTACTTACTTAATTATTGTGGCTGAATTTAGATTTACCTTTTTATCAGTCCTTCTCCCCAGCCCCAAGTTTTCTGTTTGTGTCTGTTACCCTTTCTCTACCTTCTTCTGGTTTAACTAAATATTTTTTTTAATTTTATTTTACCTATTGGCTTTTCAGCCTTACTGCTCTCCTTTTTAAGACAGAATCTCACCAATTTCTGATCCTCTGCTTCAGCTTCCCCAAGCCACTGGGATTACAAGGGCATGCCACCACGCCTCACTTTTAGGTTGGACCAGGAATGGACTCTAGGTCTCCAATGAGGTTCCGGTCTGCAGAGCACAGCATTTAAGTATGTACCACCATGACTAGGTCCACATTATTCTTCAAGTAATTTTTGTAGCAATTACAGTACATATTTTTAATCTTTATCTACCTACTTAAGAGAATATTGTGGGACCAGCAGTTAGTGTAATGGCTATGTCGCTGGACTCCCACGTAGTCGACCGCGGTTCGTGTCCCAGACCCAGTGGCTTAAAACTCACGCTGGGCGCGTGTGCATGCGTGCCCAAGATCCCTAGAGGAGAAGGGATTGAGGCGTGGCCATCCCCCCTGGGGGGTGATTTCTTGCTTTCTGTCTCTCTGTCTCTCTGGCGAGCGCACACGCCATATAGCGAAAAACCTCTCCCCCCCCCAAAAAAAAGAGAGAGAGAATATTGTATCCCTTCACATGTAATGGAAAGAACTACTCCCTGCTTTCTAGTCCCTATCTTTTATATAACGCCACAAAACAAAGTTAACATTTTTGTTTTAAATAGTCATATAGGTTTTAAAACTGAAGAAGATAAAAAATAATTTTTTCTCTTACTAATGTATTTATCCATTTCCTAAAAAAGCTAAGCTTTTAATGGATACTACTACCTCTCGGCCTGATGCACTGCTTAAACACTTCTTGTAATGCAAGTTGGATAGTAATAAATTCTCAGCTTCTGTTTATCTGCAAAAGTCTTCATTTCATATTTATCTTAAATAATTCTATGTCTGGGGGCTGGATGGTGGTTCAATAATAATGCAATGCTCTACGAGGTTGACTGACATGAGACGGTTCTAAGTTCATGTTCAGAGACCTCACTGAACATGTTGGGTGTGTGCATGCCCATGACCCAGGGATGTCTGGGGGTGGATCACAGCATGAAGACCCTATTAGGGGCGTCTGTCGTCTGTCTGTCTCTGTCCCTCTTGCTCAGGACTGAGGTGTTAATCTTTTTCTATAGCAGTCATTATTATTGCTTCCTGGTGTGTTTTCTCTGGCTGCTTTCAAGATTTTCTTTCTCTCTGGCTTTCAGCAGTTGGAATAGAATATGCCTAGAGCTGGTTTTTTTTTTTTTTTTTTGTATAGATCATGCTTGAATTTGCTAAGTTTCTAAATTCATGATTTTATGTCATTCACCAAATTTGTAGGCTATCTGGCCATTATTTCTTCAAATATATTTCTGCCACAGTCTCTGCTTCTGTTCCTTCCACATTTTATTTTTGTCTAGTAAGTCGCTGAGCCTCTGTTCATTTTGTTTCCAATAATTTTCATGTTTGTTCTTCAGGCTGAATAATTTCTATTAATCTACCCATAAGTTCACTAGGTCTTCCTTTATTACCTTCAATCTGCATGTTTAGTACAGTTTTTTATTTTGTATATTTTCCAGTTCTACATTTCCATTTATTATCATTTCTATTTCTTGGAGATTTCCTATTTGTTTATTCATTATGTATGTATACTCCTTTACTTAATTGAACACAGAATAGGTGTTATGACATTTTTGTGAACTAAAATTCAACATCTGGATCATCTCAGAGTTAGTCTCCAATAGTTGTCTTTTTCTTTAAAATTGGTTAGTAACTTTAAGTTATATTCTAGCCATTATAAATAATGTTGTAGAAACTCTGGATTCTAGTATATTCCTCCAAAGAGTACTGCCTGTTTTGGTAGGCGATTAACTGGACCCAAACTATGAACTGTTTCCCATATGGTGGGATAAAAACTAACACTTCTGTTCAATGCTTTTAGCCTTTGGGTGCTTAGTGTCTGTGCTGTATACAAGACTTAGATAGTTTATACTCCTCTCTGAAACTTTTTTCTGGATTTTCTCCTTTACGTTCTAGTTACTGTAGATGTACCAACTTTAGTCATTTAGTTCCTCCAGTCAGTAAAACTGTGAGTCTCCATCTGCGTTTCATATTATTCTCTCACTGCACCAATAATCAGACATAACCTCAAGCTAAATGTCATAAGAAATAGGAAACTTACCCAGGGAAATTCACTTCTTGTCGTCTAGTTTCTACCTGCTTTTGGTTGCTCCCCAGCATCTTTTGATGCTTATTTTTAAAATAGTTTGCTGTGAGTTCACAGTTGGCATTTGCTGGAGTATTGGTCTAATAGGAGCTAATCAATTATAATCAAGTGGAATCCTGCATATTATTTTAGAAAATAAGGCAATATAACTTTGCTAATTTCAATGGAGACAGATGGAAAAGAAATTAATGACAAAGAAATGGATTTATAATTATTTAAAATAAATGTAGAACTAGCCTGGTGGCTGAGAGAACGCAGATCCCACAGGGTCAACCACAGTTTGAATCCTGGCCCTGGAGGCTTGAAAAACACGTATAATGACTGTCTACATTCTATGGTAGCGACTGAAAGATTGGAGGCCATAAAAGCATTAAAAATTATTACGGACACTGGGAACAAAGTGGAAGGAAAATGGGAGAGGGGAAGAGTGCAGGAAGAGACATTTGTGTTACACAGATACGGTTTGTTACCTGTTGGTGATGTCATGTGTAATGGTCTCAACTCGTCTGCTGTGTGGCGTATATCATGTTGGGTAAAATCTCTTTACAAACTAAATGATGTATAATGACCGAACGTATATTTATAAATAATACTAATTTTAAAAAACTACGCTGGACACATGTATGTGCATGTCCAAAATTGCAATAGGATGAGAGCTGGAGAAAAGAGAATGGCAACATGACCATGTCCCATTGGGGGATATTTCTCCATTTCCCTCTTTCC
>NW_006159559.1:6861686-6863333 GCF_000334495.1 Tupaia belangeri chinensis | reverse complement strand
TCTCTCTCAGGGGAGCAAATACATCTTCTGGCAATTAAAAAAGTAAACGTGGTCTTGGAATAATAAAGAATACTAATTAAAAAGTAGTAGTACATCTGGATTAAAAGTAATCACTTTTCTCCTAGACTCTCATACACTTTCTAAAATGGCTGTAAAGAATAAATAAGATGTATAAATCAAAAAGACACAGAAATCACAAGAAATTTTTAAAACAATGAAGTTTTAAAAGCCTGAAAGTCAGATGAATAAGTGATAATAATACACATAGGAGAATGAAGAAATGGGAAAATAAAGCACATATAAGTCGGAGGGGAACCTAGAAAAAGCCAATTTTGTCAACAGAACCTCCCAAAAGTACAGGAACCAGAGATTACAAATAGCTCCAAAATTTAAAGCGCAGGAGGGTCTCAAATTCAAAATAAGAAACTATGAATCCTAGATGCCCTCCCTTACATCCCACCCAACAAAGCAATAACATTTCTACCAACCCTGAGAGAAGTAATAGATTTTCTTTCTTGAAAGGATGAACTGCAGAGATACTATGCTCAGGAAAGCAGACACACTTGGAGTGAGGAAGGGTCTGAACTAAAAACAAGCAGCAAAAATCTACATATCAAAATACTGAGATCCACATCCTGCCACTATTATCCCCAAATGACTCTCAAGATACTTATTTGCAGATGACTGTTGTATCCCTCTTAGAGCAAACACAGCAACCCAAGATAGATGCCAATGCCAGAGGGAAAGAATCTTAAAATAGCAATCTTTCTAATAAACAGAATGTGGTAAAGACCTCTAAGTACTTCTGAAGGTCAACTGGGCCTAATTATCTAAAATCATCTTACATGTAACTATTAGTTAGGAAATATAGTCCTGACATTTAACTAAAAGGAAAATGACCAGCAAAACCATAAAAAAAGTTACAGTCTTAGCAAACTGTTACACTCTAAGTATTTTTTTTTTCTTTTAATTGCCAAAGGGCACATGTGCTTGCCAGAGAGACAGAGACAGAAGGGGAGAGTGAGAAAGCACTCCCCACCTCAATGGGACAAGTCACAATCCCTTCTTCTGTATTTCTCCACCCTGTTGGGATTTGGGGTGCACATGCACATGTGCCCAGTGTGTTTTTCAAGCCAACGGGGTCAGAATTCAAATCTTCATAAGCCACATGAGATCTGGCTCCCTTAACTACCAGGCAATGGGGCTAGCTCGATATTCTGAATATTTTGAAAAATTCACAAACTTCTAGAGGGACCAGAAGGCAACAGCCACACTTACTGTAATTAAACTGGATTTACAACTTACATCGATATTACACACATATCTTCTTTCCAAAACAATCCTTTTTTCTACCTTAGTCCATCGCTCTCCCCACCCCCACATGGGGGCATTTCTCTCTGCCTATGCCTTAGGTCTAGGAGTGAGTTACAAGCACTTAACTGCCTTGACGATTAGTAACTTGGAGGGGAAAACTCAGTAGGAGTCCTTGCACTCTTGGCTATTTCCTATTTTCCAAAACGAATCACTTGATTCACTAAAATGCAATGAAGGGTCCAGCTGCAGAGGGCCAGGTGACAGGGCACTACTGTGTGATGCTGGCGCCACATAAACGGCCCCGGTTCATATCCTGGGTTGTCCTGAACATTC
>NW_006159559.1:6853387-6861282 GCF_000334495.1 Tupaia belangeri chinensis | reverse complement strand
CCATATGTCACTGTCAATGCCTGTGATCCAGTTTCTTACCCATCAATACAACAAATGGGTTGTTGCAACTGGATTCTCACAGACCAGGATATGAAAGCTTCAACATAAGCAAGTTTTCTAAAGAAATGACTTTTCCCTGCAGAACTAGAGTTCAGGGATGTCTGCAGCCTAGGCCTGCTGAGACATGCTCCACTTCACCCAGTCAAGCAGAACACACTGAAACTCAGTAGGGACGTCATTTTGTACCAGTCACTTGTACCTGGCAAACAGGTAGGTGACATAGAGGGAGGGTAAGAAAGGTATCAAAAACCTATGAAATGTCAAAGGGAGCTTTTCACACCTAGCAGAATCCTCATTCTAGGTTTCTGGTAGTATTCTCAATGGTATATCCATTTGTACATCAATTTGAGGAACTCCGGGGAGTTGAGCTGCTGTTCTCTATCAAAACAAGCTGTATCATTGCCTGTTTAGTTTCCACACACTTTGCCACAGAACATTTCACATTCTCATTGTGTTTGTTATGGGTTGTGCCTTTCATTGTTTCTGTTCCCCTCCTGAAGGGCAGGTTGTTGACGACCACAAGGTCTGCTGTTAGGAGCTAGCAGCCTCCTGTCTCTCTGCTGACTTTTTCCAATATTCCCACTTCTAATGGGAACTTCTAACTTACTATGAGATAGAACAATCAGTAACTAATATTTCTAAGAAACATATACAAAGTGATAAAAATTACTGGCAATGAGAACTAAAGATGTGGCTTCCAGGCAGGGCTTCCTGATTTATTTTAGATACTCAGAAACATTTGTTTCCAACAGAATTATATTATAAGGCTCGGAGGTAGAAAGTTATTCTACATAAACTGGGTGTTCCTGAATAATTTTACTGAGCTATTTGGACATTAAATCACCTGGCAAACACTTGTTGCCTTTCCTGGACTTCATGGAATATAGTACAGGGATGGTAGGAAAATTTCATTTCAGAAGCTCAGTTTTCTGCATCAGAACGTAAATGGTTATTTAAAGAAGAAATACTATCTAACATCAGAATTATATGATTTCTTATCCAGCACATTTTTGTTATATAATTGTGAATCACATCACCAAATAACATGACAACGGGGCTATACAGCATCAGAATGAGAAAGCCCATGAAAAAAATTTTGAGTACTTAATACATATCACCTACCTCTTATGCATATCCAACAATCCTCTTTTTTGTTGTGTTTCTTAAGTTCTTCTTCAGTTACTTCGATCAATCTGCCCTTTAGTCCTGTTAGGTCCTTTCCACTTTTGGTCAGTCGAATCCAATCCATAAGACTTCTGCCCTGTTTTAAAGGAACCTAAAAAAGGAAAAGGAAGGAATTAAATTTGGCTTCCTCAAAGTAGTTGCTTTCCCTTCTTCCTGCTGCTTGTCTTCAGGCTCCTTCACTAGTCTTATTCCCATTTAAAATGATAATAAAATTCAAATCTAACAATTTTATAAATCCTCTTACAGCTTTAGGAGACTATCGAAATTGTTTTTGCTATATTCAAGTTATAAATAGAACAGAACTTAAAATACTAGGGATATAGGGACCAGCAGTTGGCGTAATGGCTATGTCGCTGGACTCCCACGTAGTCGACCGTGGTTTGAGTCCCGGATCCGGCGGCTTAAACTCACACCAGGCATGTGTGCATGCATGCCCAAGATCCCGAGAGGAGAATGGAGGAGAAGGGATGGCGGTGTGGCCATCCCCCTGGGGAGTGATTTCTCGCTTTCTGTCTCTCTGTCTCTGTCTGTCTGGCGAGCGCACGCACCCTATAGCAAAAACCTCTCCAAAAAAAAAAAAAAAAAATAGGGCAATAAGTAGGTTTAGAAATCCTGTCATACAAATTCTCATCCAAATGAGGTCAAAGCAGAAGAGGAATAGAGCTGAACAAGGAGTCAGAAAACAATTTACTGCTCCTGACCCTGCCACGGACTTGGTCACCAACCTGGATCAATTTTTTTTTCATCTTATGTGGATGATAACGTGTATAGTATCTTCAGCTGGACTAGGATGAAGTGTATTTATTCTGAATAAATTCACTTTTACAAGCTGTAGTGATGTATAGTAATTGAATGTATAAGAGAAATTAAAAAAAATAAAGAAATCTGATAAAGGAAAAGATAAATGGGCTAGAGTTGATCATGTGGATTGTCAACATAAAATAGAACATGAGAAATCATTAACCAGCCAAGTGTTTTCTAAGAACCCGCTGAGGGCCAGCTGCAGCAGTGCAACAGTAACATAACGCTCTGCAATGCTGAAGCCACATAGGAAGGTCCCTGGTTTATGTCCCAAGTAAGGTCTCTTGGAACACACCGAGCATGTGCACCTGTGCTTATGATCCAGGCAGGCTGAGACTGGAGGTAGAAGGTGGTGCGAAGACACTGCTGGGAATGCCTCTTCCTCTCACACACTTTCATGCAAGAAATAAACCTTTGAAAAAGTTTTAAGGACCAGTAGGTGATGTGGAGGTTAAGGTGCTGAATCCCACATGGTCGGCTGCCTGGTTTGAGTCCTGGACCTGATGGCCTGAAAATCATGCAGGGCACAAGTGCACATGGGCCCAAAAATCCTCAGAAGAGACTAGAAAAGAAGAGACATGAGGAGGAGGGTGGATTTCTCATTCTCTCTCTCTGACAAGAACATGTGCCCTACAGCAAAAACTAAACAAACAAAAGTTTTAAAAATAGAATGCACCGAGAAACAAAGTTTATCAGATAATGGAAACTACTACTATAACACTACAGGGAAGAGGTTGGCCAAGTATAGCCTGCAGCTGTTCCTATATTGTGCTTGAGCTACAAATAGTTTTCACATGTCACGGCAGTAATGTGACAAACATTATGAAATGCTTATCAAAGCTTAAATGATTGTATGAGAGGACTTCAAAACGTTTACGGGAAAAAATGGAATTAAAGTAAGAGTTCTGATGCAAAAAAAAAAAGTGAAATCCATGCACAGTTTTACCATGGTACACGTTTTCCACGAACTTTTTCAAGATCACTGTATGTACCACCTGGCCCTTTGCAAAACTTTGCCAACTTTTGCCTAGAGGATTTAATAGCAGGATATTTTAAGGTTTTATTTCATTTTACAAAATACATTTTCAATAACTTTTAGTTATTAGTATTTTAACCAATTAATACAACCTATTAGAAAAAACTTTTAAAGAGATTTTTGCTACAGCGCTCATGCACTCACTAGAGAAAAAGAGAGAAAGAAGGTGAGAAATCACCCCCCAGGAGGGATGGCTATGCACACATGTGTACCCAGGATGAATGTCAAGCTGCCGAGTCCAGGACTCGAACTGCGGTTGACCATATGGGAGTCCAGCACCTTAACCACTGTGCCTCCTGCTGGTCCTGTAGTAGAAACTTTTCTTTTTTTTTTGTAGAGGTTTTTCACTATAGGGCGCGTGTGCTCACCAGACAGACAGAGAGAGACAGAGAGACAGAAAATGAGAAATCACCTCCCAGGGGTGATGGCCACGCCGCCATCCCTTCTCCTCCATTCTCCTCTCGGGATCTTGGGCACGCACACACATGCACCCGGCATGAGTTTAAGCCGCCGAATCCAGGACTCGAATTGCGATCGACTACGTGGGAGTCCAGCAACATAGCCATTACGCTAACTGCTGGTGCCCCGTAGTAGAAACTTTTAAAGATATCTCTACAGAACGGTCTACATTTGTCTAACAAGTTTATAACGTACCAGAAAAATGTTTAATTTGAATGTGGCACATTCAGGAAGTTTATATACCCTTCCTAATTCGTATCTGTTTTAAGCATCCATTTAACTTCAGAGTAACCACGTTAATAAAAAAAAAATAGGTCTGCAGTGTCTTTTCAATTCCACATTCCACCACTCCAACCTACATCATCCCTTCTATCAATGAAATTTGGCTAACTCCATGTTTTTACTTTTACTAAATCTCCCATTATACGCTTTAGCAAAACGGAAACTGGTTCTTTTATTCCTTCACTGCCCGTGGTGCAGCAAGCACTTGCTCTTATGTGCTGCTCCCTCTGCCCAAATCAGTAACCCTCGCTGAAACCTAGAGAGTTTTAGTTAAACACTAATAGCTAAAAGCTTTGAAAATGTCTTTTGTAAAATGAAGCAAAATAAAAACCCAAAGCATCTATTATTAAATTTTCTAGGCAAACATTTCTGCAAAGTGCCAGACAGTACATATGTAGGGCTTTCAAATGTACATGGAAAACTTGTATTATGCTTGGATTTCAAAATAATTTTTTGCATCAAAATGAATTTGTACATTAATTCCATTATCCCATGAACTTTTGAAAGGCCCTGCATACAGTATTTTAGTCTCGGAGAGCCTCATAAGGTTTCATTTACGGTCTCAGTAAATTGAGAGAAAATTATCTGTTCCAACCCAAACCAGTCACCCATAGCTCTCCATTCTGTAATTCATAGAGTAATCTTTTGGAAATGTAACTCTAGTCACAAGCTCTCCCATATTATCTTAGAGTAACATCTCTAAACTCCCTAGTGGCTTACAAGGGCCTTCATAATCTGCTCATAATTCACCTCACTAGCTACCTGTGAGCTAGTTTCCCTTATCTGCTTTAGCCAAATGGGAACTGGTTCTTGAATTCCTTGATTCCTAGCAAGCATTTGCTTGTAAGAGCTGCTTTCGGGGCTGGCAGGTGGCATGATGGATAAGGGTGCTGGACTCCCACATGGCTGACCACGGTTCGAGTCTTGGACCTGGTGGCTTGCTTTCTCACTTTCCCTCTCTCACTCTCTCTCTGTCTTTCTGTTCAAATTTTAAAAAAATAAATAAATAAAATAAATTAATTAAATGAATGCATAAATAAAACTAAACAAATAATTCTAAAAAAAAAAAAAAAAGAGCTGCTTTCTTTGCCTGATCAGCCTTTCGCTCAGACACTGTCAGCCCTGATTTCCTCTGCAAGTGTTTTCTGATCCCAGTTCCTACACAGTCATAATTCTCTGCTGCAGCACTCATGACATTACTAGTTTGTGCAAGCTATAAGATTAAAATCTTGAAATCAGGAACCAGCAGATGGCGTAATCGTCGCTGGACTCCCACATTGTCGACTGCAGTTCAAGTCCTGGACCCAGTGGCTTGAAAGTCATGCAGGCAGTGCCTGCGTGCCCAAAATCCCAAGAGAAGAATGGAGGGGAAGGAATTGCGGTGTGTAGCCTTCCCTGGGTGGAGGGAGGTGGATTTTGTACTTTTTGTCTGTCTCTCCAGTGAGCACACACACCCTACAGCAAAAATCTCTCTTAAAAAAAATTCTTGAAATCAGACTACATCTCCAGCATATAGTAGGATCTCAGTAAATATTTATTTACTAGTGTCAGTAGAAGTAATAACAGCTTTCATATATTGAGTGCATACTCTGCATCAGATTCGATCTGTAAAGTCTGAACAAAAGCCTCAGGACATGTATCATTTACCCAGGGCAGGGTATACTCAGAGAGGTCTCTGAGCACAAACCTGGAACCTTCCCACAGGGTCAGGCTTGCAGAACATGGCATTTTACTGCTGCACCAAGGTCCGGCCCCACATGCTGGTAATTTTAATAAGGGCACTGGGACCAGCAGATGGTGAAATAGTTACATCACTGAAGTCCCATATGGCTAACTGTGTGGTTCCAGTACCAGACCCGGAGGCTTGATGTGATGTTGGCTGGGCCAGGTGCATGCCCAAAATCGTGACAGGAAAATGGAGGAGAAGGGATTGAGGTGTGGCCATCCCTTCCCCCCCTCAGGGGGGTGATTTCTCACTTTCTGACTCTCTGTCTCTCCAGCAAGCACACATGCCCTATAGCACAAATCTCTCAAATAATAATAATAATAATAATAATAATAATAATAAATAAGAACCAGCAGATAGCATAATGGTTACCTCGCTGGACTCCCACGTAGTCAACTGCAGTTTGCATCCAGGACCCAGTGGCTTAAAACTCACGCTGGGTACATATGAGCCCCAAATCCCAAAAGAATGAGAGAGAAGGGATTGCAGCGTGGCCATTCCCCACCCCCCAGGTGATTTCTCACTTTTTGTCTCTCTGTCTCTTTATGTCTCTCAGAGAGTACACATGCCCTATAGCAAAAAAATTCTCTAAGATAGATAGATAAATAAATAAATAAGGTAGGGCACCAAGTCATATTCTAATTTAGAGGATATTCTAACTCTCTAGAAAAATTATACTTTTCAATCAAGTATTTAGCTTAAGGAGAGAAACAAATACTTGAGGGAGGAGACACATTAACTGGATGGCTGGATGATAAGATATACAGAGTAAGAAATGAAATGTCACAACAAACCCAGACGAGAGAAAGTGAAAAATCACCCCCCGGGGGATGGCCATGGTGTAATTCCTTCTCTCTATTCTCTCCGTGGGATTTTGGGCATGTACACATACGTGCCCAGCATGATTTTTCAAGCCACTGTGTCTAGGATTCAAATCCGTCAGCCATGTGGGAGTCCAGCTCCTTAATTTCCATACTACCAGCTAGCCACCAAGGCAAAATTTCTCAAGCAGGCTCTTTTTCTATGAAAAAGAGAACAAAAACTTCCACTTCATAGGATCATTGTAAAAATTAAATGAGTTAATACACATACAGAAAACACACAGAACATGGCAAAGCACTTAACAAATACCAGTTATAATAATACATAATAATATAGTTGGAGTTTCAGATCTCCAAAAAGCTAATGGAAGCTACAGATCCCTGAATTTATATTCTGAGCCAGAATCTGAACTCCAGGTCTAAGTGGGGATAAAGAACAAAGTTGCTGAAGGTCCTAAGAGTTCAAAATGAATAGAAAAAAAAGAGTGGTCCCAGTAGGTGGAAGTCTCAAAAACAAAAAATGAAGATGTGGTTACAGAAAAAGGAACTAACAAATAATAGGACAAAGCAACATTCATATGATAACAAATGCGGGGCACTACTTTTATTAATATTAACGTGAACAAATATAAAATACATTTGTATCCCACCTGTTGCTGACAGTAACTATACTCAAAAAAAAAAAAAAAAAACAAAACAACTCAAGCTAATATAACAGCTTCAAAGTCAGCTAGTGTTAACAGTAGAAAAAGTAGTGATGAACTAGTTACCAAAGGAAGAAAGGAAGAAAGAAAGGTAGTGTGACTCAGAGAAGTGTCCGTAAACCTGACGGGAAGTTTGTGGATACTTGTCTTCACGTCTCCAATTTCCCCTAGCTCCAGGAGTCCCCACCCTTGCAGAGAGGGTCACTGTCGCCCTTACCAAACATTTGCCTTCTACGAGGGAACCCCATCACTCTCAACTCCTTTGGACGGTGAAGAACAAAAGACTCGAGAGGGGGAAGCTAATACCGAGTACCTACAGAACCGCCAGCATATCGTCTGGCCCTGTCATTTTTCAGCAGGAAAGAACTCGCAGGCAGGGAACTGAAGCGGGATAAACACACGGGAAAGGAGAAGGGCTAGCAGATAAGGGGGACAGAGGTTAGAAGAGAGCGTGGGATCGACCAAAAAAAAAAAAGGTCGCCTGCAAGGGCAGGAGGGATCGAAAGCTACAAAGCAGAACAGGAATTGGGAAAAGGGAAGACGTGAAGAGCAGACTGTGCTGGAGCGCTAAATGCCGGAGGGCGAGGCTGAGGGTGTCACAGGCTTACCTTGCTACGCCCCCCGGAGGAGACGCGCTGCTGCGAGCTGGGGGCAGGGAAAGCCTGGGAAGGGATGTTCAGCATTCTGGACCTCTGGCCTGGGCCCCGCCCGGGGTCCGCCGCGGCACTGGATCGTTTTGCGAAGCCCCTCTGGATGCCACCTCCCGCACCGGCTCAGCGGCCGGGCAGAGGCCAAGCCCCCAACCCACCTCCGGGGCCGCG
>NW_006159559.1:6830705-6853362 GCF_000334495.1 Tupaia belangeri chinensis | reverse complement strand
CGGGTCAAGCCCCCCGACCCCCTTCCGGGGTCGCGGGGGGGGTGAGGGGGGGTGAGGCGCGCCGTGACGCAGCACGTTATCGGGGGCGGAGCTAGCGAGACGGGCAGGGGAGGGCCGGCTGGGGTGAAACCAGGAAGTACGCATGCTCAGTTAGTCCTGCGCCACGATTTTCAGCACTGGACAGAGTGACAGCTATTTCGTGGAAAGTTTAAAGAAAGTGAAGCTGTTCTTCATTCCCGGTGCTGAACGAATCGGAGAATATATTCTTGTAGCGAATGCCCGTCTATTGTTAGACAGTACCATTTCACTATTGGAATATAGCGTAAAGTAACACTATTAAAGCAATCTGACTTCTCCGAAATTCTCTCCAGTAAGGCACTAGGCTATACAGGGAAAAGAACCTCACACTTCTAAGAGCTAAGGTATCAAATACAAACAGGAAATCCTGTGGAGTAAAGAAAAAAATGTTACCTTTATCATTCCCTGATGATGAAAATTGAGTAAAATGCGCTAGTAAAGTCTCCTGCTCTATTCCTGCACTCACAAATTATTTCACACCAGGTAACCTCCTCTCTTTCCTGGAAGACTCAGAATTGTGCTCACTCCCAAATATGGTATTGAACAGCTACGTTTAAGAGTCAGAGCTGTCTTGGGCAAGTTACTGTAGTATATCAAAGCCTCATTTTCCCCATATGCATAATAATCTTAGGTTTTAGTCATGGTTAAGTGGTAATACGTAAACTGCATGGTAGTTGTCTAGCTAGTAGCAGAAATTCAACACAGCAGTGTTTCTTTGTATTATTTTAACACTTTAACGACAGAAGCACAAATACTGTGCAGGTAAACACCAATCCCTAATGCTCTAGATTCAGATTAGTGACCTGATGGTGTTTGTATGTGTTCCTTGGAGAACACACAGATCCTCACAGTAGAATTCAACAAAAAGTAAGTTTTCAGAAGACAAAACAATTCTAAATAACCCACTCCACCCTTCTTTCATTACTAACTTCTTGACTTTGAACATACTGGCATGGTTTGAACTTTTACTATTTCAATGACCTAATCCGTAAAGTACCTGAAAGTCAGAGAGATGATAGCTTTTAAGATACAAGAAAAAGTGTGTGAATATACGTAGTCATTCAAGTAAAAGGCATTTCTTAGCTCAGTAACGACCTCTGACCTTCACCTCTAATCATTCTGGACTATTTGGAAGATTTTTATTTGTAGTCAAAATGGTTATTGTGAAGACTGAATGTGAGCTAAAGAACTCCATGCACATAGTTCACTACATTACCTTGACCTTGCAAATTGCTTCTGTTTTATCTCATTAAATGATGATGTGTTCTTCTAGAAGTCTCTGTAAGAAAAACTACTCATTGTGAATTTATTTCATTTACTATGAGAAAAAGTTTATGTAACACCATCAAGAGCAGGGAACCAGAGTAAAGAGAAAATTGATAATGCTGAAGAATCTTTCTTATCTGCCAAATTTCTTACCTCCTCCTTGAACATAAGTGGAAAAACACTATCAAATTCTAACCTTCAGACTTCAGTTTTTTAGGTTCTATGTAAATCACTATCATTTAACATTCTGTAGTAATTCTAGAGATTCCTTAATGTAGTATAATATTTGCTATTTTATTACTGGATTTAAGAACAAGTATCGAAGGGATAGCTACTTTATTCATCATTCATTTAAAATCCTTAATGTTTAAGAACTTTAAGATTGATTCCCTTTCTCAAATCTAGATAATGATTAAAAGTGTTTTCACTGTTAGTAAACACATAATAATAAATATGTGAATATTAATGTAATTTTCTCTATCATATAATAAGATAATGTTAATATGTAACACCATCCAATTGAGATCAGTAGGAAATAGCAGATGTTACAAAATTCAATCCTGAAAATTAAATACTGTAATTATTTGCAAAATTATAGCTATAGCTAAATTTGTAATTCAATGAAAAGACCCAAATTATTCTTTGTATGTCCCAAATATTTATAATCCAATCAAGACATCTGTAAAGAGCATTTATTTTAAATTCCACATTTAACTATAGTTGGGGATAAATAAAAAAGACCAAACTACTATAGTAATTACAAAGCATTTCATTTTATTAATAATGTATATACAAATAAATTAGTTGAAAAAGACTATGATACATTTATACACTAAAATTAAATCCTACAAACTCTGAATGTCATCAAAATAACTACCAGATTAATTTTCACAGGTCAACTCCTCAATTTCATCTTCACTATCAGAATCTTCATAAAATGAAATTGTGGCTTGAATTGATAAATTTTTCAGAAGAACTTCTGCTTCTTGATATAAGTAATCATAACACTTTGATTTTGGCCAAAATAGTCTGAAAGAAGCAGACAACATAATATGCTTAACTTTTTTCACATTCAGAATCCTTACAGTCATAAAATGGTCAAATTTCAAGAGATTCATCTATTTAAAAACTAGTTTATTCATTTCTACCCAGACATAAGATAGTTTAAAAATACTACTATTGGTTTTCATGGAGTGTATTTGCCAAAGTGTCAATAACTGGGTGATTATTTTAAATATTTATCCAAAATGTAAATCAAACAAATTCACACTAAATCTTGTGTAAACAAAAGATTAATATTCAGTTTACTTTAAACATAATGGATACATTTATTCTCACAAAATACAGATTTATCTTCCAGTTTCAAAATTTCTTTGCAAAAAAATTAATTCTACCACTACATTAAAAATTCTAATGATAGCCAATTTTATAAAGAAGCCAAAATATTATGTACTTACACAAAGGCAGAAATACTTGCTCCCTTGCTTAAAACTCACAGATTTAACTATTATTATAGATGTACCCCATGGAAGTTTAGGAAACCACACAAAGCAGTATTTTCCTTTTAGTTTGTGAGAGAGTATGTGTGCTCACTAGAGAGAGATTGGAATTGGCAAAAAGTGTCCCCTAATGGGGTATGGTCATGCCACAGTCCCTTTTCATCCATTTCTTCACCACTTTGGGATTTGGGGCATGCATGCACATGCACCCAGTATGTTTTCTAACCTGCTAAGGTCAGGATTCAAAGCACACAGTCAGCATGTGGAATCCAGCTCCCTTAACCAGCAGGCCATGGTGCCAGCCCAAAAGCAATATTTTAAAAAGTTTCTCTGTACACCCACAACTTGAAGTATAGGAAGGCTAGCTATGACTCCCATCTTGATCCCATCTATCTCCCCTGCCCCCATTCAACTAAGATCACATTTCTTTCCCTTGTCCTCATTCAAGTAAGTTTGGGAGTGTCATACTGAAATATTAAAAATTATATAAGTTTATACAAAAGATTTATTTGCATATAAGCATGATTACCTCAGAATTTCAAAAATCTGGTAAGTATTAATCTTGCCATCTGGCTTTCTTTTTCATATCCAAAGAAAAGAAAGGAAGAGAAAAGCAAAATCACCAACTACGATGCACTCATTTCAGTACAGGAAGTTCTGCTCTATGGCTAGCCCCATGTATCCATAGAATAGAGTGCTTTTAACAAAAAAAAAGTTTACATTATATTCAGTATGCTGCATTTTTTTAGAGAGGTTTTTGATACAGGGCATGTGCACTTGTCAGAGAGAAAGAAAGCAAAAATTCACTCCCCCCCTTCCCCCAGGAGGGATAGCCACACTGCAATCCCTTCTCTTCCAGTCTTCTCTCAAGATTTTGGGCACGCACACACATGCACCCAGCATGCATTTCAAGCCACCAGGTCCAAGACTCGTACCGCAGTCGACCATGTGGGAGTCCAGTTAGGTAACCATTACACCATCTGCTAGTCCCTAGTATGCTGTATTTTAAAAGGCATAAAAATAGACAATGTAGTTTATAATGTTCATAGCAAAGATTAGAAACTCTAATTCTGATGTATAAATATATATAACTAGAAATTTATCTGCCACTCAATAAATATTTGAGTGATTTCTTGTGCCAACCTCATTCATAATTCAAAGATAAATAAATCATGGTCAAGAGTGTGACGACTGAGTAAAACAAATAAGAAACACAATTCTAGTCAACACATAAATGAATAAAAATAAACTTAATAGAAGTGCAACTAAATTTTAACCATTCAGAAAAGAAAAGAACTGCTTATTAATAGGAAAAATATTTATGTTAAAACGTATATTTGATACTGCCAAACCCAAAGAATGCTGTTTAGCTATTATAATGCTCTGCCGAGTATTTCTCACTATTAACCATTTTTACTCCAGGGAATCCATACTTTCTTGAATTCCTACTATTCTGCTGCTTCTCAATTTCCTGTATGAACCTCTTTTTCTCTGTATGCTAGTTAGATGCTGACCTTCTTCTAGGTCTACACTGAGAATACCGATCTCTCCCCTCTACACTCCCTAGAATGGCCTCACCCCCTGCCATGATTTTATCAACCTCTCATTGACCACAGGCTCCCAAGTCTGTATTCCCACTTAAGATTTTGACTCTTGGCCTTCGACTTCTAGAAGCTTCTCTTTACCAGATATCACTATTTGAAAGCCCCATAGGTACATTCAGTACTGAATATGGACTCATTATCTTGATTCTCAAAGTTTTTGAATCCCAATTTCCATTCTCTTAGTACAGCATTCTCCTGGTTACTAACCACAAATTTGGGAATCATTCTGACTTTTTCACCTACAATATCTAATACATTGTTAAGTCAAATATATTTTGTTACCTTAGTACTTCCAATTCACCCAGTCCCATCTCTACTTCCAATGTCTTTTCACCATTTCTTACCTGAACAATTGCAAAAGCTTCCAATGTTACCTTTGGTACTCTAACAACTAAGCCTATATACCATTTTTTAATAGCTGATTTTTCTGAAACATAAATCAGATTGCACCAGTGTTCTGGTTAAAATCCTTTGAGTGATCTCTAATACCAGCTACAAAATAAAGCCCATAGATCCCAAAACTCAGTACCAGGGTGTACCAGATACCGTCTCCGGCTACCATGCTGGAATGACCACAGTTTCACACACCTAAATTCCAGTTCCTTGGAATTCCCAGAAAGAGCCATGCTGTTTCACCAAACCTGAATCTCTTTCTCTATGTTATTATTATTATTATTTTCTACCCGGACCTCTTATCCATCTGGCTAACTTCTTCAAGACTCAGCCAATAACCACAACCTGTCCATTTCCCTGACCACATCCCCTAGCAGGATGTGCTGTGGTTATTATTGACATGCATTGTGATTTTGTATGTGTCCATCACCAGTGCTAGCACAGGGAATGTGTATTCACTACTATGAGCTATTTATAAACACACACTTTACGACATCACGTACCTCTTCATGGAACCTTTCGTTAAGGCAAGAAAACTGCAGAATTATTAACCTTTCACCTGCATAAAGTCTATAAAGACTATTACAGAAAGGCTGACTTTCTGTGACTAGGAACAGTAAACTAGCTCTTTCCTGTTATGTTAAATAACTTTTGCCACATACTCCCACCTAGCCTCCCCCCTTCCGGAAAATCATTCTTAGAAATCTTCAGGATTTTCCATTTTCTCTTACTTGTCAACCTTGATGTGCTGTAAAACTGCACTATGAAGCTCATTCTTCTCTCTGGGTGTAAGAGAATGACAACAGACATACTCTACCTGGTGTGCAGTCAATTTCACGACTCTTTACGATTAAAAACAAAAACAAAAAATGAGCTTTGCAGACACAAGACGCCACCATTCTACTTTGACTGTCCTGCCATCCACTTTCTCTCCGTGTTACATTCCTTGGGCACTTACTGAGTAGGCACTAAGGAACAGTTCTTTCAGGGGAGCACGTGAGCGCCCACATTTTTTCAGTTTGATGAGTAAGGACCTCTGTGAGTGGGGAGACAAAGCAACCTTGAAGACAGATTTTTCCAAGCAAGAAAAACGGTAGAACCAGCTGCTGGGCTGGGTTTTGTGACAGCCCGGCTCCTGCCTGGGACCAGAGGAGCGAGAGACCTCAGTGAGGCCTGTCACTCACCTGACTGGGTGTCTGAATTGGGAAAGCTTTCCTGAGGCTTCGGTCACGTCAGGGCTATCAGGCATCTGGGGACAAAAGGAGATGAATCGCAGCTACCACCCACGTCCCACTAGAAACTGGTATTGTGTGCGACCCAGCATTCTTCGCGCCCGCTTGGAATGTGACTGCAGAGAGCCCAGCCGCCTCCTCCTGCCAGATCGGTGTGGCTCAGTGGCTTCGAAGGACACATTCGCCGCGTCGCATCGGCAGGCTAGGTCTGAAGTGAGGGGCAGGCAGGGGTGCGTGTCTCCCTCAGGTACCGCGTCCCCAGCCCTGGTAGACCGTCTGCACCCTTCGAGAGCAGGCCGACCACTCGGGGCTCACTCACCGCCTCCGCCGCGCGGTGCTGCACCTCTTTCTTGCCTCGCGAGTCAACCCACGGTCTCCAGAAGCCTGCGGATCTGCGGGATGGGGCACACCCAGGCGCACGGAGGAGACGTGAGCCCAGACCAGGGAGAAGGCACACAAGCCTAGCGCTGGCCTGGGTGGGGAGTGGCGGAAGGCTGAGGGAGGAGCTGGAGGCGGGAGGGACTAGCGGCTGGGGCAGGCGCAGAACAGCGCGGAGGAGCCTTACCCGGAGTTCGCGCCCCCACTCCGCGTGGCGCAGTCCGGGGCGGCCGGAGGCTGCGGGCGCGCTTGGTCTGAGGCTCGGCGCTCCGCGGTCTCCATCGCATGGCCCAGTCGGCCTTCGCGGGCAATCCAGGCCCCTGCCACCAGGTCGGAGACCAGAGGTCTATATAGCCCTTGCGCCCTGCAGCATGTTTAGAGGCCCGCCCCTCTATCCCCAGCTAGCCGCATAAACAAAAAGGCTGCGCGTGAAGGCGCACCGGGCTGCAGTGACCCGGGTGTGAACGCGTGCAACTCCCAAATGGCTGGGGAAAGGATTTCGCGGAACGAGTGTTAATCGTCTTTCGACACATGGCTGCGGTGAAAAACAACATTCGCCCGAGCAGCCAATTTCCATGTGAAGAGGCTAGGAGGCGATAAAATTAAGCGACTCTACACGTTTTGTGTATTTCTGCAAAAAGGCCAAATGATTGATAATTGCTTGACTCCCGAGTCTTACGGCTTCTTGGCCTGTGGCGAATGTAACTGTTTCTGCAGCTCGTGTTCTAAAAGCTAGGAGAGAACTGAAATGAAAGGGAATTCATCGTTCTGCAAAAAAAAATTGAAAAATGGATAAATAGAAGAATTCCTTAAGAAAGGAATGTAGGGGTTTTAAAAAATGTATTATAAACTAGGCTCATATCTCTGCCTAATATTATTTGAAGATAATAGAAAATAATTGGTAACAGAAGATGAATTATAAAAGACTGAGTAACCTACCGTAGAGGGCCAGTGACTGCCCTCATGTGATTTCAGCATGAGCCGAATGTATCTGCTCATACCTTTGTGATTTTTCCCATCTTATCAATATCTCCCAGTGATAAGAGTTTCATCTATATGCCTTTGTCACTACTTGGAATTTTGTCACTCAATGATAATTTAAAAATTCTTCGGGGATGGTGGTAATAAAATCTTGAAAGTTGCCTGAGACAAGGACAATTTCCCTGTGACCTATTCTTCTATTTGAGGTACCTCTCACAACAGAAGCCCTTTACAGTTGATAGAAACGTTATGTTTAAAAGGAAAGATGATATATCCATGTTATAAGTTCTTTCACAATATTTTAAACAATGGAGCTGAACGCTCTCCTAAAAGTTGTAGATGAAATGTTGAAGGTCAAGAGTGCCTCTGCTATGTATTCAGTTACTGCATGAAAAAAATAATCCATCTAAAGACCTATAATGATCTCCATGCCAAGAAGGGATGTATGATTTGTCTTATACAGATAATAAAATCTGTAAAGTAGAGACCTAGTTTATGTCTCAATGCACTAGAACTATGGTTAGGCTGAATAAAATAAAGCTCGTAGAATAGGTGTTGCAGTGCCTGTACATAGTAAGTCCTCAACAGGTGTTTTAAGCTACTTAATAATTATCAGCCCTTTATAATGTTACATGGTTGGTATGGCTTGTAATATCAGTCCCACAAACATATTTGAGGTATTTATGTGCTAACTACTGTCCTTTCCGAATATAATAGTGAATAAGATATTACCTCAATTCCCAAGAAAATTTCAATCATTACAATGGCCACATAAGCAAAGATTTTGAAAAAGTGGTATATTCAATGGCAAATGTACACTTTAGGCAGAGAAGTGACACAAAGAAGAGACTTAAGTCTCTTTAGGACAACCAAAAAGACTTTCTTATAGTAAAGGAATCCTATATCAAGATTTCTAGAAGGATCAGTCAAAGAATAGTATTGTCTGTGTACATAGTGAAGGAGTGGGAGGAGAAGGAATGGGATGTGACAGAAGAGGTAGAATGGGCTTGGACTTTTAAAAGCCTAACATGCAATTATATGTAAATCATAAATTTCAATAAATATTTAAAGATTAAAAAATGAAAAAAAAAAGCCTAATATACAATCCTAAGACATTTTGACTTAATTATTCTGCAAGCACTGCTGAAAGATTTGAAGCATGAAAGTGGTATGGTCAAAGTTTTAATTTTATATTATAAAAAGCCCTCTGGCAGCCATTTGGAAGACAGATTTAAGAAAATCCAGTACTAGAGTGAAGGAGACAATGTAAAATACCTTGTAACAGTATTGGCAGTACATAATAAGATGCATATATAACAATAGAGATGAGCAGGTAGATTTGAAGGATACTTAATAAATAAAATGTATAGAACCTGAGTTGTAAAATGTGATTGGACATAAAAGTGGTGGTTAACGCCGAATCTCACATGGCCAACTGTACAGATTGGGCCCTGGATCCAGTGACTTGAAAAACACATCAGTGCATGTGTGTACATGCCCAAAATCCTGAGAGGAGGGAGAAATGGAGGGGAAGATACTGTAGCATGATATGCACCGTGGAGGTGCTGTCTCACTTTCTCTTTTTCTTTCTCTGTCTCTCTCTCTCAAGAGAGCACACTTGCCCTCTGGCCAAAAAAAAAAAAAAAAAAGAAATTATTGAATTTAGATACATTCTCAAGTTTTTAGGCTAGGAAAGTGGATAGATAGTGAAGGCTCAAATAAAGGCAGACAACAGAAACCATAGGAAAAAGACAGGCGAGATACTCTTACATTGTTTTACGCTGTGGTCTGCAGGGAAAAAATAATGAATTTGGTTTTGGATCTTCAATTAGTCAGGATGAGCTGGGCTATATGTATGACCATAATAAATAACTCTGGCTTAAAATAGCAAAGGTTTATTTCTCACTAATACTATATGCCCATTTTTGATTAGTGGAAGATCTGCTCCACATCATCTTCAAGTAAGGATACAAGTTGATGGAATCCCTTCCCTCTGGAATGTTGCCACTTGTCTTAGCAGAGAAAAAATTGTTTGCCAGTTTTCAAAGATGTTTGCCTGGGAGTGATACACATCATGTCCAATACATCTCTTTGCCTGAAACGAGTCATATGACACACCTGTTTTCCAAGGAACAGGAAAATGCAGCTCTACCATGTGCTCAGAAAGAGCAGAAACAGAAACAGAATAAAGAGCATAAAAGAGTATCATAGACTACCTCTCTGCTACTGACTGTTCAGCTCACTTTCCTTTCTGCACAAATAATACAGTCTCCCCAAGGAAAGGGACTCAAAGAAATCTAGTGGATTTCAGAAGGCTTAGCGACACATAGCCGGAGAGAGTATCCAGAGAACAACCAGAGATATGAAGCCTTGGATTCAGAAGAGAGTTTAGGGCTATAGATCTAAATGTGGGGGTTATTAGCAAAGAAGTGGTAATTAAAGCTACAGAAGTGATTCATTTTCCCAGGGAAATTCTATAGCTTGAATACAGGACTCAGGACAGAGCTTTGGAAAGCAACATTTGATTGCAAGGCAAGAAGGTATGCAAAAAACAAAAACAAAAATAAAAACAAACAACAAAACAAAACAAAAACAAAAACACCCCACTGAAGAGGAAAGGAGTAGTAGAAGGTAAATCAGCAAAGCCAGTGTGGTGGAAAGAATTCCATGAAAGAATTCCATCTAGGAAGGAGAGGTCTAAGGTATTAAGTGCTAACAAGAGGTCAAATAAGATAAGGGCACACGTTCATTGGATCTGGCATCTAAGGAGTGACGCATGTCTTTAGAACATATCGTTTGAGTGTATGGGGATAGAAGCTTTTTTTTTTTAATAGAAAGTTGAGTTGTAGATTAAAAGTGAAGAAATGAAAACAGTG
This sequence comes from Tupaia belangeri chinensis, assembly GCF_000334495.1. Taxonomy (NCBI): domain Eukaryota; kingdom Metazoa; phylum Chordata; class Mammalia; order Scandentia; family Tupaiidae; genus Tupaia; species Tupaia belangeri. The sequence continues at coordinate 6,843,055 of NW_006159559.1, read as the reverse complement.
AATTGAGGCAACCATCCTGAGAGGATAAAAGATAGAAAGGAAATGCCAGGTCAGTGCAAGGGTCTTGTTTTTAGGGTGCAAGAGACAAAAGTGTTTTTATGAGATGAGGAGAAGAGGCAGGAGAGGACAGACCTCTAGAGAGAGGGGACTAGATGATGGTTCATGATCCCCCAAGAGGAAGGGAGACATCAGATCAATACCCCTGGGGAGAAACCTCATGCGGTTAGAGACGGCAAATCAGTGATGACTATATTCCTCGTCCAGGAATACCTGAGAAGCAAGGTGAATCAGGACACCTAGCACTGCGTAGGGAAGAGAGGGGTAGAGTGTGATAATGGGATATATATAAACCTGAGAGAACAGCAGTTGTCTTAAAATTGAGGGAGAAGGAATGCTTTACTTAAAAAAAGGAGAGACAATTAGTACAAATGTGGCAAGCTTCATACTCGATCAAATTTAGATAGACTGAGAACTAGAAATATGGATTATTAGAAATGTTAGATACCAAACCATTTCTATGTTTATTCTGTTTATGCCACTTACTTACACAGATCTTTAAAAATATATATGTTTGTTGCTGTATAGGCAGACCCTGCATTTTTAAAGTAATTTATTGGGTTGCTAGGAAAATAATGAAGCATTTTTGAATTGAGAACCAGAAAAATATGTCATGACTTTCCTGATGACCTAATATTTATTCCATGAGAGAGAGACTCAGGCACCCACCGCAGAGTCTTCACGCCATGTCCCACCTCTAGTCTCAGTCGGCTGGATTATGGGCACCAGTGTGTGTACCCAACATGCTCAGGGAGACCTCTGCATGCAACCCAGGACCTTTGCCATGTGGCTCCACCTACATTACCACTGCTCCACCACCTGGCCCCTTTACAGACCCTGAAGCTGATTTCTAAATGTGACCAAGGACAAAACACTGTTCTTGTTGTTGTTTGTTTGTTTGTTTCCTGCAAGTTTATCAAGTTTCCATCAAATATGGTATCTCTTAGCCAAATCATGAATGGGGAATAGTAATTTCAAGCTGTGACCGAAGAATGGAAGAAAACAATCAGTAATTTTTTTTTTTGGGGGGGGGGAGTTTTTTTGCTATAGGGTATGCGCACTCACCAGAAAGACAGAGATAGACAGAGAAACAAAAAGCGAGAAATCTCCCCCAGGGTGGATGGCCATGCTGCAATCCTTTCTCCTGCATTCTCCTCTCGGGATCTTCGGCACACATGCACACGTGCCCAGCATGAGTTTAAGCCACTGGGTCCAGGACTCAAACCACAGTCGACTACATGGGAATCCAGCAACGTAGCAATTACACTATCTGCTGGTCCTGACGACCAGTCATTTTTGCGGACATAATATTTACTATTTTAGAACAGATATACACACACATTTTTTTGTGGTGGGGGCTGCCATAGTTGAGTGTGCTCACCAGAGAGAGAGAGAGGGAAGGTGAAAAATGACCTCCCAAATGGCCACAGTCCCTTCTCCATTTTCTTCTCAGGATTTTGGGCATGCACATGCTCACACCTGGTACAATTTTCAGTGCCTTAGCCACTACATCAGTTACTGGCCCCAGATACACTTACATTTTTTTCTTTTCTTTTTTCAGAGAATTTTTTGCTGTAGGGTACATGCACTCACCAGAGAGACAGAGAGATAGAAAGTGAGAAATCACCCCACCCCACCCCATCCGGGTGGATGGCCACACTGCAGTCCCTTCTCCTTTGTTCTCCCCTCGGGATTTTTAGCATGCACAGACTCACACCCAACTTGAGTTTTAAGCAGCTGGATTCAGGATTTGAACTACGGTCGACTACATGGGAGTCCAATGATGTAACCATTATGCCATCTGCTGGTCCTGATATACATACTTCTTAAACAAGATTTATGCAGTATGAGGACATAAACTCTTGCAAAATAAATATAAAGAAATGCAGAATTATAAAATAATATCATCTAAGGTATAACTTGTTCATGTTCCAGTTTAGATTTTAGATTTTTATACAAAGTTCAATTAGTACATTTTAAATATGTGCTTTATATAACATATCAACACACTTTTCCTAACACATCAATGAGGTAAACCAATCTACATAATCTATTATTAGGTTTAAAAATATTTTTAGGGGCCAGCAGTTAGCGTAATGGCTATGTCGCTGGACTGCCACGTAGTTGACCGCAGTTCGAGTGCCGGACCCGGTGGCTTAAACTCATGCCGGGCGCGTGTGCGTGCATGCCCAAGTTCCCGAGAGGAGAATGGAGGAGAAGGGATTGCGGCATGACCATCCCCCCTGGGGGGTGATTTCTCGCTTTCTGTCTCTCTGGCTCTGTCTGTCTGGCGAGCGCACGCGCCCTATAGCAAAAACCTCTCAAAAAAGTTTTTTTTTAAACTTAATTTATTCAACAAATATTTACTGAACAGCTACTATGTGCTAGATGCGAGTCAAGAATCTTGATATGTATCAATGAAAAAAGCAGATGAAACCTCCAAACTTTCATGGAGCTACATTCTAATTAACATCTAAGCCACAAAGCTTTTTATTTTGCTAAAACATCATAAATTGACCTTACACATGATTCATGTGTACCTAATGTGCTTTTATTTTTACAACTTTGGACCTTTGCATGATGATAAAATGTCAGAAAGGAAGAGTACCCTGGAGCAAGAGTGCTAGGTGATGGTCCCTGAAACGGAAGAAGGAAAGAAATCAAGACTGCATTTTAAAACTGAATATGAGCTTCTATGAGGGGACTTTTAAAAAATCTGCAGAAAAAATAGAATTGAAGTTTGACTTTACTTTGCTAACCAAAAATTGGAAATTCATGCAGAGACGTTTTGTAATATGCATTTTCATGAATTTTTTGAAGACCCCTTGTATATTATCCAGAAAATAGTAATCAAGGAGAAATATCAGAGCTTGAAGTGGGTTCTCATTTTGAATGTGACCTGGCGTTGCCCCACTCCACAACAGACAGGATGACCTCAGCCAGGGTATGACTTCCTCCCCACTTAGAAACAGAGGTGAAAAACAGAGGTGTGAAGGAAGAGGGGAGTATCATGACTCACAGCAGCTATCGCCACCATGTGCCTTCTGAATAAGGCCTGGTTTGCTTGTAACAAGAGCAAGGCTAGTCTCAGTTCAGAAACATGCTTTCTTATTCATGACTTTGCTCATCTTATCTAAGGAAAACTGTAATACCTAATTAGTTAGATTCCATTTTTTTCTCTTTTTGAGAGAGACTTTTGCTATAGGGTGTGCACTCACTGGAGACACAGACAGAGAGAGAGAGAAAGAGAGAAATCGTCCCCCAGAGGGGATTGCCACTCCATAATCCCTTCTCCTCCATTATCATCTTGGGATTTTGGGCACACATGCACATGCACCCTGCATGACTTTCGAGCTGCTAGAACCGGGACTCAAACTATGGTCGACTACATGAAAGTCCAGCGCCTTAACCACTATGCCATCTGCTGGCCCCCACTTGATTTCTTTTTTGAAAATTTGTTATATACAATGTACTCCTTTCCAGGCTCATTATTCACTTGCATCTGAACCCAATGAGTAAAATTTATTAATATTTTTGGTATTGTATTTCAATTATGTAATTAAGTTTTCATGCAGAAAACAAGTAAAAAAAGTGAATGTGCAACTGTAAAGATAACGTCTATGGGAGATCTTTTTGAAGGGTGTTAGAAATGTTCTAAAACTGGATCATGATGATAGTTGCACAAGCCTATAAATATACTAAACATCATTAGCTTGTACAGTTAAAATGGGTAAATTTTATGACATGTAAAGTATAGCTCAATATAAAAACCTTCATGTAACATTAAAGAATTGATACGTTTTTAAGTTTATTTATTTCATTAGTGAGGAATGTGGGTAGGGGGAGAGACAGACACCCTCAAGAGAAGCTTCATACCACAATCTTCCCCACAACTCCACAGCCAGCCAGGATCATTGACAGACATATAGGCATCTTCAGACAGACCCAGACAGGAACTAGACCTTGGACTCAGACACAAACCTTGACAAAGATACCAAAATAAACCTGGGTAAGAATGGGGACCAGTAGATGGCATAAGCTGTTACATTGCTGGATTCCCACATGGCCAACTGCGGTTTGAGTCCTGGACCCGGTGACCTGAAAATCACGCCAGGCACATGTGTGTGCGTGTCCAAGATCCTGGGAGGAGAATGGAGGAGAAGGGATTGCAGCATGGTCTTCCCCCTTGGGGGATGATTTCTCACTGTCTCTATCGCTCTCTCTCCAGTGAGTGGACCCTCCCTCAGGCAAAAACTCTTTAAAAAAATTTGTTTAAAGTATATGGATACTTGGATATGAACATGGACACAAACCTGGACACAGACCCAAAGCTTCCTAAATAGTCTCAGCATCATGCAGCAGCAGCCTTACTGCTTGTGCCGCCATGGCTGGGCCTAAGGATCAATTCTTAACTATGTGGAATCCGAGCCTGAAACACTAAAAGCCACGGTCAGAATCCAGTGTTTTTTAAATGTTTCTGACTTACAGGTGTTTAAAAACATGAATCTTTGGTAGAGAAAATGATTGTTGCACCGTCTCACAACACTAGAGTGTATTTTAAAGCATACATTGTGCTTACACTGGCCACTGATCTCGGGGCAGTAGTTTTGCTGCAGTGCCTTCTTCCAGAAGCTCCATGTGGATGTTCTGTTTCATGTGGTCAGCACAAGTTCTTTAGAAAAGACTGTATTGGATCTGTGGTCTCCAAACTATGGAATGCACCATTTATCAGGCCTTTGTCAAAAACTTTCTGCTACTACTTATTTGCCATAAGCAGGACTTCACACTGAGGCGTCTATAGAAGGACCGTGTGCATCACTCTAACTTGAGGTTGAATTAAAGATCAAGCAAAGGAGTTCAGTGATTAGGAATTTCACTTAGGATTATTAGAAGGTTAAACATATGAATATGTTCTAAACTCACTAATAAGCTGAAATACTCTTATTCTTTTCCTTACAAATATATTAGAACTTCCATAGCCAACATTTTATGCCAATAAAATCTCATTTGAGTTACTGATTTTAAGAAAAACTGTTTTTCAGTTTAAGGATCAGATTCTTAGTGAAAAGTGGCATTTTAAAACCTTCAGGCTTTTGAGAATCTTCCCAGGCTTGGGATAAAGATAACAGTTGTGGCAAAAACTGACTCAGAACTGAGCAGAGCTAATGTGTGTTGTTTTAAACCAAGAAGGTGCTCACAGATGGCTCAGCGAGATTTAGCAAGTCTGTGTTAATCACACTCATACATGGGAATATCTCCATTGAAAACAGACAGGTTTGGTTGTGCTCTTCATGTAACTGCCTTAGTTGGTTAATAACAATAAATTATACTATTTAATGGCCTAAAATATTTCATGTTCCATATACTAATGAGCATTGGATGTATATTATTAAACCATACTGAGAGTTCATGAGAGGTTGTTCCATTCAAGGTATAGTGAAGAAACAAAAAATTTTCAGAAATTCAGTATTGGACAAATTAACTAGGAGGGTTTTTGATGGCTGCATTCTAGACATTTTTTTAACTTGTATGTTAGCCCCAAATAGGTTAATATTTTATACTTACTGAATTATTTAAGTGAAAATATAGGACAAGGGGATTTCAAAAATTTCATGAACAAAGAAACTAAAATATGAGTTTATTTTCATGCAAAAAATTTTGAAATCCATGCACGGCCTTTTCATAATATGCATTTTCCATGAGCTTTTTGAAAACCCTCCTCATATATAAAAATGTTTCTATTTGACATAACAAGAGATGGGGCTGTTTTAAACTATATTTTACCATGCTTCTCCACATCTGATACTTTATGCTAAATGCCCACTAGGCATATGTTAAATATCCACCAAGTAAAATGTTAAATATCCACTAGGTATACAAATGTAACATCCTATATTACTAAACATCATTGGCCAAACAATGATAAATACCAAAATTCATTTTGAATTTTTCTTTTAGAATATGACATATTTTATGAGATATGATTCAAAAAACTAGATTCAATTAACAAATATTTATTGATCAGCTATTATGAACCAGGCACTGGATTAAGCTTTGATCACAGACTGTAGGGTAACACCAACCTGTTTTCCAGTTCTCACAGTGCTTACATTCTAGTTGGAGGCAGAAAATAAGCAAATACACGAGGGAGATAATTACAGATTTGCAAGAGTTCTATAGACAGAAATAGAAGAGCAATAAATTAGGAAGCCCTTTTTAAATGGAATGGTCAGGGATGGCCTCAAAAGTGATGACAATTAGGCTGAGATCCGGCAGGAAAATTACAGAGGATCACTATCTAAATGATCTATAAATTATTATTCCTATTAAAGTAAAATCATAGCAGAAAATATCTCCCTGTCCTGGTTGGCTCATACTACTAATAGGAAACCAGACAGCTGGCATGTGGGTTATTTCAGAGAAAGAAAGCCATATTAGATAATATTGGGTCATTAGAAAAGTCATGATGCATTTTTGCATAGAAAAATATGTCATGACTTTTCCAACAACCCAATATATTCCTATATTTATTTCTGACTTTATTATTAATTTGGATTATAGAATTACTTGGATTACAGAATGAAATTTATATTCTTTATTTTATATTCTTTTACTTATTTTGAGAGATTTTTGCTATAGGATATGTGTGCTTACTAGAGAAATAGAAACAGAGAGAGAGAAAGTGAGAAATCCCCTTCCTTCCACACCAGAGGGATGGCCATGCCACAGTCCCTTCTTCTCCATTCAATTCCTAGGATTGGGAGCATGCATGCACATATGCTGGCATGAGTTTCAAGCCACCAGGTCCAAGATTTGAACTGCAGGAAACTTTGTAGGAGTCCAGCACTTTAACCACTACACCACCTGCTGGCCCCAGAAATTTACATTCTCTAAATATGTAAATGCCTCCCAATTTAATGGGAGATCCAAATTTTAACTGAGAGTATGAAATTTTAAAAAGAAACAAATAAACAACAACAACAACAAACCCAAGAGATTATAATCTGTTGCCAATGGCAAGTACATGGTAACTTAAGTAAGGCAATAAAAATGTAGTAGTGTGAATAGAACTGACTTTTCGTTAGGATTAAATGGAATATATGAGGATTTGGAGGAAACTGAAAACTAGTAATGAATTATGAAGATTTAAGAAAACAAGAGTACCCCTCTGTAATGCTGTTAAGCATGCATTAGGATCTCAATGGCTACTGATAAAAAGAAAATAGATAAATAATGATGTTTATAAAACTCTGAATTTTATTCACTATTCCATGATAGTCTTAGTTATTGCAATGAGACATTCCACTTGTGATTGTGTAAAACATAACTGGGTTCCTATCCCATAGTTACTTCTCAGCCCCACTATCATTCTTGCTAAACAAAAAAACAATGTTGTATAGATATCACGAAGTCAAGTGCTTTTGGAAATACTGAGTCTTTCTTCAACTACAAAGAAAGAATCATGTTTGGCTGCCAATCATGTTAACCTCATTTCCCCTGCCAGTGACTGGCTTGAGCAGTTTTATGACCCAATTCTAACCTAGGATACTTGAAAAAGAGTCAGTGTTAGGGTGGCAAGTGGCTTCTGGGAAAAGTCTTTTTCATTACCAAAAAGGAAAGCAAGGGAGGAAACACTCCATGTCTCCATGTTATACCTCTCCCAACATGTATGGTAGCTTTTGATGTCAGAATTTAGGATTCATCCGGGAAAACAGTTTATATGAGCCAAGATGCTAAAATTTGCAGAGAGGAAGAATATAGAGACTAGAAATATTTTTCATCCATTGGGCCTATGGAATAGCCACCTGTGAATATGTTTAACATCTGGACTTCTTGATATATGAGAGTATATATAAATTTGCTCTTTTAATTTTAACCTATTTTAGGTGAGTTTTATTGTATCCTCATTTACTGACTAGTTCTATTCTCAAGTATGACTCAATAGATGAACTGAACATACTCATTTGTAATCCAAATATGCAGTTTATTTGGTGTTAAAATGTAGATCGATCAAATTATCCTTCCCAGCAATGGGGTGATGTTATGGCTTGGATAATGGTTTGTCCCTCAAAGATTCATGTTTTAGAATTTGGTCTTATAGGGCAGTGATTAGATCTTGGTGATTGGACAGTGGAGGTGCTGTCTCATGAATGGCTGAATGCTGTTTTCTGAGAGATTGGAGTGATTTCTTGCTTTAATGAGAAGGGGTTAGTTCTCACAAAAGCAGGTTGTTATAAAAGAGAGAGGTGCCCTCAGCTCTCTGCAGGTGTCTGCTATACTCCTGTTAAAAATGTTGTGATGCAGACCTGCTTGATGCCTTGAACTTTCTAGCCATTAGAATCACGAGTTAAATAAATCTCTATTTTTATAAGTTCATCCTCTCTCAGGTACTTTTGTAAGCAGTACAAAAATAAATTAACACAGATGAGTTTTCATAATGTATGCTTCTTATGTACATAAATACAAGTTATAATTATCTCATTGATCCTTAAAATCTTCACAGAGAAAATGTTATTTGGAAGTTCTATCCTTTGAAAGATTAAGTTGAAATTTATCAAGTAAAGTATTCATCCAATACAGTGGTTCTCAAACCTTTTGTTTTTAAGAACCCTTAAATTCTTAAAAATTATTGAAAATAATTATTTCAAAAAAAACTAAAGCAAAAATTATTGAGAACCCCATGTAGATTGTATCTGTCAATATTCACCGTATTAAAATATTTTAATTATATATATTTATTATTTTTAAAAAAATAACAATTACCCACTAAATATTAACATAAAATACAAATGTATTTTAAAATTATTTATATATTCCCCTATTTCTTTTTTTATAACTAATTTCTTTTGCAAATCTCTTTAATTTATGACTTAATACCAGATGACTGGATTCTTATGTCTGCCCTGCATTCAATTTCTTACGATCTGTGGTCTTGGTTGAAGTATATATAAAAATTTTTATATGAGAAAATTTGATTTCAAAGAGATGTGAAGGGTTTTGTTGACCCTTTACTTGCATTCTGGGAATTTGCTAGTGGTCCAACAAACTTCTCAAATCACTAATTTAGAATAACATAGGCTATACAAACAAGGCTTTGAGAGGTCATGATTTTTTTTTTTTTAATCATCCAGTAATGACATACAAATACTAACACATTCGGAGAATAAAATCCAATCTCCATCTCCTCAGGAAGATTATACTTTCTATAATCATAAAAAGTGTAGCTTACTCATTCCATTAACCAAGCAAATCTTTCTAATCTTTAAAATTTACTGAAAGCAAATTCAAGAGAAGGCCGATATAAAAAAATACGATCTCAGAAAAAATTGTGAACTGCTATGTTTGATATTTATCAGTGTTCTTCAGTAATTCTGGAATACTTCTCCTGTGTACAGTAGGATAGCTCATCCTACCTCTTGAAATCAGATGTGGCCATGTGACTTTAGCCAATGAAACATGAGTGGAAGTGGTATATCTCATTTCTGAATGCAATCTATAAGAACCAATAGGCAATTTGTCATGTTTCCTTCTCTCTTGCCCAGGTAGAGGAGACTCCATCAGCCTGAATAAGGAGACCCCTCCCAACTTGGAATAAACCTTTGTTGTTTTAAACAAGTGAAGTTTTGGGGTTGTTTTCCTGATGCATAACAGTCTGTATTGTTCAAATCACCATACTTTGGGATCATTAATGAAGAATCTGATAGAAACAAATGGTAATTTTAAAAAAATCTCCATAATTTTAACAAGGTGAAATATCAGATAAAGATATGAGATAAAAGTTGTATTGTTTTTGACCAAAGATTTATAGAGAAAGAAATATATTTAATGTGATCTTTAAAACAAATTAGAATGATCAATATAGTACCAAATTGGAATGGATTTCTAAAAATTGTTTTCCTAGAAAGAATCTTTGTTCATTCTAAAAATATTCCTTAACTGAAACTATGTGAAGACAGGGCTAGGCTCATGCTTGAGGGAGATACATTGATGGGATCCACCCTCACGGAATGAATCATCTCTCCAAAAGTCATAGAAATTATAAGCGTAAGTCAGACCTTAGCCTCTTATCTCTTTTTCTTCAAATACCATTGCTTGATTACCCAATGAAAACTCAAGTTAGATGAAACTTAAAACAGAAGTTAACTGATTATGTCTCACACAGAATAGTCTACTGGGTAAATATTCCAGGGTTAGTATGTTAGCTATTTAAAATCAGGTTCTTCTCTTTCTGTGCTCCACGAATCCTAGGATATGAACCTTGTCTTTGTTACCCAAGATAATTGCTAGAGATCCAGGCATCACTTCCATACTCCAAGTAGCAATATAGCTGAAGAGACAAAGGAATTGTACCTGATGTTTTTAAAGGCAGCATCTGGGCAGTACCCATGTAACTTTTCTATGTAGCCTCTTAATTTAGAAGTTAGCAGCATAATCACATCTAGCTACAAGGGAGGCTAGGAAATAAAGCCTTTATTGGGAGCAACCTTATCCCTACCTAAAAAGCAGGTAGTCTGAGGACCAGCAGAGGGCATAATGGTTACGTCACTGGACTTCTTTGTACTCGACCACAGTTTAAGTCCTGAACCTGGCAGCTTCAAATTCATGCCAGGCACGTGTGTGTGCATGCCCAAAGTCCTGAGAGGAGAATGGAGGAGAATGAATTGCAGCATGCCCATCCTCCCTGGGGGGTGATTTCTCACTTCCTGTCTCTCTGCAGCTATCTCTCTAGCAAGTACACATGCCCTATAGAAAAAAAAAAACTCTACAAAACAAACAAAGAAAAAATCAGCTAGTCTGTTACCAAGAAAGAATGAAAGAATGTGTGCTGGGGAGGCAATGAGTAGATTATGCCACTATGTTCTATAGGAAATATTACTTAAAAATATCTATAAGACATTATTATCAAAAGAATAATTCATAAAGTAATTAATTTTCTTTTTTATTTAATTATTTATTTTTAATTTTATTCATTCATTTACTTATTTTATTTTAACCAGAGAAAGACACAGAGAAAGAGAGAAAGTGAGAAAGCACGCCACCAGATCCAGGACTTGAACCATCGTCGACCATGTGGGAATGTCCAGCGCCTTAACCATCACCCCACCTGCTGGTCCCAATAAAGTAATTAATTTTCTATTTTCACACTTAAACTCAGGAATCTGGGAGTCTAAAGCTACCTTGCCTTCAATAACCGCACTGGGCATAGTATGAAAGCAAGGTTTCTCCAAGCTTATAATAGGATAAATTGATCTGTTGTGATCATATTAATTATCTAATGCCACTAAGGGAAAAGTATATTTAAGAGGTAACCTTTTGATCATCCTACATTTATTTTTAAGAAATGTTTAATATCGTGTAACTTCAAATTTATAAAAAGATTGCAAAGGCTTTTACCTTACACCCCTTATTTAGGTTCACCAACTGTTAAAATTTTACCCCAATTGTTTTATTGCTCTCTCTATATATATATACACACACACACGTATGTGTATATATATACATACACACGCACACTTTTTCTCGACTGTTTGAGAGTGAGTTGCAGACATCATGCCCTTTACCCTTAAATACTTCAGTGTGCATCCACTAAAATCAAGGACAATCTCTTTCATGACCAAGCACAACTGACAAAACAGAAATTCCACATTGATACAGTGACTATTATCTAATTCCCATTGAATATTTAAATGTCATCAATTGTCCTAATCTTTTTTTTTTAAAGAGAAAGGTTTATGCTATAGGGTGTGTATACTCACCAAAGACAGAAAGAGAGACAGAGACACAGAAAGCAAGAAGCCATTCCCCCATGGGGGATAGCCATGCTGCAATTCCTTCTCCTCCATTCTCTCAGAATTTTGGGCATGAATGCACATAAGTTTTAAGCCACCAGGTTCGGTACTCAAACTGCACATAAGTTTTAAGCCACCAGGTTCGGGAGTCCAGCGATGTAACCATTATGCCATCTGCTGGTCCCCTCCAATAATGTTTTATATACCTTTTTTTGTTTCCTGGCCCAAGATCCAATCCAGGATCATGCATTGATATACTAAGTTGTCAAAAAAGTCATGATGTACTCTTGCATAGAAGAAATACATAAGACTTTTCAAAAAACCCCAGTAATTCAATGGAAACCAGCAGTTAGCATAATGGCTATGTTGCTGGACTCCCACGTAGTCAACCACAGTTCACGTCCCGGACCCGGTGGCCTAAAACTCCCGCCAGGCATGTGTGTGTGTGTGTGTGTGTGTGTGCCCAAGATCCTGAGAGGAGAATGGAGGAGGAGGGATTGGGGC
>NW_006159559.1:6828209-6830437 GCF_000334495.1 Tupaia belangeri chinensis | reverse complement strand
ATGTGGCTATCCCTCCTGGGGGGTGATTTCTCGCTTTCTATTTCTCTGTCTCTCTCTGTCTGTCTGGCGAGCGCATGCGCCCTGTAGCAAAAACCTCTCAAAAAAAAAAAAAAAAAACAGATAACAAAATAACCCCAGTAATTCATGTTTCTTTTGACTCTTTTAATCAGTGATAGTTCCTCAGCTTTTCTTTATCTTTTATAACACTTAATATTTTTTAGGAGTGCTGATCAAATATTTTATAGAATATTTCATAAGTTGAATGTATTTGATGTTTCTTCACAATTAACTCAGGTTATAGAAATTTGAGAGAAATAGCTCAGCAATGACAGTGTAACTTTTTAAGTCCACTTATTATTTCTTCCATGAATGAGAGAAATAGAGACACAGACAGACAGACTTCCCCAACAGGGTCTTGAACCTGCACTCTACTCCCACTCAGCAAGTTCTAGAACATGCATGCCCATCATACTCAAGGAGGTCTCCGGGCATGAACTCAGAACCTCTCCCTGAGGGTGAGCCTTGCAGAGCATTGCAGTACCCTGCACTACTGGCCAGCCCTTGACACTCAATCTTTTTAAATTCAAACTCACAGATAACACGTGATGTGCTTTTGTCATATTACTGTGGTATTACTGTTATTCATTTGCTTATGGTAGTCTTTGCCAGGTTTCTACACGGCAAAGTTACTTTCCCTTCATAATTATTGTAAGCAATTACGGGGAGATATTTCTTGTTTCTCCTTAAATTTTTACCACTAGTTTTGTCATCCATTGATGCTTCTTTCCTAAATTTATTATTATAATTAGTCAAAATATTGACTTTCTAACTCCATCAGTCCTCCTAGACTATTCCTCTGAATATGGCATTCTAGGCCATAATACTTTGATGACAAAAAGAATCCAATGATCCTACCATTCAGAATTGTGTTTGATATTTGGGTCTGTGGGCATGGAAAAGAATAAAGCAACCTACAGTATCCATAAAAGAAGCTCTAGAAATTCTGTCTTTGGTAAGAATATAATTTTTATATAGTATCTATGGTCTTTAAATAATTATTTCTTCCACAAGAGCAAGACAGAGAGAGGGGGGCACCCCTAACAGGGTCTTCACACCATGATCTATCCCCAGCCATCCTGGATCACATGCCCAATATGCAAAACGAAGCCCTGAAATGCAAACCCAGGACCTCTCCACATGGTTTCAGTTGCATTACCACTGCATCAGCACTTGCCTCTAGAATAATATAATCTTGATGGTTATATACACATGTATGTATGTGTGTGTGTGTGTGTGTGTGTGTACTTCAGTTTGTGCTCTCTCTCTCTATATATATATATGCATATATATATAAATTGAATATTTGTGTGTATATGTATATATATATATACATTTTATATATATTATTTTTATAAGTATATATATAATACTATATGTGTATGTATATATATATATATATATACACTTTATAAATAAAGTAAATCCTAGGCATATTATATTATAAAATATTTGGAAGAGGGCCAGCAGCTAGCAATGGAGGTTAAGGTGCTGGATCCTACATGGCCAACTTCATTGTTTGAGTCATGGGCCCGGCAGCTTGAAAATCACACTGGGCATGTGTGCCTGTATGCCCAAAATCCTGAGGAGACTGGAGGAGAAGGGACTGTAGCATGGCCACCCTGCTCCCCACCCCAGGAATGATTTCTCATATTCTGTCTCTCTGGCAAATGCATGCACTCCATAACAAAAAGTTAAAAAAAAAATTGGAAGAATCTTAAAAATTTAATTTAGATTAAATAAAACCAAAACAAAACTGAGGCACCGGAAGGTTAAGTAACTTTTCCAAGATTGCTTAGCAGATAGGAAACAGGCAGAGTTAACGTTCCGACTCAGGCGACTTGACTCCAGAGAGTTCTGTAACTGTTGCGTTACAGCTACTCAATGGCCACAGCAGAGTACTGGAAGCACTCGCTTGACTAGCACAGTAGCTTGGTGGCTGGTCTGTGGAGACCAGGGATCCTTTCTGGGTTGAGGTCATTGGTTCATCTAGTTCCCAGAGCAGCACATTATCAAGAGCCAGACTGGTCTCAATGCTATAGGACCCTGAAGTTGTATTTGTAGGTGATAATTAGGAAAGGTTAGGCTAAAATAGATACTTAGATATTAAAATTTTGAGAATTTATATGCCAATAGATTATTTACAGTCTATGTTTTCTGGAACATAAGAT
>NW_006159559.1:6815948-6828156 GCF_000334495.1 Tupaia belangeri chinensis | reverse complement strand
CCCTATAATAGATATATTTAATAGCCCCATGATTTCAGTACAATACCTCGCCTGTGTCCACTGTACCTGTTGTCCTCATATAGAGAACTTGTCAGCTTGACCTTTCCAGTCTTCAGCTGTGCTGGGGGAAGGGCATGGCTGGTGCATATGCTGGAGTCTAGGCATTTGTTTTCAGCATCTCCCCACACGTCCATGTTCAAAGGCACCTGGTACCTCCAATTTTTGAGCCTTCCCAGGGTTCTGCAGCATGAGTCAGCTTGTTTTTGGCTGCCATCCTCCCACTGCTGGGTTAGGTGTCAGCTTTCTTCAGACTGATGAGTCAGTTACTGGTGCTCCATCCACTCCTCCTCTCTTTGTCCTTGAGCATAGTAGCCTTTTGTTGTTCCTTTACCACCATGTGAGAAGAGTTCAGGAGGGAACTGAGTAAATGCATGTGTTTAATCCACATTTCTAGATAGCTTTATTACATCATTAAGACAGAATCAAGAAAAATCTCTGGGTCAGTGTAAAATCAAAAATACATACTCTTATTCTGATCAGATTGCTACTGATAAGTTGCTGAAGCAGAAATTAGAGGAATTTTTTTTTTTAAAAATCAATATTAATTCTAGCAAGATAATGTCATAGCTGGTATCTATAGGCAATTAATTTTATTTGTGAATGTTCCTTAATATGTGTAATGCATCTATGTATATGTATACACATAATACCTACTGGATGTTGACTCCAGTGGTTTGCTACACAAATTATTAGATATTCACATGATGAGTTCAAATGGATTGTTCTCGGAGGGTAATGGTGTTGATTCTTCAGCTGTGCCCTACTCCTGTTTTATTTTTTAATTTATTATTATCCTTGTTTTGCTATTATTCTATCACAGCTTAAATTCCATTTTCCTTAAATTATCCTAGCCTTAGGCTGTGACTAGCTTAAGGAAAAGGGAACTTATTGGAAGGAGACCAGGGGCTCACAGATTCAAAAGGCAGCTGGAATTCAAGATAGGGAACGATAAGGACAAGGAAATCCTGAAAGGCTGGTGTGGGAAGCAGGGAATAAAAACTGTCACCCATAAGATACAGCCTGGCAGAATGCTGCTTCTGAGACCATCATTTTGTAAGACTGACTTAAATATCGCCCCCATCCTTGCTATTCTTCCTCAGGAGTCAAGGTCTGAGGATGTTCTGTCTGACCTAAACAACTACACGAGGATGCTATCAAGTGGTAAACTCGACTATCCGGCCAGGAACTTCTGAGACATGTACAATCTGCTTCTCAGAATCATCCTCTCAACAGTAAGGTGAGCTCAAGAGAGGCAGAGGACAGATATGTCATCCTGGGTTTCAATTTCTGGAAAATGGAACATCAGAGCCAGGAATTTCTGTCCCCATGAATTCTCCATGAAGAGATCAGGGTGCCATCAGGAAGAGGGCTTTCTGTCTAACACCTGCAGGGGCCTGCCTCACATCAACCTGGCTTTGGCCAACAGTACTGTGTGGGCTTCAGTGCTTCTGATTGAGAGCTCCTTGCCTCCAGCATGCTCTAAGCATCTCTGGCTGCTGCCTGGTGGTGACTGTTTAACACATGGAAGACTGCTCAGCATGCTCCCCTGCACAGTCATTGCCTCTGGGGTCCCCCTCAACTAACAGATGATGAATAAGTATTTCTTCCTGTCAATCCTTCAGTAGACTATTCTGAAATAGCCTACATGTGCCTTAGTAGGTCCTGGCAAGATCAAGTCCCAGTTGCTCTCAAAATAGTGAATATCTTGGTAAAATACACTGTAGTCATTTTTGTTCCTTTCCCATTATATATTTTCTGGTTCCTCACTGTTGCTCCCTATAAACACAATAGATAAATCCGAACATGAGTCGCTGTTTTGGGCTCTGCCATAGAGAGAACCCAGGCTTGGACAGAATAGATGATGAGAAACTCTAACAAAGTCTGCTTCAGGATTATGTCCCTGAAAGTAGTGACTAGCATATATGTGGGTCCTGTTCATTCTAATCTTCATATTAAAAAAATAATATCCACCCAAGGTGTCTGTAATTGCTTTCCTATCTCATACATACAGCTCAGGACCCCAAGTGCCTGGCCGTTCCACAACCTCACTACCTTACAAGGTGTAGCAGAGGGAACCCCTTCTGGTATTACAGGTCTTGTTCTTTCTCTCTTGAGTCTTTCCCATCCCCACAACTTCTTTAGACTCACAGGCTTCCTGAGGTGCAGTTGGGTGTAACCAGGAGACAGCTGAAAGGAAATTTAGAAAATTCCTCTTATCATGATGTCCCTCCCCCTGTGCATTCATTGGGTACGATGCTGGTGTCCCTCCCTTCCCTCACCCCCTCTGTGAAGTTCTCTTGGGATTTTAGTCATGACAGGCTAAGCTGTTGCATCAACAAATAAATGTCAAAGGTCAGTGGCTTAAAACAATAAAAGTTTATTTTCACATAGGCATGACCCAATGCAGATGATTCTCATCAGGCAGCTTTCCAAAGTGAGTGTCCTCTCCAAGTTCTTTCCATCACCAGAGGTATAGACTAAGCATGCAGTGAAAGGGAAAGCCGGATTGGGATAGATGCTCTAGGCCTGGAAGTGGTCATTACTTTCACTCACATCCCACTGTCTAGAACAGTCCCACCATCCCCCTTAGATAATTGGGTTGGCAACTCCTTGTGTGCCTGGGAGGAAAATAACATGACTGGGTGAGCTCAAGGGTGGCACTACAATACCTGTTGCGACTCCTGTTCAGTGAGAGCTGGGCCATGACAAATGGACTGATGTCTCTCCTCAGGCCCACTTTCTTGGTACTGGTCTTTTCCCCTTCTTGTGCCACTTTCACCAGATCAGTTCCCCAGGCTCCTGAGGTCCCTTCTGATTTTACCCACCCCTTGTTTCTTCTCTCTTCCATCTTCCCTATCTCTGCAACCTCTTTATACCTCTCTATGCCCCATGTTCTCTCAAAGCAGATGTCGATGCTCATTAAATCTTGAACCTACATCAAAAGCTGCAGAAATAGTCCGTTCCCTTTCTTCAAGAGCACAGAGGGCTGTCTTGGAACTCTCCTAGGGAGTGAGAAGAAACAATTACATTTAATCTCTTTACTTCAACAAAGAATTTGTAGAGGAAGAGTAAGCTACATTTTTATACTCAAAATGACTGAATATTCATGTTCTTCTATGACTGTTGAATGCCTCCCTTTTCTCTCCCCCTTGTCTCCTTCCCTATCCGGTTCCTCACCACCTCTACCTCCACACTAAAATATTGTTGCCTTCTAAAATGAGAATCTGATCAAAGAACTCTACAGTGTAGAGACCTGTAATCATTCCCAATAGTCCAAAGGTAGGTTTATACTCCACAGCAGGACACACATGGCAGGCAGAATTAAGCCCCCTCTCCAAATACATGCACGTCCTATCTCCAGAATCTCTGAATATGTGGCCTAAAATGGACTTTGCAAAAGTGCTTGTGGACCTTGAAACAGAAGATTATTTTGAATTATCTGTGGCAGCTCAATGCAATCCCAAGTGTTTTTATAAGAGGGAGTCAGGGGGACAAAAGTCAGCAGTAGGCAACGTGATAATAGAAGCAAGAGATTGGAGTGATATGAGGAAGGGGCCACAAGCCAAATCATACAGGCAGCCTCTAGAAGCTACCGGAATGGATTCTCCCCTGTAGTTTCTATAAGGAACAAGTACACCTGACACCTTAATATTAGCCCCATAAAATTTATTTTGGACTTCCAACTTCCAGAATTATAAGAGAGTACATTTCTGTTCTTTTGAGCTACTAAATTTATATCATTTGTTACAGCAGCAATAAGAAATTAATACAGCACCCAAGGCTGCTACCGCAGTGGAAAGAATCACTGGTCTTCAAATATCCTGAAAGCCTACCTTTGCTCAGAACCTACTCCTGTTCTAATATAGTTAGTTACCTGTCAAGCCCTAACCAAGGCTCCAATGACCAGCTTTGTTCAGGAAGACTTTGGTCTAGGCTTCCTGCTCTGTTATTCCCTGCCATTGTGAATGTACCTGGTTATTTAATGACAGATATTGGGCTTTCTCTCTTGTCAGAGCATGAACTCCTCTCCAGAAAAGATGATCCCAGTGTTTCTAGCTTGATATCAGTGAAATGGGTATTGATAAATGTTTGTTGAGGGGAGTTAAATATTTGTGTGAAATGTTTTAAGTATTTAGGCGTGAAGAAACAGCCCATATCAATCTGATGAGAATTTCCTAACACTGCAAGCTGTTCCAATGAAAAACTCATACCTCTATCCACACTGAAGATTGGGTTAGGGTAATGTTGGTATGGAGTAGAATACAGAGAAAAAAGGAAATGGTTGCCTATTTTAAAGTGCGTACTATCTGGGGTCAAGCAGAGATACAGCAGTAATGCAACTGGACCTACATGGAAAAGGTCCTGAGTTCACATCCTGAGATCTCCCTGACTATGACAGATGCTCATATACACACACACACACACACACACACACACACTGGGGCTGCCTCTGAAGCTAGAGGTAGATTGTGGTTTGAGGACTTTATTGGAGGGTTTCTTTCTGCTTCTGTCTTTTTCATGGAAGACATAAACTACACACACACACACACACACACACTATTTGGAAAATGAATCATGGATATATGTCTATTAAATTTTGTTTTTTATTATACTTATAGAAATATATGTGTCTAAAATTGGAATTAGGAACTATTTTTCACATGGACATGGATCCTGATCAAATCGTCCAGTCTATGACAATTCAATCATAATTCTAGTTTTGTGTTAGAGTTTACTAAGATATCCTATGGTTAATAATACAGTTATTTAGAGATGGCCTTTTCTTCTAAATGCCTATAACACTACTGCATACACTATGTAGAGTGTTACCTATGACATAGGTATAAAGGATACATTTCAATGCTAAATTGACTAATTTCCACTATCATATTTATCTTCTTGGTGACATGAGAATTTGAACATTTCTGTATCAAAATCCAATGATGTCCTGCAGTAAATTTTCTTTTCCACCCCATATTCTCCTCAAGAATTAATCATTAACTTTTCAGGAATTTGGTTAACTGGTTGTTACAACATTGGTATCTTGAAATCCAACATAGTGAAGGTATTTACACCTTGGAAATTGATAAATTCTACCAATCAGGGCCTTTGTCTTTCTTTTTTTACTCCAAAGATCCTGGTTTACCAGCAGATCACTGAAAACTACCCTCTTCTATACTCCATGCCACCATATCCCCAACTCCAGTTCCAGACTTTCCATGTCTCCTGGCCAGAAGGAAGGGAATCAGAATCTTGGCATAATAATTCTTAGCTAATATTTTTCCCTAATGGTCTATAAATATTAAAAAGATCCCTAAGGTGGAGAATTATAATAAAGGATAATATCACTATCATCATTGTTGAAAGCAATAATACAGCCCAAGTTTTGAGACTCCTGTTCAAATGATTACTAGATAACGATTTGGGAATACACTAAAATAGTTGTGATTTCATAGGAAGCTCTGTGTCTCCATTCACAGGAATGTATTAGTGGTGCATATATGTGTGTGCATTGTCTTCAAATTAAATATTCAGTTAATTTATGCAAAATATGTACTTTAAACCATGATACAGTATTAAAATTTTTGTGTAATTTCATAAGTCTATGTCATTTGTATTCAAAGTAATAAGGCATCTAGCTCAGAGCATCAACTTAATAGATTAGATTACATTTTTTTAAAAATAACAACTATGAGACCTAGCAATAAAATAATAAAAATAAAGAAAATGTCAGGATAGAGAAAAATATAGGTGCCAGCATGTGGCATGGTGGTTAGGGCACTTGACTCCCACCAGACCTGGCGCTTGCTTTCTCACTTTCTCTCTCTGTCTCTTTCTGGTGAGCACATGTGCCCTATTACAGATTAAAAATAATAATAATGAATAACAGTAAATAAATAATTCTTTGAAAAAAAGAATAGAGAAAAATCTAAAAGACAATATGGCATGTTGGGCTTCTTGCTGCCTAATTAACAATAAAAACAGGATCCATCACTATAGAAAATACAAAACATTTTGATGAAATTTTATGCAAAATTTTTTAGCATAGGAAGCTTCCAAAATTAATGCATTTATATATGCTAAATTAAAAAAGACAAATGCTTTATAATTAACTTAATATGCACAAATGTAGGAATATTTACTTTACAAGCTAAATAATGTGATTGAATGTATAAAAGAATTTGAAAAAAATTTAAATAATAAAAATAAATAAATAAATACAGATCTTTGTTGTACCTGAAAAAAATTTTAATATGCACCTTAAAATCTATTTATTGAGAACAGTCCACAAACAGAATGGACCTGTCTGCTTCAGCTTTAAGCTGAGCTCCATGTGATACTAGAAACAGACTAGGTTACAGAAGGTTCACAACCTACCTTACCAAAAGCACTCCTCCACTTCAGTTGATTTTTTTCCTGACATTTAATTGTAAAATTTGGCCATCAATGATACAATATAACTAGCTTATAGATGTGCTACTAAAACATAATATGGAATCCAAATATTAATTGAGGATCAAGAATACCACTAAATATATACTAGACAATTTTTCTGGGGTAAGAGGATAATTCTGGGAATGGGAAGTGAAATCAGTGCACCTGGAGCAGAGAGCCAAACCATCCTCCAGACCATCAAGTCTCAGTCAGTCACAGGGACAACTGTGCGTCCAGTGGAAACATGAATGCAAAGATGGAACCAGGACAGTGAGTAGGAATGTCTCTGACTCAGAGAATGGAAGAGAATCAATAGCAGTTAGGTATGAAATTCAAGTCCAGAATAGCTATGTGCTATGATGGCTCTTTACTGAAATGTCTGGGTTGTGATGGAAGGGAGGGGCAGGGAAAAGTAGGTGTAAGTCTTGGTTGACATATTTGTTTCTTTTTTTTCTCTTTCTTTCTTTCTTCCTTTCTTTGAAAGAGAGATTTTTGCTATAGGGTGCATGCACTCACCAGAGAGACAGAGTGAGAAATCACCACCAAGGGGGATAGCTTTGCCTCAAACCCTTATCCTCCATTCTCCTCTTGGGGCTTTGGGCATGTATACATGTGTGCCCAGCGTGAGTTTCAAGCCACCGGGTCCAGGACTCGAACTGCAGTTGAGTATGTCCAGTGACATAACCATTATGCCACCTGGTGGTCCCAGACATTACTTGTTCCTTTCAGAACACAGGGATATGGAATGGGCTTCCCAGAAATACCCAGCTCAGATCAGTCACAGTGCAGGACAAGGAGTTGCCTTCATAGTGCCAGGAGTGAGAACTCCTTTCAAGTGTCTCCGTTCACTAACTCACGCAGCCAAGTAAACTAAGGAACAGTACCTTCATTCTACAGAGGTGAAAACTGAGTCTTATGTATATTCAATAATTTGTCTAAGGTTACATGGCTAGAATATACTCAGGACTACAATCTATGTTTGTCTAATTCTAAATTTTCTGCTCTATAGGTTTACAAATTACTATGTATTGTTATAAATGTGGGTCCATGGGAAAAAAGCTGCCAGGCCAGTCTCTTTAAGTAGCCTAAGTCTTTGCTTCTTAAGGGATGGTTCTGCAAACTAGCAGCATCAAACATATCTGGGAGCTTGTTAGAAATGTAGAATCCAAGCCAGGCAAAGTGGAGCATGTGTAATCCCAGCTACTTGGGATACTAAAGCAGGAAGATCATGAGTTCAAGGCCAGTCGGGACAACATAGCAAGATTCTGTCTCTTAAAAGGAAAGAAAGAAATATATAATCTCAGAATTGCTCAGATCTACTTTAGGATCCTCTAGGAGATTCTAAGCATACTAAAGTTTGAAAAGAATCGCTCTAAGTGACCTCTGCATAAAAGGTCTAGGCTTTGGGTCTTGACTACCACCATACAACCTGCTTTACTGTACAGCACCTGCCTTTTTTTAACTTTCAGAGGTAGGAATCCATAATGCCTCTAAGAGCCCCCATCAAGTGTTGACCTCATCAGAGTTAACATTTGTTAAAAGCTTTGTATGTACAATGCCCTGACTGAAGGACTTCAAGACACGCCACCCTCTTAAGAACCCTTGAATAAGAATTTCTATTATCTCCAATTCACA
Organism: Tupaia belangeri chinensis; assembly: GCF_000334495.1. NCBI lineage: Eukaryota > Metazoa > Chordata > Mammalia > Scandentia > Tupaiidae > Tupaia > Tupaia belangeri. The sequence continues at coordinate 6,820,026 of NW_006159559.1, read as the reverse complement.
AATGAGGAAGTTGGCACAAATGAAGCTAAGCAACTAAACTCCAGGCCCCACAGCTGGTAAAAGGCTTTGCTGCAGTTTGAACTCAGGCCATCCAGCTCAGTGCCAAGGGTCTCAACCATGAGGCAGGGCATCAATCATTTTTCTGCTGCCTTCAAACAGAGTCGCCATGTCCTAGTGACCTCCATGGTAGAATGACTTCTAAATACCCCATTGATTACAATAAGTAGGTAGGGGTTGAACTGAGCTAACCAGAACACAGAGGGTATAGACACTCCTGCCTCTATTGTTGGCTGACGTTGTTTCAGATGGCAGAGGCTGAACCAAAAGGGCTAGGAGCTCCAAACCCCTCAGCAGTCTCTCCACCTCTAATGTGACTTTACCATTGGAAGCACCTGTCCGTAGATAAATAAGTGGTGTGTGGTAGCGATCAGTCTGTGAGATCAACAGACTCCAGATTCCTCTCTCAATGGCATGTCTGCTTCATAATATTAGATTTAATTATCTGAATTTAATTTGTTAGTAGGTTGAAGCTGAACTTTAAAAATAGAATGAGTTTTATTAATGAGTATCTAACTTACTCAAAGTTTTAATAACCATATTTTCCTCATAAAGGAAACTGTTACCTTTGAGAAATTCCTGACCTTGATAGGGTTCTTGTCCTAAACCATATTTCTAGATCTTTTTTTACTGTTAGCTTTGATGATGAGACTAAAGACTTTTAGATCCACAGGTGGGTGTAGACAAACTCCCATCCCCCTGCCCTGAGAGGAATAGAAAGAATTTTATCACAAAATTATCAATAATAGATCTACTTTCACTCTTACCTTTCCTGAAGTTTAGTTTTGTTTCTCTGCATCAGATTATGGGGAAACTCAAATAAAAACAATTCCTCAGTGAATCTTCACCACAGGCTCAAATTCATGTCTTTTCTGAGTGTTGAATTTTTTTTATCAGAAGACACTATGTCCCTAGGCTTGAACCCATTGACCCCAGTGTAAGAAGCCTCCCATATAGGCTGATGCTGACCTACAACTCTGGACACAGGGTGACTGTGCTCAGCTTGTGAATGTACACTCTGGAGTCAGACACAACACAGGAAGTCCCATGTTTGGAAAGACCAATAGATGTGGCTTCAATGGCACCTCCTCCATGAAACCGTCCCCAGTCTCCTCATGCCAAAATAGGAATAAGTCACCTCCTCCTTTGTGCCTCCCTGACCCCATACATACTTCTGGCCGCATACCAATCTTATGTTATGTAATCATTTGTTCAAGTCTATCTCTTTATAAAGATGGGAAGATGCCCAAGAGTAAATTGTTATGCCTCCGCTACCCAATAAGATGTCTGAAACCAATATTGTGGAAGCACTTAATAAAGGCATAATGAATGAATGAAAGAATGAATGAATGAAAGGATTTCATGTGATCCCCTCCCACAATCTCTAGGAGTAAGAATTTGTAAATGGTGGGTCTGCATTACAGAGCATCTGAATGACACACTTACCTGAGGCAGGCCAGACAGGTGACACTATAGTCTGAGAATACTCAGAGGCAGGCGGTGGAAGGGGGCTAAACCTGGCAGCTTCTCCTTCCTTTGGCCTCTAAACACTTTTAGACATTGAGCTATTTTCTAGTGGCAGAAACCAGGGCCTACTTTTACAGCTCAGGCTTGGAGTATCTTACACTAGAAACACGACCAGCCTGGCTGATAGGTGTGGCTAGTGTCAACCTGCTCAATAGCACAAGCCTTAAGCCACCATTCAGCAGAGGATGGGCTGCAGGATGTGACTCAGCCCTCTCCTCCCTGCTAGTGCTGGGACTAACTGCCCAGTGCTCTGATTTCAGAGTAGAATGGGTGGGAGAAGGTTGTCAGACATCTTCTGCAGCATTTCAAAGAATACTGTACTATCATTTCTGAGCATGGGGAACGGCACCTACAGATCACCTCATTTTGTTCTTGACTCTCTTAACTGGTTGGTAAGAACTGTGTGCTCAGCCTGCAGGAGAGAAATGTCTTGCCTCAGAAAAAGACTAAATGTAAAATTAGATCCATGCTTGCCATTTAGTTAGAGGGATGATGCATAAAAATAGTTGAAAGCTTCTTATTCATAATGAGCATGAAAATATGTGTATGACAATACGCATAGAGAAATAATGAAATAAACTAAGCAATGTCCAAATTTCAGAATACCATAGAGTTTTTGAAATGAGTGAAAAATATCTGAGTACTGACAAATAAATAGGTCTACAATATACTTTAAAGTAAAAAAAGCAAGTGATCTAATTTATGTTTAAAAAGCCCTATAGATGTACACGTATATCTGCGTGTTTTGTAAAATTAATGTCTATTAGAAGTATGCACACGAAATTGTTATCTGTTGGGATAGAAAGTGAAGGATATCTTTACTATTTTTATCATACATAATCATAATTTGTTTAAATTTTTATAATGGGCATCTGTTTTTAATTTTAAAAGAAAAATTAAGTTAGTAGTAAAGAGAAAAATGAGCAAAGGAAATAAATATTATTAAAAGAAAATATACAAATTGTCACATTTGACAATGTACAAAATGTACATTTTAATTAATTTTAAAGAAAAACATTAAAGTGAAAGAAGTGCTTTTTTTTGTTTGTTCGAGAGGTTTTTGCTATAGGGCATGTGCGCTCGCCAGAAAGACAGAGAGATACAGAGAGATAGAAAGCGAGAAATCACCCCCCCAGGGGGGATGGCCACGCCGCAATCCCTTCTCCTCCATTCTCCTCTCGGGATCTTGGGCATGCACACACATGCGCCCAGCGTGAGCTTAAGCCCTTGGGTCCGGAACTCAACCCAACCGCGGTCTACTATGTGGGAGTCCAGCGACATAGCCATTATGCTAGCTGCTGGTCCCAGGGAACTATTTTTTAATGCTAACAAAAAACTCTGGATAAAAATGTTATGTGATAACTAGACACTTTTTTTCATTTTTAAATAGGTGGTGGTAGTTCATATACTTTACATTGGCACATTCATTCAGAACATTAAGGGTAAATTATGTTATGCACTTTAAAAAGTTAAACTTTTGCAGTTTACTCATTAATTTCACTTCTATAGCCTATAAAAGGACATATGCCTAATAATGTTAACATATTATTATATATGTTATATTGTTATACTATTCAGATATAATCTTCAGTGAAATTAGAGACAAAAATTTACCATAACCCTTTTTCAATAGCATCAAACAGATAAATCCTTGGCCATGTTTATATGGTGTGCTACTCTTAGTGAAATATGTTTTAGAGGCGAGATGATCAAAAGAAGATCAGTAATGTCTACTTCTAATTTTCTATAAGCTTTAATGTAGACTCTTTTTTAAAATTTAGAATTGTATAATTCAGATATCCATATGGCCATGTTGAAAGGTCCATTCATATTTTTACAACATCCAGGGAATTCAAATAATTCATCTGGATGTACTTTCCTTTCTATCCAGTCATAGATAGAAAGGATCTGTTTTCAGGGTTGGACTCTAGCCTGACTAAGCCTTGCTGTAGAATAGGTTTTTGAGTTATTTGTAGGTTGGATCCTGAAGATAAGAGAGCTCACTTTATCTCACCACACTCTCCAGGAAACAAATGCTCCAGATAGCAGCCTGTCACCAGCAAATGCTTCCCAGTTGCTTCCACTAATGGCTCATCTTTACATAAATGTTAGTTTTGCTGAGATAATTTTTAATAGGAGAAGGCACTTTAGGAAAACTCTCTTTAAAAATCACTCAATTTATAAAGTATTTCTTGGTTCCAGACAGCGGTGCAGCAGTAAGAGGTTCTGCAAGGCTCAACTACATGGGAAGTTTCCTGGTTAGTGTTCAGAGAACTTCCTGAGTATGCTAGGCACACATTTGCTCAAGATCTGGGGCTGGCTGATGATGGGGTAGGATTGTGGCATCACGATTCCATCAAGGATGCCATTTTTTTCCTCTCTCTTTTTATTTTTTACTTTTAGTTTTTTAATTTAATTTATTATCATAATCTTTTTTGTATTACATTGAATCACATATATTTTTACAGTGTATTAAATTTATTTTTCCAGCAGG
>NW_006159559.1:6796203-6815917 GCF_000334495.1 Tupaia belangeri chinensis | reverse complement strand
GACTATGAAAATCAGAAAAAAAAAAAACATTTTTAGCCACATCATCATCATCATCATCATCATCATCATCATCATCATCAAATAGCTTTTCATCATTTTTTTCAGAATTTTATTATTATCACTACATATCATTTGGCTTGCAAAAAGAATTTACCCAATATGAAATACATCTCAGAGCAGTCCAGTTGAGAATACTATACATGTAATCATCAACAGGTAATAAACCATTTCTGTGTCCCACTAATATCATGCCTCTCTATTTGTTCTCTTGGTATCCTTCTCTGTATTCTTCCCTTCTCCTACCCATTTCACACTGTCTTCAGGATCCATAACTATTTTCATTGCTTTTATGACCTCCAATATTTTGATCTCTACCATAAAGTATGGATAGTCAGTGTACATTAAGTGGATACATATAATATCTTTCTTTCATATCCTGGCTTGCTTCACTCAGCAATAGGTCCTCTATATTTGACCACTTTCTATCAAGTGCCAGAGTCTTGTTTTTTTTTTTTTATGGCTAAATAATATTCCATACAGTATATGTGCCACACTTCTTCCATCTATCTATCTGTCTTTCTGTGGACATTTGGGATGGTTTCATGTCTTACTGATTATGAAAAATGCTGCAATAAACATTGATGTGTAAGCGCTTTTCTGACTGAACAGTCTCCTGTCCTTTGGGTAAATACCCAGAAGTGGGATTGCTGGATCAAATGGTAATTCTTTTTGTAGATCTTTGAGGAACCTCCATATTGTTTTCCACAGTGGCTGGACCAATTTACATTCCCACCAACAGTGTAGGAGAGTTCCTCTTTTACTCTCTCTTTCTCTCATGGAAGAAATAGATAAACTTTTAAAAAGAGGTATTTCTTAAAAACATAATGCCTTATACTTAACACAGGTGATTACACAGTCACCATGAATAGGAAAATTCCTGCCAATTTCCTCATCTTTTTTTGAGAGGCATAGGCATAACTCATAGCAAAATAAGGGATCCATCAATTTTTTATGTCCCCAAATGCTCTATTCATCTTGAGACACATTTAAGAAAACAATAGAAACCACAATCAAACTCTTTTGTGGACCAGGCAGTCTAGTCCAAATTTGGTAAACATTTATACTTTGCACTTCCTTTAAGGTAAACAGAAAGCTCTGGTGTTGCTAGAGGTTTGCCTCTGAGTGCTAATGAAAACACCCAGCATGGTCCAGGGGCATGTGACAGGCAAGCGTTACTCACACAAGTACCTGGGAAAATGCAGTGCTGCTGAAAGATTTATCAAGATATTTTCATTACTTGACATTTAAATATTTGGTTTTTCTAACTACGCTCAGTGTGTATTTTATTTTATTTTATTTTATTTTATTTTATTTTTGCTTTTGATTTATGATGTCCTACCACATATCACTTTAATACTACCTCACAGAGAGTGGAAGACTAATCAGTATTTGGGGTGAAATAGACTGGAACTTAAAATAACCCATATTTGACTCAATATCATTTGTCTGTAAACATCTTTTTACAAGGAAGACTTTTCCTAGAAACTACTATATCAAAGGCACTTTGTAGGAGCTTTCGTTACTATTTGTGCATTATTTATCTTCGTTTCCAGATAATATAGTCAATTACAGAATAATCTGAAGAGGAGGCAACATAGTTAACCAAGATATGTGTAAATTCTTATTGATCGTTGATGCTGCGTGGCATGCCTCTGTGTGTAGCATCCACATATGTAGTATGTGTGACGTGTCAGTGTGCAGACACTCTTCTCATGGGCTGTCAGGTCAGGCTGTGAATTATAAAAGTACTGGTTCCAGGGCATGTGTTTTTACTCACCTGTCTTAGCCCAAAGCTCTTTGAATGTCCTGAGTGATCAGAGCCACTTTGAAACAAAGTCTGGAATCTATTTCTCTTGGATTATATAAGTCTACTTCATCTCTTATATTCAGACCTCAGTGTTCTAGTTAATCAAATACAATGGCTTTTTATAAAAGATGTTAGCTCTCAATGCGATTATTACAGGCAGTTTCTTCTCTGCTGCTTCTGCTTTTTTTACTTCCTTCTCTTCATCTTCTTCATTTTAATAAAAATAAAATTCTCCAGTGGCCTAAAGAGGTTCCCAATAGCCCCCTCTGTAAAGCAGAATGCCTCCGGCTAACACACTTAACAACTGGTGCAGCAATCCAGCTGTCCGTGTCTGTCCTCTGGAACTGGCCTGCCTCACAGGTGAGTTGTTCCCACCCTCATGCCTTGATTGCAATTACACTGTCCATGGAGGTTTTTCTTAATCTGACAGTTTTGGATACTCTTCCATAATTCACAATCATCAACTGCCAGGCTGATTACCCCTTTCTCCAGAGTGTTAAACAAACATATGGGCTTGAAACGAATTCCACCATAACATTTCTTTTTTAAGTTGATTTATTCATTTGCTGAGAAGGAGAGAGAGAGGCACCCTCACAGTGTCCCACACCACAATCCACCCTCAGCTCCATCCAGCTTGGATCCCATCTGGTGTGCCCAGGGAAGTCCTATGATACTAATCCGGGGCCTATTCCATGTGAGTCCAGCTGTCCCACTACTTTGCCACTATCTGGCCCCTACTATAATTTATCTTACCATACTTACAAAGCCTTAGTTTGCTTATCTATAAAATACCTATGGGGTCAATAATAAGAATTAAATGAGATAAAGTATTTAAAATTATATCACAAAGAAATACAATTGGCCAATAAACATGTGAGAATATATTCAACATCATTAGTTGTTAAGGAAATGCAAATTACAACCATAATGAGATATCGCTTTATTCTACCTATAAAAGCTAGATTAAAAAAAAAACTGGAAACTAACAAGCTTGAAAGAATATGATGAAATCAGAAGCCTTGTACATTGCCAGTGATTCAACATAAAATTGAATAGAAAAACAAATAGTTCCTCAATAGCTAAACATAGAATTGCATGTGACCTAACAGTTCCACTCTTGAGTAAAACCTAAAAGAATTGAAAACAGGTGAATAGTGTGAGCACCACTATTCACAATAACCAAAAGGAGAAACAACCTAAATGTTCAAAAACCAATGAAAGGATAAATAAAATGTGGTATCCATAAAATGGAATATTACTCAGCAATAAAAAGAAGTAAAATACTGATACATGCTACTGCATGGATGGACCTTAAAAATATCCTACTAGGTAAGATGGGTTAGACCCAAAGGCTGCATACAGTTGTCCTCAGGGGATTGCTTCCAGGACCTGCAGCAGATTCTAAAACTCACAGATGCTCAAGCCTCATATAAAATGATGTAGTATTTGCATATAGCCTCTGCACACCCTCCCGTATACTTGTGATAATTTCCATATTAGTTATAATACCTAATACACTGTATAAACTGTGTGAAGATTTTCTAATACTATCTAATTTTACTCTAATCAACAACAAAAAAGAATTTTTATACTGTATACTTTAGGAAATGATGACAGGAGAAAGAAGTCTGTACATGATTAGTACAGACACAACCAATTTTTTTAAAAAAAATTTCGTACCTCCAATTGATTGAATCCATGGATGAAGAACTTGTGGATACATGGGGCCAACCGTATTATATGATACAACTTATATGAAGTGCACAGAATATACACATCCATAGAGACAGAAAGCAGATTAGTAGTCGCCAGGGGAGAAGAAAAGGGGGAATGGGAGTGCAACGGGTATGTGATTTCCTTCTGGGCTGATAAAATGTTTTGGAACTAGATAGTGATGATGTGTTCACAACTCTGTGTATGCACTAAGTGGCACTAATGGCAACATTCATGTTACGTGTATCTTACCACAATAAAATATGCCATCACGTAATAGGCATCCAATAACGTTAATTATTGTTCCTAAATAACTTCTGGCATTTTTATATGTTCTCAGAATAAATGATCACGCATTGGGTGTTATTCTATTCTTGTCTAATTGATGAATTTTTTGTCACTCCAACTAAACTGTATGTTCCATCAGCTCACAGCAAGACCTCATTACCTCTTGCCAAGCTATTCCTGTATGAAGACAGAACTGTCTGTGTGAATTGATTCAAGAGGTGCTAAACATCATATCTGGCCCAAGGGCTTTATCCCACAGGCCCACGTTGAGCTCTGGAGTCCCAGCATCAGAAGGACTCCTCTGTGGAAGACATGGTGTCTCTACAGGATCCCTTTTAAGGTGCAGGCTTATTATGGGGAAGATATAAACAGACCAGAAAATGTAACATTCTAACATGAGTAACACAGTCACCAAAGAAGCATCGGAGGAAATAGGATTTTTGTACAGGAGACTTTTGTTGGGGGATGATGGAGAGGATAGTTTTATCTGTGAAGGTGAACTTTAGTCAGTGACTCTGAACCACCAGGGCAGGGATAAGGACATACTCTGGAGAAAAGCAGCCAAGGATGTGAGACTATCTGAGTGGCAAATTTCATCTATTTGAGAATTTTATTTTTTTTATTTTATTTTACTTATTTATTTTTTTGGAGAGATTTTTGCTATAGGGTGCATGCACTCACCAGACAGACAGAGAGAGACAGAGAGACAGAAAGAGAGAAATCACCCCCCCCCCCCAGGGGGGGTGGGACCGCCGCAACCCCCAATTTTCAACCATTTATCAAAGTCTCATATCTCCTCTCGGGATCTTTCTTTTCTTTTCTTTTCTTTTTTTTTTTTTTTTATCTTTTTCCTCTCAGGATCTTGGGCATGCACGCACACGCGCCCGGCATGAGTTTTAAGCCACTGGGTCCGGGACGCGAACCGCAGTCAACTACGTGGGAGTCCAGCGACATAGCCATTACGCTAACTGCTGGTTCCCTATTTGAGGATTTTATTAAGACCATGTGGTATGCCCAAAGCAGTTAGACTTACCCCAATAAAGTGGGCACTCAGTGTAATAACCAAGATATTTCTTTTATACATATAGAAAAATCAATGGGTGGACAGTACCTGGAATAGGCTTAAAATACTCTCTCTCTCTCTTTTTTTTTTTTTGGGAGAGTTTTTTTCGCTATAAGGCGCATGCGCTCGCCAGACAGACAGGGAGAGACAGAGAGAGAGAAAGCGAGAAATCACACCCCAGGGGGGATGGTCACGCTGCAATCCCTTCTCCTCCATTCTCCACTCGGGATCTTGGGCACGCATGCACATGCGCCCGGCGTGAGTTTTAAGCCACCAGGTTCGGGACGCAAACCACGGTTGACTACGTGGGAGTCCAGCGACATAGCCATTACGCTAACTGCTGGTTCCCAAAATACTCTCTTCTTATACTCCTTTCTTCCATCACCACTGTAGCTAGAGTAATAATAGCAGTTTATACTAACTAACAGAGTTTATTATGGACTAATTGCTTCATATAATTATTTTATTTAATCTGCCCACAAGTATATGAGATAGTCACTGTTACAATCCCCAATTTAAAAGAGAGAGAGAGAGAGAGAGAGAGAGAGAAAATAAAAGAAAGAAAGAAAGAGGAGAAAAAGACTATAAAAGGAAATTAAGACTTACAAAGGTTAAGCAACATCCCAATATCTGCCAAGCTGAGCTCAGTAGCCAAACCTAGAGGAGCAGGATATCAACCCACTGAGATCCTCTCCTCTATCCACCATGCCGCCTGTCCTAACACTCTCTGTCACTCTCCATGGTAAACATAAGCATGGGCTAAATGGGTCCAAGAGCAGGAGTCGGAGCCAATAGGAGGAAACAGAAAAATGAACACTATGGAATGCTAGGGTTCTTTGGATCATTTCCTCTCTGCCCCTTTGTCACTCTACACTTCCCAGCCCAGCTCGGCAGATGTAAGTGTTACTATACAGGCAAGATCTGCATGGCCCTTACATGCGTATCAAGTGCTCATTTCATTTTTCCCTCAGGGAAAGCAAAATTAAAAGTTATGTTAAAATAATAAGATCAAGGGGAAAAACATTTAATAGAAATGATAATGAAAAGTTATCTTTTGAATGATAATGTATAAGGTAGTGTGTTTGTTTTGACTAATGTGCACTATATTCAAGCTGGAGAAAACCATATTGGACATTGTAAAGAGGTACAGTGATTAAATGTAAATATAAAAAAGGAAGAAAGAAAAATAATAGTCAAAAAGTAAAACATATAGTTAGTACAACTTATTGGTTGTTGAGTGACATTCACTGCAAGTGCTATGTTTAGCTTATGTGGAAAAAGCCTATTTTAGTTTGTTTCAAAATATAAATGAAAAGGCTGTCCATGAGTTATAGTAACAAATCCACGCCATCTCTGTTTCCTCCGAGACTTATGATAGATTTATAAACAGCAACTTCAGACAATATAAAACTCTGGATTAAATATTTTCTGTCGTTGCACTAATTGTATAAATTGGGCCAGTCCTCTTTACATCTATCCTGTTTATTTACCACATTTATGCACTTTTAAAGACATTGAAAGAAAAGTGGAAAGTTGGATGCAAAGCTTCTGGGTCCAGAACTTCATATAACCAAATCATCTGGGTGGTTTTTGGAACGTTTCACTTTCCACACCAACGTTTGGGCAGTGTGTACAGCTTAATCTATATACACATAATTTGGAACTAAATATGGCAGACTGAGACTTTTTATCATATGTTTTTACTATACATATTTCTCTCCAATAGCTCAAAAACTCCTTTGTCCCTCATTTAGAATTGCCATTATTTAGCTGACCTGTAGAATTTTACTTTCATAGTTTAGGAATTACTAGGCTATAGCTTTCACTCAATTCAGTGTAAAGCATTTATCCTTTCCATAATGGGATGCTCTGCAGAGACAATGACAGGGAATGTATTGGAGTTGAATCCCGAGTGGTGAGACCAGGAACAGCTGTCCCTTTCCTGCTCGAGTACAGGGACGTATTGATTGGATACAAACCTGACCATGCACATGTGGCGACGTGTTACTCTAAACACCCAAAAATCCTCTGCAGGCCCACACACCCCCTTACTACACACACACAGCCCACATGCTGGCAAATGGCAAAATCAATGCAACCAGATGGGTGAGTGGCCAGAGAGTAGCTCAGACCATATGATGCAATCTGAGATTTTATTTGATGGAAATGTTAATTACTTTGTGCTCAGTTAAATACTATAATGTGTGGGAAGAAAGAACTATTATCTGGAGTTAACTCCTGTTTTTAAGAAGCATGGGCTGTCAGGAGGTTGCTCTGGTTGGTAGGTTTAGGATCTACACTCAGCAAGGCTTCCTGAAAAGATAATTAAAGGACTCTCAGTTTAGCTGGGTGCATAATGTTTACAACAAAAAGATGGTGATAAAAAAAATTTTGAGGCTTTTCAAAATGTGTATTTTGACTTCTGAGTTTCTGTAGGAATCCATTAAAAGCACGTTAGTGTGTCCATTAGCTCATAGACTGATGTTAAGCTTATTTTCAAAATAGGTAGCTGTTTATGACTCTGAAAATTATCTAAAACAAAGACGTAAGGTAAGGGCATAGGGAATGCCCCAAACAATTAAGGATTCAATGATCAAAACAGCACTTCCTGAGGGGGTCACAACATTTCTAAAACTACTGCACATTCTAGGGCATAAAGATGCTATTTCTCTTTTCAAGGAACAGGGTAAAAAGGCAAGAGAAAGGCAGATACTATGCAAGCTGCCTAATCAAGAGCCATTCCCCTCTTTCTCGCACTATGATAAGAATTCTATTTGGGTGACAGTATGTTCTGACCCAAGTGATGGCTTGTCAATCATGGCATCCTTTTTATTTCCTTTCCCAGACATTTATTTTCTAGCCTCTTTAGCTAGGGATGACACAATTGCTATTTCCTCCTACCTTGGGACAGTTATATAAAGATGTAATGCCTAGAGCTACAGACCGCTGTCTTGTGATGACAAGGTAAATAGCACACGGATGAAAATCCAACAGACTCACAATGGTGAAATCAAATAGAAGGACACAGTTGGGCTGTTGATGAAATCTTGGAAGCACACAGTAAATATCCCTGGGTTTTAATCTTCAATTAACATGATCTTCTATGACATGTAGTAAATGAAGACTTTCGAAACTGATACAATACAACCTATCTAACATAAATTAATTACCAATTTACATCATAGAAAGTTATAAAATCTGTGATGTTGAACACTAAAGGAAGAATGACAAAAATTGAAATATTTACCAAACACTTAACATGTGCCAGGTATTATGCATGATGTCATGGGACTTGCAAATTGAGAAAGCACAATAGACTCCTCTTCTGTGGTAGAGGAAGAGGCAGATCTTGGGTAGGGCCATAAAAAGTGGTTAGAATGCAGACAGGAAGAAGTTAAGAAAGGGAGTCCTTCTAGGGAACAGAGCAACATAAACACAGGTAAGATGGTGTGAAGGTTCTTGATTTTTGCAGGAGACAGTGTGTAGGTCCTACTAAAAGGAGAGGCCAACCACTGGAGAGTAAAATAGAAGTCAAGCTGAATGGTGGGATTTGATCATGGAACATTATGATAGTCAAATAAAGGAGTTTGAGCCTAATCATCACACAATTTGAGAATCATTAAAGGTCAAAGGAAGTAACATGAAGAAAGTTATTACAAAATTAAATGCAGGTCCAGCTGTTGTGGCATAGGGGTGGCAAAGGTGCCCTGCAAAGCTGTACCCGCAGCTGACCATGGGTTCAGATCCGCTCTTTGGCTTGAAGACATGCCTAAATCTTTTTTTTTTTTCTTAGAGGTTTTTGCTATAGGGCGCGTGTGCTTACCAGAAAGACAGAGAGAGATAGAGAGACAGAAAGTGAGATATCACTGCCCCTCCTCCCGGGGGGGAGGATGGCCACATCAAAATCCCTTCTCCTCCATTTGCCTCTCAGGATCTTGGGCACGTATGCACACGTGCCCGGCATGAGTTTAAGCCACCGGGTCAGGGACTCAAACCACGGTCGACTACATGGGAGTTCAATGACACAGCCATTACGCTAACTGCTGGTCCCAAGACATGCTTGAATCTTGAGGAGCTGGGAGACTGGGAAAAGGGCCCCACAGTGTGATGGGAGTCTATAGAGTATGTTTTTCTCTCTCTTTATCTCTTGTGACCTCTCCCTGTGTGCATGCACATATGCTCTCTGCCATAAAAGAAGAAAACAGAAAAATAAACAAAATAGAAAATGTAGAATGCAACAGAAGAGATAGAATCTGGATATAAATAGACCAGGTAAAAATTTTTCTAGGAATAATATTAATATAGCAGCATAATTACTAAACCTAGTATTTTTTATAACATTTATTATACTCTATTCACTGTTCCAAGTACTTTAGAAGAGTTCTTCAAAAAGTTCGTTAAAAATGAGCATTATGAAAAACCTAAGAACAGGGAACCAGTAATTAGTGTAATGGCTGTGTCGCTGGATTCCTATGTAGTCGACCACGGTTCAAGTCCTGGACCCAGTGGCTTAAAACTCACACCTGGCGCGTGTGCGTGCCTGCCCAAGATCCCGAGAGGAGAACGGAGGAGAAGGGATTGCAGCATGGCCATCCCCCCTAGCGGGTGATTTCTTGCTTTCTGTCTCTCTGTCTCTGTCTTTCTGGTGAGCGCAAGCGCCCTATAGCAAAAACGGCAAAAAAAAAAAAAAAAAAAAAAACCCCTAAGAATTTAAATGTGTTTGCACTAAAATAAAGTCAAGGTTTAATTCCATTTTTCTATAAACTTTTTGAAGTCCCCTGTATTAACATATTTAATTATCATAGTGGTTCCACAAGATAGCTCTAAATGCTCATTCCCATTTCACAGATGAGTATCTGAAGTACTGAGAGCTTTCATAACCTGCCAAAGGTAAAACAACTGAGACAAAGCAAGAAAAGCAATTATTAAGTGGTAATAAAAGTATGTGAGTTCAGACACAGGTGACATCTCAAGGGAAAGAAAGCAGTCAGTCCAGTAGGCTCTATAATCTTATCATTACCCTTTTTGCTGCCAATTTTCTTTAACCTGCATCTGGCACATTCAAGAATTCATTTTGGGCTTTTCTTGCCTTATAAACCTGCTCACTCCATCTCGCAGGTTCTACACTACAAAACCTACCTTATATTTCTCATTGTTGTCAATTCTTTCTTTCTTTTTTTTTTTGAGAGTTTTTTGTTTGTTTGTTTGTTTGTTTTTGCTATAGGGCGTGTGCGCTCGCCAGACAGAGACAGAGAGACAGAAAGAGAGAAATCACCCCCTAGGGGGGATGGTCATGCCGCAATCCCTTCTCCTCCATTCTCCTCTTGGGATCTTGGCACGCACACACACACGCCCGGCGTGAGTTCTAAGCCACTGGGTCTGGGATGTGAACCACGGTTGACTACGTGGAAGTCCAGCAACATAGCCATTACGCTAACTGCTGGTTCCCTGTTGTCAATTGTTTCTCATAGACATGATGTTTTGACCTCCCATTGATTCATAGACTATGAAGTCCATGTGCCCTGTGCTCTGAGAACTCAGTCATAGCTAGCCTTTCTCCTATTCTCAAACCTAACTTGTTCTATCTCCTGGAATTCCAGACTTCCAGCCTGTACTCCAGGGAGAGCAGGTAGAGTACATATGAGGTACAGTTTAAGAGAAAGAATCGACTTAGTGAAGAATTGATTTGTTGATAGATTTCTTTCAGGGACAATTGAAAGTTAGATCTAAAAGGTGAGATAGACTGCAACACATTAATTGTTGGAGACCTAAACATCCCACCATCCCCTCTAGACAGATCATCTAGACAAAAAATAGGTAAAGAGATAAAGGATCTAAATGATACCATGAATCAAATGAACTTAACAGACATCTATAGAACTTTCCATCCCAAAACCACGAGATACACTTTCTCTTACCTCTGCATGGAACTTTTTGAAGATTGACCATATGATAGGGCACAAGGCAAGCCTCTATAGATTCAAAGGCATAGAAACTATATCCAGCATCCTCTCTGACCATGATAGAATTAGACTTGATTTTAATTTCAAAAAAAAAAAACCTCAAAAATGCACAAATACATGGGAACTAAATAAACTAATCCTCAACGACTTCATAACCACTGAAGAAATAGACTGAAATCAGAAGATTCATGAAAGCCAATGACAATGAGGACATGAGTTCCCATCTTTGGGACACTGCTAAAGCAGTCATAAGAGGGAAGTTCATAGCAATTAGTGCACATAAGAAGAAGACGGAAAGAAGGCAAATGGATTACCTAACATCATGCCTCAGAGAACTGGAAAAGCAACAGCAAAAAAAAAAAAAAAAAAAAAATCCAAAAACCCCCAGGGGGAAGGAAAAAAAAAAGGTATAATAAATGAAATAGAAAATAAATGAACTATATAGAAAATAAATGAAAGCAAAAGCTGGTTCTTTGAAAAGATAAACAAAATCGATACACCTCTAGTGAGATTTATTAAGAAGAGAGAAAGGAACCAGGTAAATCAAATCTGCAATGAAGCAGGCAATACAACAGACATAGTAGAAATGCAAAACATTACTAGAGGATACTATGAAAAACTATATGCCAAGAAACAAGAAAACCTGGATGAGATGGACAAATTCCTGGACACATATAATCTACCAAGATTGAGCCAGGAAGATGTAGAAAGTCTGAATAGGCCCATAACAAGCCAGGCAATTAAAGCAGTAATAAACAACCTCCCAACAAAGAAAAGCCCTGGTCCTGATGGCTACACCTCTGAATTCTACAAAACTTTCAAAGAATAGTTAACCCCCATACTGCTCAAGTTATTTCTAAAGATCCAAAAGGGTGAATCTCTCCCTAATTCATTCTATGAAGTCTCCATCACCCTATCCTTAAAACAGGTAAGGGCAGGACAAGGAAGGAAAACTATAGACCAATATCTTTAATGAATATAGATGCAAAGATTCTCAACAAGATACTAGCAAATTGTATCCAACCACTTACAGAAAAGACTATACATCATGATTAGATGGGCTTTATTTCAGGAAGGCAAGGTTGGTTCAATACACACAAAACCATAAATGTAATACACCATATTAATAGAAAAAAAGATAAAAAACACACATGATCACATCAATTGATGCAGAAAAAGCATTTGATAAGATACAACATACCTTCATGATCAAGACTCTCAACAATATTGGCATAGAAGGGTCATTTCTCAACACAACAAAAGCTATCTACAAAAAATCCATAGTGAACATCATCCTAAATGGAGAAAAGCTGAAAGCTTTTCCACTAAAAACTGGTACAAGACAAAGATGCCCACTTTCTCCACTCCTTTTCAATATAGTACTGGAAGTCCTCACCAATGCAATCGGAAAAGAGAATAAAATAAAAGGCATTCAAATAGGAAAAGAAGAGGTGAAATTCTCTCTATTTGCAGATGACATAGAAGACCCAAAGGTATCCATGAAAAAATTCCTGGAAGTAATACATGAATACAATAAAGTTGCAGGATACAAAATCAACATACAGAAATCAATAGCATTTTTATATACAAACAACAGGCAGTCTGAGATAGTACTGAAGAAAGTGATTCCATTTACCATAGCCAAAAAAAGTATAAGATACTTGGGAATAAATCTAACCAAAGAAGTTAAAGACCTCCACAAGGAAAACTATGAGAAGCTAAAAAAAGAAATTAAACATGACACAAAAAAGTGAAAGGACATCCCATGTTCCTGGATTGGAAGAATTAGTATAATCAAAATGGCAGTTCTACCCAAATTAATCTACATATTTAATGCAATCCCCATCAAAGTACCAGACACATTCTTCACAGATATAGAAAAGACAATCATAAAATTGTCTGGAATCATGAAAGACCCCGTGTTGCCAAAGCAATCCTGTACAAGAAGAGTGGAGTGGGCGGCATCTCATTCCCAGACCCAAAAATATACTACAAAGCTGTGGTCATCAAAACAGCATGATACTGGCACAGAAACAGGTAGACCAATGGAACAGAATAGTGTCCCCAGAAATAAATTCCCAAACATACAGTCAACTGATTTTTGACAAGGGGTACTGGTAAATCCACTAGGAAAAGGAAAACCTCTTCAGCAAATGGTGCTGGAAAAACTGGATATCCACCTGCAGAGAGATGAATCTGAACCCCTACATCTCACCATTGACAAAAATCAACTCAAAGTGGATCAAAGATCTAAACCTAAGACCTCAAACTATAAAACTGCTCTTATAAAACCCTGGGCAAACTCTGGGAGACACTGGGGTAGGCAAAGATTTCCTAAATAAGACTCCCAAAGCACAGTCAATAATCCCCAAAATAGACAAGAGTGATTGCATCTTGACTAAGAAGTTTTTGCATGGCAAAAGATACAGAAATTATTGTGAATCGACAGCCCTCAGAATGGGAAAATATTTTTGTAAACTATGAGTCAGATAAGGAGCTGATAACCAGAATGCACAATGTTCAAACAGTTGTCCTGAACAAAGACTATCAACCCTATTAAAAGATGAGAGAATTAGTTGAAAAAAAAAAAAAACACTCTCTGAGGATGACATATGAATATCCAAAAGGCATATGAAAAAAGGCTCAACATCCCTCATTGTAAGGGAAATGCAGATCAAAACAACAATAAGATACCACCTAACCCCAGTCAGAATGACTAAGATTAAAATAAAAATAAAAAAATAATAAGTGCTGGCGAGGGTGTGATGAAAGAGGAACTCTCTTACACTGTTGGTGGGAATGTAAGTTTGTCTGGCCAGTGTGGAGAACAATTTGGAGAGTCCTTAAAAATCTACAAATAGAAATTCCATATGATCCAACAATCCCACTCCTTGGTATCTACCCAACAAAAAACTCTTAATCAGAAAAGTGCTTGCACATCAATATTTATTGCGGCATTAATCACAATTGCTAAGATATGGAACCAACCCAAAAGCCCATGAACAGATGAGTAGGTTGAAAAACTGTGGACTACTATATGGAATACTACTCAGCCATAAAAATAATAAAACCCTGGTTTTAGACAGAAAGTGGATGAATATGTAACATTTCAGGCTATGAAGGAGAAACACAGCATGTCCCCACTTAATATATACCGAGTGTCTGCACCCTATGACTGAAACTGAATGGCTACGGGATATAGATTTGCAGTAAGTGGTTGTGAATACCAGATATAGGATGGGAAGAGGGTGAGTGAAGAAATAGAGTCTGAAGAAGGACATTAAGGAGAAAAAGAGAGAGACATAACATTAATAGGACAAAGAAATGGGGTATTATCTGTTGAAGATAACTTCATAGTATTATCAACTGGACTGGGGAGAAATGCACACATGTTGGAATATTGACTTTGCAAGCTAAATAATGTGGTTGAACGTATAAAAGTACTTGAAATAAAAAAGAGTAAAAAAAAATTAAAGAACAAAGAAAGGATGAATGATAAACCCCAATATTTCTAATCTCAAGAGTGGAAGAATAATGTTACAATCTACTGAAGGTGAGATGTGGAAAAAAGTCAATGATAAGACCAATTAAATGAAAAATGAGAGAACCATAGCTTAATGGTGTTGGAAGGAATTAGAAATCATTGAACCGAACACTCTGATGTTGGCTTTGTATGGCCTATTCAGGCAGAAGGGTCCTGGGAGACAAGAGCATAGGATAGAGTAGCTTAATATAAAGTCTGGGGCTCTGAATGCTGGTTTGGGAGTCATAAACAGTTACAGGAGTGAAAAGTGAATGGAAAGACTGGGTGGAGCAAACAGATATCAAGGGAAGAATCTTAAGCATTCAGGGCTCCCCTTGAATAGGAGGCATATAAATAAAGAGGACTCAAGGAACCCCCAATGGAGAATGAGAAAGAATAGAAGACTAGGAGTAGAATCCAGAAATCAGTGCCAAAGAGTCTCCAAACCTTTAGAGTACGATCTTACTTTTCATCTTAACAAGTTTCCACTATACTCATTAGTTCTAAAATCTCTCACTTTGTATCATCTCTGCTACTCTACTATAAATGAGCTTTTTCTTTTTCCTAGAACTCTGTTGTTCAATATGGTAGCCACTAACTATAGGTGAATATTTAAATTTAAATGAATTAAAATGGAATAAAATTTAAATTGTTTATCCATTGCACTAGCCACATGTAACTAGTTGCTACTATAATGAATAGAGTAGACAGAGAACATTTCCATCATCACAGATAGTTCTATTGGACAGCACTGTTCTGTACATTCAGGAGGTTATACTTTTACAGTATAAGCATATACTACATTCTCCTTCTGCAGATTATAGTTTCTGTGTGTTGTCAGGATAATCTGATACTTTCATTCTTTTGCTCCTTTCATTAATTTAAATTTCAACCTAAATGAGTCATTGCTAGAAATAGTTAAGGTAATTTTCCACTGTCTCTAGCAATTATGGATATCTATAAAGTTGCTGTCACTTTTACATACTTATATATTCATACTAAAGGGTCCAGATCCACCATGTCTTTTTTGACGCTCAAGTCCCAGTTTACGCCATAAAAGGAGAATATGAGTGTTCACTAGAAAACCAAAACTTGGAGGTCGTCCCTTTTCTTTGTTTGTTTGTTTTTGGTTCATTTTGTTTGTAGTTTTTAGTTATTTTTGCTGTGGGCACATGTACCACCAGAGAAAGACAGAGGAGGGGGAGTGAGACACCACCTCCAGGAGAATGATGTTTCCACAATCTTTTCTCCTCCATTTTTCTCTTGGGATTTTGTGCATGCACACATACCCGGTGTGTTTTTCAAGCTGGGTCCAGGATGCAAATCACACAGTTGGTCATGTGGGACTCAGTTGCCTTAACCATCATGCCCGTGGTTGGGCTGACACTTATCCTTTCGTCTGACTTTAATTTTCAGCATATTACATGGATAGCATGTCTGTACATAAATAGAATACCGTCTCTGTCTTAAGTACATACCTAAAAGCCAGTGTCTACTCGATTGTAAATGAGAAGACATGTGGTACAGATCAAGTTAATAAGAGCACTAAATAAATAACTGAAATAACTTTGACTAAATAACCAAAGTAAATAAATAAGCCCTTAATTGGCAGAATTTTCTCGGTAATCCTAGATCCGATTAATGCTTACTGATTACCAGTATTCTTGGTGCAGTTACACAGTAATATACATATATTGTACTCTAAGGCTAAATAATATCTTTTACAGGAATGTATGCTATTCTGGCGAAGGATGATTTAATGTAGTCTTTAGGTTATTCAAAGTTTAAAGGTGCAAATTTGACACCTCTGTGTATTTTGTTCTTCTATAGTAATTGTCATCCATATGTTTATATACTTACATCTTTATGATGTTTCTTTCCAAAAATGCAAAAAATGAAAACATAAGAAGCCGTTATATATACTTTCTTTTTTAATTAATTAGACCAGAGAGGGGCAGAGTGAGAGAGAGCGAAAGCGAGAGTGAGAGGGAAAGTGAGAAAGCAAGCTTCCAAGTCCGGGACTCAAACCCACGGTTGGCCATGTGGGAGCCCAGTCCCCTTAACCACCATGTCACCTGCCAGCCCCAGAAGCCTAGTTACATATACTTTCAAGATTTTTTTCCCTCAGTTCTATGTCCATGCCTTTCTTTTTTACATACACACACACACACACACACACACACACACACATTCACACATATTCTGGAGTTATGGTATGGCTGGGAAGAAAATGTCTCCTTAAAATCCACTTACAATGTTAACAACATCCTTTCATATTTCCCAATGCGCACACCAAAGAAAAATATCAGCATTTCTGCCCTCTTTAGAACTTGGTGAGGATTGCTGAGTGGTGACTGTGGGAAGGCATTTTCCATCCTCCTCTTATCTCCCTATCTTTCAGGATACTCACCAAAAGAATGGTATGCTATTTTCCAGTTTAAAAATCATCCAGTATTTCCTGTGAGTCATCAACCAGGGAAGTAATGTGAATCCATCTTAGGGCTGAGTAAACACAGAGATCTGATTTCAGGCTAGGGACAAATTTCAAAGTGCAAATATAAATCACATAGTTAATCCTTTTTTCTTCTTCTGAGCAATCCTGCCAGGCATCCAAGAGGGTGAAAATCACACTTCTTACTTGGGCATGTGATTTTCCACTTTCCATCACTTTTTGTTGTTGTTAAAAGCATAACATTTCTTTCTTGAATGTCTTTTTCTCCCAATTTGAGGACTCCTTATAATTAACTTTTCAAAATTAAATAATCATCATTATTAGTGTTTGGATAATGAGCAAGGGTGTTTCAGGACAACACGTCAAGGTATATACTCTGAGGAAATCTTTCATACGGGAAGACCTGGGAAAACTATAAGGTAGACAAATAAGTTCATTTTTCTATATATATTGGTTCATGACTGAAAGTAAGATGAATAACAACAGGGTACAAGGGTAGGTGGGGATAGTCAAAAAGTTTTTTGCTGCTTCTAAATCCATGAGGATTTATCTCATTATCTCATATCTTTCACTCCTGGGAGGTGGGGGGGCATGGAGATTCAACTCATGATCTATAGCCACAGGAAGCAGGAACACTAGAGAGGAAAAACATCTATCTGGTCATTTGGCCATTTGGCCAACTTGGGAACTTTTATGTGCAAGAAAAGAAAGAAGGAGGTAGATTTGAAGGCAAACAGGAATAGAAATGCTTATAACTTATGGGACAGTAAGTGAACTGGAGAAGTTTTCTTATCACAAATCCCTCCATCTCCTTGACCATGTGGAATCAGTTCTGGCCCCACTTATACCATTAACTCAGTTTAAGATCACGGATAAGATATTTGATCTCTCTGGATCGCAAATCTCCTTGCCATGTAAATTAAGGATTTGGAGGCCCACCCACAGAACTTTAGGTTTCATAAATAAAGTTAGGATAAGTGGCTTCCTCAGATGGCAATAAGGCCCATGTAGTAACAATCCTTTTACTTTAGGGCTGAGTGAGGAACCCTTCCCAGAGGGCATCCTTGTTCAATCTCCTTTCCTATTAATTCCAGCTCTACTCTTCTATGAAAGACATTGTGTGATTAAGCACCCAGAGCAGCTGGAAACAGAAAGCCTGAATACTCTCACTGGGCATTTGCTCCTGTGGAGCCTTCACACAAACCAACATGATGAAGCGTCTACGTGTTGGATAATAAGTTCCTTATGTTCCTTTATTTTCTTGTTTCCAAGAGGAGATGCTGCCTGGATGTAAAGAATTATAGAAAATGGAAAGTCCTTTACAGTAGGTGGTAGCACAGAGGAGTGGATGTTGGTAATACACTGGCTGGATGTCAGCTGCTGATGCCTGCACCAAGGGATTTCTCTTGGTATTGGAACAGTTTGTCTCCCATGAGGTGGGCCTGACGAATGGTGAGTTGTTGCCTCTGATCAGAGTAGCCCTCCTTCAGTGACTGATGGGAGTTAGTATGTAAATATCCCAATTCCATTGCCCTTCTGGGGTGCACAGTCTATACTGGCTTTCAAGGTTTCCTAGCAAAGATCCTGCTTCACTCATACAGGGTGATAACCTGACTCCATAACCACCCTCTTTTGGCTGCCTTCTTTCCTGTCACTTCTGGTCATGTCCTCTTCCAAACAATTTGCACTTGAATCTTTATTTCAGGGCCTGCTTCTGTGGGAGACTAAACTAAGATAGGAGGTTGTTAGAAAATACACTTTTTACATATTTAGTTTTATTTAAAAGGAAAGTCTTTTAAAAATAGCTTGTGCCAGGTGCTCCTAAAGCATTTTGCAGATGTAAATCTCATAAATCCTTTCAAAATCCTCTGAGTTAAGGTGCTGAATACAATTTGTCTGGTTAACTTCTGCAATAATAGGAAATACATTCAATGTTTTCTTTCCTTCTCATTTTCAAAAATGAAATTACAAAATGGACAAAGCATAACCATCATAAGATTTTAACTTAGTTGTAAAACTATATACAATCTGAAGTCACTTGGGAGACAAAAATGATGACTTACGTAGGTCAATATTTTACATTGACTTTTAGTTATATTCCTTTATGCTTCAATTTCTTGTATTGAAACTGAAGTAATGATAATAGTTGTAAATATTTTTATTAAGAATGTTGAACTTTCTTGCCATTTTAAAAATATAATTAATTCAGGACCGGCAGGTGGCATGGTGGTTAAGGTGTTAGACTCCCACATGGTCGACTGTGGCTCAAGTCCCAGACCCAGAGGCTTGAAATTTACACTGGGCACTTGTAAGTCCATATCCAAAATCCCAGGAAAATGGAGGAGAAGGTGTTGTGGAGTGGCCTTCCCCTCTGGGGGATAATTTCTCACTTTCTCTCCCTGGTGAGTGCATGTACCCTATAGCAAAAATCTCTCTCTCTAAAGAAAAATTTTAAATATAAACATATAACTGATTCATATTATTCTGTTTATATAATAATAAAAGGACCTAATGTAATACTATAGTACGTCAGCATCTGATAAGAATGAATGTCTTCATTAAGAAATAACATCTGGCATGCTGGTTGAGTTAAGACACTAGATTCCCACACGGCTGACTACAGTTTGATTTCTGGACCCAGTGGCTTGAAAATTACATCAAGCACATCTGTTTGCATGCCCAAAATCCTGAGAAGAGAGTGGAAGAGGAGGGATTGCAATGTAGTCATGCCCCATTGGGGCTGATTTTTCACTTTTCCTTTCTGTCTCTCTCTGGAGCACATGTGTCCTATGGCAAAAATCTAAAACAAAAACAAAAACAACCCCCCCCCCCCCCGAAAATCTGA
>NW_006159559.1:6784980-6795228 GCF_000334495.1 Tupaia belangeri chinensis | reverse complement strand
AAAACAAAAAAAAAAAACAAAACCCCCCCCCCCCCCCATGAAATCTGAAATCAGATCACCTTGGTTCAGATACTGGTTTTAATACCATCAAACTGTGGGACCTTGTACAAATTTCTTAACCTCTCTGTGCCTTAGTTTTCTCATCTGTAAAATCAGAATAACAATTGTTCCTAAATCATAGGATTTATGTGTGGATTGATGAAATAGTAACTATATAGTTACTATTCTTCTTTCCAGGAGAATTTTGTTGTTGTCAAGGGATGGGTTTTTCTCTGAGACAATGTGAACAGCTACGGGCCAACATGTTTCCATTAGGGTATAACTGAGTTTTGTGAAAACTCAGATTCTCTCAATCTTTTCATTGATTGATACAGATTTAACTAAGAAATAAAACATAATCAAAATATCAAAGTACAATGAGAAGCCTTCCTGAAGTTGAACACTTTCCTGACTCTCAGCAACAGTAGACTGCTAATGAGGAGGGCAAAGAATAGTTAGTCATCTTCCCCCTCCATCTTCTTGTCTAGTAGCTCGGCAATGACATGGCAACTGGGTAATCACCATCAATCCTCCTCCTCCTTCTCCTCCCCTCCCCTCCTCCACCACTCCTCCATCCTCACTGCTTTCCATTGTTTTAGACCTTATTACTCATTATATAATGTGTTGCCTTTCAACTTACATCCCTGTTGTGAGTCATCAATTGACTAAATTTGAGTGTTTTTTTTTTAATTTTATAATTCTTTAGATGACAGATGATAATGTTTGGCAGATTTTCTCATCTTAATAAAGTACCAAACAATTGGAGTACTGTGCATGTGATAATCTTCATAAAGCTTAGTGGGTTTCCCCTCATTTCCCCATGTTTCAAGATTTACTGAAAGTTTAATAGATACTAAGTTTGTAAAGTCAATTTAGGCAAACAAGGCTGAACCAGAGACAGACTATAACATTTTACTCAACTTTCTCCCCCACCTCAAAATTATTTAATTATTTAATCTGTATATATTTACTATGACCATCACTGTCTATGCATTTTTAAGAGGAGGAGGAGGGTGCTGTGGAGGAAGAAGGAGGATGAGGAAGGCAGAAGGAAGAACAGGAAGAGGTGGGAGGAGATGGGAGAGGAGGACACATTTCTTCTTTTTCTTATTAGTTTCTACTATAGAGTGCATGCATTCATGCACAAGAGAGAGAGAGAGAAAGAGAAAGTGAGAAATTATCCCTCAGAGGAGAAGGTCACACTGAAATCCATTCTCCTCTGTCGTGCAACTGACGACTCCTGAGACGGTCTTCTCTTCAGCACTTTATTTCTCCAGGCTATGTTACAGAAGTTCTTCCACCTTTCCCTTTCCCCGGGGCCTTATAAAGGGCCCCTAGCCAATCAGATCATTGTCCACATGCACGGAAGCCAGTCCTCGAAAGAGGATTGGTGCATGCGGTGTTCCCGTGCTCTCCACGCTCCCCACTGCCCTACTTCCTTAAAGTTGTTTACTGCTTTGAGCACTCAGCGGGCTTCCGTTGAGCGCCATTTTGAAATAGGCGCTGAGGGCGATGGCCGGGGCGCTCTACACTCCTCCTTTCTGCTCTTGCAATTATGGGCATACACATGCTGAACATGTTTATCAAGCCACCAGATCCATGACTCAAACCACGCAGTTGATCATGTGAGACCCAGCCACTTTAACCACCATGCCACTGGCTGACCTAAGAAGAGTATATTTCTTTTATTCTATAAGGCATGCATGTGTGCTTGCTGGAGAGACAGAAAGTGAGAAACCCTCACCCCGCCCCTCTACCCCAGACAGATGGCCATGCCACATTCCCTTCTCCATTCGCCTCTTGGGATTTTGGGCATGCACACATATGGGCCCAGAGTGAATTTCAAGCTGTCAGGTGCAGGATTTGAACCACCATGACCACGTGGGAGTTCAGTGCCTTAACCACTATGTCACCTGCTGGCTCCAAAGGACATATTTGTAAGTTTTCATATGCTCATAGGCTTTTGACAGATTACATAATTAGAAATCAATAAATAGTGCTAATGGCATAATATAAATGGGGCAAATTTAGAAAGGGTAAGGATGAGATAGGTTTTGAACATTTGATTTTTTTTTTTTTTTGAGAGAGGTTTTTGCTATAGGGCACGTGCACTCGTCAGACAGACAGAGAGAGGCAGAGAGACAGAAAGTGAGAAATCACCCCCCAGGGGGGACGGCCATGTCACAATCCCTTCTCCTCCATTCTCCTCTTGGGATCTTGGGAATGCACGCACACGTGCCTGGCGTGAGTTTTAACCCTCCGGGTCCGGGACTTGAACCGCGGTCGAGTACATGGGAGTCCAGCGACACAGCCATTACGCTAACTGTTGGTCCCCTTGAACATTTAATTTTTAAGGTAATGATGTGACTTTGAAGAAGCCTGTCCCTCAGATGAATGGAAAAATGAAATTGGAGCATACTAACAGGGTAAAATGGGAGTCTGGTATTTAGAAATTATCCACAGAGGTCACAGCTAGAACCCTGAGAGCTGAGAACTGAGAGCTGGACTTTGCAGGGCAGTGAGTACAGAAGGCAGAAAAGTGCGGCTGGGAAGTGAGAGAAGGTAATGCAGCAGAGGGCAGAACAGAAGGCTGCATGGCGAAAGAACTAACAGGGATCTCAGCCACAGGAAAACAAAGGGAAGTGGGAAGTTCAAGGACCTGTGATCATCAGCCTAACATGTGGGATGATCAATCGATGAGAACTGAGGGAAAGCTATCCAATGTTGTAATCAAGAAAAGCAATTTCAGTATTGTGACAGAGAAAAGTCAGAATGTAGGGAGTTGAAGCAGTCAGAAAATAACAGAAGGAGATGGACAGTGCTAGAGCAGGAAAGGAAAGGAAAATATGAAAACTGAGAAGCAAAGGGTAAATTTGAGTGAGGCTAATGAAGCTTAGGCTTTGGGGTCTCTCACTGACATGGTCCCCCTCTAAGGCCCTGGAAGGGGCCTAATAATGTATTCATGTGGTCACGTGTTTTGTAAACTATGCAGTAGGAAGATAACTTAACTGGTTACAGTTTAATTGGTTATAAAACAACTCTCTTTCACTTTCACTTCCCTTTCTTAATAGGAGATGCAATTAAGGGGAGTTGTAGTGGAGGTATATTTTATTTGGATTTACTTGGCCTCACAGGCTAGGAAGTCACACACAGTAGTGCAGGAATACTGCTGTTGCTATGCCATCTCTATCCGACGTGCAGCATGAGTACCTCAGCCAAAAACTGCTTGAGTATTGCCCATTTGAAAGATTATTTAAATTTTGGGGGGCAAACTTGAAATTCTCCCAAATCTTACAACTTAAATATGAAATAAATTTAATTTAAAATTTCCTAAAATTGACAACAATTTTAAATGTAACATGGCATTACCAAAAACAAGTTAATTGACCCTAAAAAAAAATTTCTCAGAGTAAATAAAATAAAAACTATAAGTCCAACCAACCATGCTAAGAAAAAATCTGACTTATTTTCCTTTTCTTGATATATTGGGTCATTTGGAAAAGTCATGACATATTTTTCCTATGTTTTTCTATGCAAAAATGAGTCATGACTTTTCCCACAACCCAATGGTATAATGTTATTACAAAATTATTGTCAGATGGAGAGGTGATCAAAAAAGGTGTTTCAACCACCTTGTTAAAAAGCTGTAATTTGTTATAATTTATTTTATCCTTCTACATACATATTTATTTTTAAAACTAATTTTGTATTTTTAAGCTTTACACTACCCCAAATTAGGATACACTCTTGATGTTCCAAGGATTTATTGTCTTGTTGTTTTGAGGATGGAGGTGGAATTTGAAAGGAAGTAACAATTATAGAACGCCAACCCGCTAAATGTATCAAACATTATTTTCTGATTTGACCCTCTAACAAGAGTTTAAATTAAATATTATTTTACCTGCTGCAAAAATGAAGAAACTGAGGCTCGGTTTTAAAGGTCATTCTACTGGGGAGCAGTAAAGCTAAATGTGGAGGTAGATCTGTCAGATTTCAGAGCCTCAGCTTTTTCATCATGCTACATGGAAAACTGGAGATGTACTGATAAATAGAACAAAATGGGGACTTTTAAGTACACAACATGATAATAAAATATAGTGCTGCAAAGTAATAATTATTTGTAGAAAAAGTCATATTAATCTTATTTGTTTCTGTTTTAAAAACTAATTTTTCTAATTGATTATTCCCATGTAAATTCACAGGTTTCTCACTGCAATTCAAAAGCAAAGGGGTTTGGGTCCAGCAGTTAGCATAATGGCTATGTCATTAGACTCCCATGTAGTTGACCACGGTTCGCGTCCCGGACCCGGTGGCTTAAACCTCACGTCGGGCGCATGTGCGTGCGTGCCCAAGATCCCGAGAGGAGAATGGAGGAGAAGGGATTGCGGCGTGGTTATCCCCCCTGGGGATGACTTCTTGCTTTCTATCTCTCTGTCTCTCTTTGTCTGTCTGGCGAGTGCAGCAAAAACCTCTCCAAAAAAAAAAAAGCAATGGGGCTTGACTGTGCTATTAAAACATTCCATGGGACCACCAGTTGGCGTAATGGCTATGTGGCTGAACTTCCATATAGTTGACCGTGGTTGGAGTCCTAGACCCAGTGGCTTAAACTCACGTTGGGCATGTGTATATGTGTGTCCAAGATCCCAAGAGGAGAATGGAGGAGAAGGGATTATGGCATGGCCATCCCCTCTGGAAGGTGATTTCTCGCTTTCTGTCTGTCTTTCTGGTGAGCACACGTACCCTATAACAAAAACCTCTCAAAAAAAAATTACATAATTCTTGCCACATATTATATTGTGGTTCATTTATTCATATATAATAAAATATGACAGAATTGCCAGCATATAAGTTGCTATTAAGAAACCTCAAAGTAGTAGTTAGTAAAATGTGTTCATTAAGTCCTAAGGCATTTGTCAAAACTGGAAAACTAGTTGAATACCTTTTATTTAAGCAAATGTTTTGCCCATAGTCAATGTGCAGAGTGCCAATTTGCACTTCCTGGCTTGCTTCCACTTCTACTCTGCAGACATCTGTCAATTCTCTGTGGCAAGATGTCCACTGGCTGACTCCCATGTCCTTACATAACAGGAAGAAAACAGCTCAAGCAAACGCGTACTCTTCTAGAACGAAAATCTCTGTGGTGTTTACATATATTCCCTCTAAGGCTTTCTATTATATTAAATGCTCCCACCTCTACAAAGACCTCTTTAACAACTCATGCATTTGATAGTAAGATATTTTATGCAAGTGTATATGATTATCCTTTGGGGCTTCTTTAGCATTTATAGAAAGAATGGATTAAACATCTGTGATTATATTTCAGTGTGTTATCCAGGTCAAATATCACCCAGCTTGCCAACGTATGACATTTCTTACTGAGGTTTTACTTAGAGTTGAGCATGCCTAGATGATGTGAAATAACCTATTGCAGACAGGAACTTTATAGGAGGCAATCGTTATTGGATTAAGACCAATTTTTTTCCTGAAATGGACTACATATGAATTTCAGGGGACTTGAATTCTCTTGTAGTATTTTGTTTCCTGTGCAAATCTATGTAGTATTCATTTTTAGAATGAATTTGTCAAGTTAGGGTATTCTTGAAAGCTTATCAGCCTTCATTTCCTGATTCATTTCCACAATAATTTTTACAAGATAAAGATTACTAAAGTAGTGCTCCAAGAAATAAACTAAATATAGTGTATATCCATAATCCATAGCTAATTAAATGCAGACACTTGATCTGGGTGTCTACACGGCAAATTGTTCAATCATACTTGGTTTGTGCCTTAACGTAGAACTGCATATGGATGATTAAATCTTCTGTAGTAGGCTGACCTTACATATCTCGACTTCAGTACATCTCACTAGCATCAGGAACCAATCTTAGGTGCGCAACATTTCAATATCTTGATGATTTTTTTCTTTTTTGTGTATATGAGAAACCAATACAAATTATATTACACTATAGTAATGTACTCGGTTCGATGTAAATCCAAGTATATTTTTAATTATGGTGTTTTCTTTTTTCTTAATGGACATTGTTCTTAAGTTGAATTTTTAAAAAATGGTGCTTACATGTTCTCAGGTACTACATTGGCTGAATCAACTGATTAGTTTGCTTCACTTTGTAATAATCACAGAGTTAGTTTGTTAATAAAACTAAAAGTGAATGAGCCTGATTCTTAAAATAATCACTAGCTTATAACCTTAGCATTTACATACTGCCCAGCAAACTGCTAGGTACTAATAACTATTATTTAAACAAATGGCTGAATGGTGGGGTATTCAACTACATCTACTGTGTAAAGATGTATATGCAACAGGACCTAAATTGTAGCAAAAATTATGTACTCTGGGCCAGCTTTAGTATGGTGGTTAAAGTGGCTAGATCCCACATGGCCGACTGGGTGGTTCAGATTCCAGACCTGGGAGCTTGAAATTCAACACATCCAGGACCGGCAGGTGGTCTGGTGGTTAAGGTGCTGGACTCCCACATGACGGACTGTGGTTAAAGTTCCAGACCTGGAAGATTGCTTTCCCACTTTCCCTCTCTCTCTCTTTCTCTGTCTCTCTCTGTTCCAAATAATAATAATAATAAATAAATAAATAAAATTGATAAAATAAATTTTTAAAAAGAGAAAAAAAAATTCGACACATCCAGTGCATGTGTGTGTATGTATACTCGCCCAAAATCTCAAGAGGAGAAAGTACTGTGGTTTGGCCATCCTTCCTAGGGGGTGATTTCTCATTTTTACTCTCTTTATCTCTCTCTCACTCTCTCTGGCAAGTACATGTACACTACAGCAATTTTTTAAAAAACTATGTAAACTATGTTACTTAATTTTTCTTTCTTAAGTAGTGTTTTATTTTAACATTGTATCCTGGGGAGGAGGGAGTCAGACATAGGGATGTAAGCATATCTCAAGAGGACTGAGGAACCTACTAGCATATGGAATATACTGAACATTCTTTCTATACTGATAAAGGAGCACACAGGTTTAGCTGTGAGCAAAGTGAAGGACATAACCATTTGTTAAGGCAGCTTTCATGTTATTGATTCTTGCCTCAACTTTACTTCACTTAGCATAATCTATTTCCTGCATTAGTTTTAAATATGAACCAGAAATTATTATTCAGAGTCCACATTTATTTTAGTATGGCTTAATACAAGACTTTAGGCACACAGAGAGATATAAAGCCGTATATAAAAATGTATTATCTGGTAATATATAAATATTTTATGTTAATAAGGAGAAAACCATGTGAACAACTTCCCATACCAAACTGAAGAATATAGCAAAGACGCTGATAGAACCCATTTGTATTTATCTTTGCTTATCAAAAACAACTGCTTATCAAGCAATTAAGGCATTCCTATTATGAGTATCAAAAGCCATCCGTAACTACTGAGTTTTACTGAGAATGAAAATACTGTAAACACATGGCAATATTCAGAGAATATTTTTCTGTGGTTCTTATTGGCTTCAATTGTGTTAATAAGCATCTAGTGTTAAGAAGGTCGAAATGACCTCCTGAAGTAAAAACAGGTCTTTAGTATAGATGATAAAGTACCTTAAATTTCTAACAGATTTTCAAGGACTTTGGAAAATATTTTTTCTACTTGTGTACAAGGCAGTTTCATAGATGACATCAACATGAAGCAATCAATGAAGAAATATTTGGCTAACCTCCTAATGATACTGATGAGAAAGTGGAGGCCCAGACTGGTCATTGGTTGTCCTGTCTCCCAGCTGGCTGGTGAAAGAACACAAACTGGAATCCAGATCTGTGTTATTTATTCTTTTAGTTTTACTATGGCGTATGTGCACTCACCAGAAACAGACAAGAGAGTGAGAGCAGGGGTGGCAGTGGGGAGCAAGTAAGAAATCACACCCTCTGGGAGCGGTCACACTGCAATCCCTTCTCCATTCTCCTTTTGGAATTTTTGGCATGTGTGCACATGCACCTGGTATATTTTCTGAGCTATATGTTCTGGGACTCAATGCAATTGGCCATGTGGGATCCAACTGCCTTGTCAGTCACTCCACAGGCTGCCTCTACTGCCTCCCACCCTCGCCAAAACTTTAATTCTTGGTCCTCTCTGCTTTGCAGCACTGCATAGCCTCACATCTATGTTAGCTATCTGACTTCCTTTCTTAAAAAACAAACACACAGAGATGAAAGTGTGCTGTATTAGAGGATAATGGGCTAGAAATTTAATTTATCATGCTGGATGTCTGGATTCTGAACTTTACAGGCAGAACTTGGTGATTTCCTACATATCATGGTGGTGTCCCATCCTATAAGAGTTCTATTTTGGTTTCTCACTTAAATGTAAAGTACAGTTGTGTGTAGTGGTTTATCAACATTTAAAATATATGTAGTAACACAGGAAAAAAAATACTTAGAAACAATGTCAATTATACAAGACATGCACTATAAATATTTGATGGTATGATGCTCAACATATATTTGAAACTTTCGCAAAATAAACACACACATGTTTCTGTTCCATGATTTACTCTCCAGGCATATGCATAGGTTAGAAATTTATCTTCTGGATAGATTTAGGAGCAGCACTTTCAGTGGCAATGGAAGGAACTGGGTATCTCTACCACCTTTCTAGATCTATGTTTCTCTTATTCAGAAAAGCTCTCCAGCTTTTTAATCATGAATATTATGCCATAAAGCATTTTTTAAAATAATTGTTTATTTAATTTTATTTATTCATTCATTTATTTTAATTTTATCAGAGATAAACAGAGAGAGAGAGATACAGTGAGAAAGAAAGCCACCAGGTCCAGGATTCGAACCATGGTCAGCCATGTGGGAGTGTCCAGCATCATAACCACCATGCCACCTGCTGCCATAAAACATTTTAGACTAATTTCTGCCTCTCCAAGTCATGTCCCACACTCACGAAAATGGTGGGAAGGAGCTCGGAACGGGGCTGTTTGTAATTCAAACAGGCCCCACTAGAGTGCACCATATGAAACAGAAAGCTAGTTTAACAAGTTTAAAAGTCTCAGGATGGAATCATTAATCATTACCCTAATTACCATGGAACCATTTCTGAACACTTAAGCAAATATGAGCATTGGAAAAAACAAAAAGATACTTCAAACATTCACAGGAAAATAGAATTAAAGTGTGAGTTCATTTTGGAGGAAAAAAATCTTAACTCAGGCATAATATTTTTCATAATATGCATTCCTATGGGCTTTTTGACGACCCCTTATATTGGCTTGGAATCTTACTAAGAACACAGAATTTACATTTACTAATGTATAAGTACTCTTCACCACATGTACTCGGCTCTGGGCAACACTAATGTTAATTTTTCAGAGGTAAAAACTATGTCACATGCCTAAGACATGATAAACATAGCCTGCTTCTTCCAATGGGGCATACTGCAGACTTTTGTACTAAGGATTTTCTGGACATCAATTTTATGTTGTATTAGAATGATGAGGAGAGAAAAATTATATGTTTCAGGACAAAGAGAAAGCAAAATGAAACAGCAGAAATGTGAGCATTGAAAGTGAATCATGGAAGGCTCTAGGAACACAGCATTAAAGCTCAGTTTCTGGATACAAATGGGCTTCAGTGGGGCGGTAGGTGACCCTAGAGCTCTAGAGGGAAAAGGAAGGAGAATGAGAAACTTGGTTTGAATGGCACTAAGAAGGAGCAGAGGCAAAGACGGTCCTAGAACAAGATGTCATCCTACAGACCCTTGGAGAGCCGGTGTGGTAAATGTTAACCCCTCCCCACCCCCGAAAGAGTTAACATTGGAAAAAAGATCAGAGGAGGAAAAGGAAAAGAGATGATTGAGCTTTTAAAAGAAGCAAAGGACTGGCTCCTGTAAGGCCTGACCAAAGAGGTCTTTACACTGTTCCTTCCGGTACCAAATCACAGAAATCCTGCTCAAAAGGTGAAGCATCCTTTTGGAAATCAGTCTTTCCAGAGCAGTATAGAGGGGTCAAGGCTCAGGAATAGATACTAATCAGTTGGGAGAAATGGATTCCTGGCCACAAGACTCTGAGAAGTATTAGAACTACTAACAATTCAGTTTTTAAAATTGCCTTTCTAGTTACATGGATTCAACAGTTTATTTATTTATTTATTTATTTTGGAGAGGTTTTTTGCTATAGGGCGCGTGTGCTCGCCAGATAGACAGAGAGAGACAGAGAGACAGAAAGCGAGAAATC
>NW_006159559.1:6752227-6784870 GCF_000334495.1 Tupaia belangeri chinensis | reverse complement strand
GGCCACCGGTCGGGGACGCGACCCGTGGTCAACTACACGGGAGTCCAGCGACATAACCATTATGCTAACTGCTGGTTCCCATGGATTCAACAGTTTAATAGACCACGTGCAAAGGAGGAAAAAGAAGGGAACTTACAAAGAACATAAAACATGTAGGCTGTTGGGGGCCAGCAGGTGGCATAGTGGTTAAGGCACTGGATTCCTACATGGCTGACCACAATTTGAGTCCTGGATCCAGCAGCTTGAAATTTACACTGGGCACGTGTGTGTGTGCATGCCCCATATCTCAAGAAGACAAGGGAGGAGAGGGGATTGTGGCATAGCCATCCCTCCTGGAGGGGGAGGGATTTCTCACTTTTTCTCCCTCTGTCTCTCTCTGGTGAGCACATGCACCCTATAGCAAACATCTCTCTTAAAAAATTTCTCTCTATATATATATAGACAGATACGCATATGTGTGTGTGTGTGTATATACATATATGTGTATGTGTGTGTACATATATATATATATATATATATATATGCCATTCGAGAAGTCATGTGAACACTGAGACTATAAAATTCTCTCCAAGTTTTAAATTAACTTTTATTTTTTAAATTATCTCATTTTTTTTTCCAGAGAGAGATGTGTGCTCACTGGAGAGACAGAAAGAGAGAGACAGAAAGTGAGAAATCACCCCACCACCACCACCATGGGGGATGACCACCACAATCCCTTCTCCTCCATTCTCTTTTTAGGATTTTAGGCATGTATGCACACAGGCCTGGCATTAGTTTCTTTTTTTATTAATTTTTAAAAGTATGGGAACCAGCAATTAGCGTGTAATGGCTATGTCGCTGGACTCCCACGTAGTCGACCGCAGTTTGCGTCCCGGACCTGGTGGCTTGAAACTCACGTCGGGCGCATGTGCATGCGTGCCCAAGATCTCAAGAGGAGGATGGAGGAGAAGGGATTGTGGTGGTCATCCCCCATGGTGGTGGTGGTGGGGTGATTTCTCACTTTCTGTCTCTATGTCTCTCTCTGTCTATCTGGCAAGCGCACACGCCCTATAGCAAAAAACTCTCCAAAAAAAAAAGTATTATTCATATATTTCAAGCCTCCGGGTCCGGTACTCAAACCGCAGTCAGCTATGTGGGAGTCCAGTGATGTGACTATTACATAATCTGCTGGTCCCAAAATTATCTCCTTTTTTAAAAAACAGGGTTTCACCATGTCACAATCCTCTCACTTTAGACTTCCAAGTAGCTGAGACTCAAGGGATGTAGCAACGTGCAGCTCATTTTGAGACAGTCTCACCAGTTGACAAGGCCAGCCTCAAAATCACAATCATCTTGCCTCAGCGCCCACAGCCAGTGGGATTAGAGGCACACATCACCATGCCTGGCCTTTAGGTTGAACTGGGAACTGACCCTGAGCCTCCCATGTGGTCCCAAGTTGCAGAACAACATCTTAAGCAGCACACACCACCACAGCTGGACCTAAAAAATGTCTTTTAAATGGGTAAATACCAGAGTTTACGTGCCCAGAAGTAATGATGAGTCAGAAAATCTTTGTGTTTATTTTTAAACAATGTACATGGTATTACTACAAAGGGACCTACAATGAGCTATGGAAATAAGAAATGAACAGCCCTGTTCAAATTCTGTAAAGGTAATAAAATGATATACCACCGTTGTTGAAGAGATCAACAATTTGGCAATTTGACAATTTGGCCAGAAGAGTCTGAAACTATTGAAATCAAGATTATATTATGCAAAGAAAAAAATCTATCCTGTTAAAGGATATCTCACCAGACGATAAGAAAAAGCTAAATTAGACAAGAATCTATGCATCCCAGCAAAGTTTAGGAGGTGTGCGTAGAATTGGCTAAGAGGCTATGGACACTTGCCTGAATGCTGAGATCTATTGGGAAAAGCAGGAATCCCACATTGGAAGGTGGGAGTTCACATGGTCAAGATCAGTGTCTCCAGGTAAGGGCAAACAGCAGCTCAAGAGAACATCTACAAAGGACCCTCACAGCGGCCATTTAAAAATGAGGCTGAATACATTCAGTGGCCTTCACCTAGGAAACCCATGAGATTTGGAACCACAGAGGGTTTCGCAGAGTCACTCTGGATTACATTACCCCAACCTGCATTTTTACAGAATGAAACTGCATGTTTCAGCATAGGAATCTAATTACAGTAGCAGTTTATAATAATTTACGTTGAATAGAAATATATGTCACAAGGGCTCTGAGTCTAGTTGAGAATTGGAGTAGTTTGTTTTTATTTAAAAATCAGGAAAAAATCAGAAAAAAAGCTTCAAAGTATATTAAATATTTTGTTTCTAGTCAAAACTTCTCTAGTCTTAGTCATTTTTCTTTTGCTTTCTTTGCCTGCCTTGACAACTTCTCAGTTAAAATTCCTTATAAACCAATTAATTGGCCTTAGTATGAAGCCGTTCAAAACATACTTTAAAAAAATGGTATTGAATGATTCAAAATGACTGAATGTACAACGTTAAAGAGCTGCCAGATCATTCTATGAAAGGGAAAGGGAAAAAGTAAAGAGCTACTTGAAAGGGCTTCTGTTAAAGATATCCATGACACCTTGTTACATGAAACGAAGCAACCTGCCGACAGTATGTACAGTGTGACCTCATTTAAAAAGAGAGTTCGATGGGTAGATGTGGACAGGGGGATACCCATCTTCCACACATACACAGTACAAAGTATAGAAGACATACCCAAATTATCTTATATTAACAATCCTTATTTATGAGAGGTAAATTTGTGAATAGTTCTACTTTCTTTTTCTTTTTTTTTTTTGGAGAGGTTTTCGCTTATAGGGTGCATGCGCTCGACAGACAGACAGAGAGAGACAGAAAGACAGAAAGTGAGAAATCACCCCCCAGGGGGGATGGTCACGCAGCAATCCCTTCTCCTCCATTCTCCTCTCGGGATCTTGGGCACGCACGCACACGCGCCCGGCGTGAGTTTTAAGCCACCGGGTCCGGGATGCGAACTGTGGTCGACTATGTGGGAGTCCAGCGACATAGGCATTACACTAACTGCTGGTTCCCAGTTCTAATTTCTTTTTACTTATTTGTATGCTCCTTATTTTCTACAGTTACTGTGCATTAATTGAAATAAGAAAATAATTTTAAAATGTTTAAAAATAAAATGACTCATTTTCATATAAATGCCCCCAGCATGGCTTGGGATGTCAGGAATGATGACTCAGAAGGGATCTGACTGTATTTCAGTGTGTGTGTGTGTGTGCATACGCACGCATGTGTGTGTCTGAGAGAGACTCATGGCAGATTACTCAGGGTAAAATAGAGCAGGAGGTGAAGCACAGGCATTTTGCTGGTAGAACTCATCACTTTAGGCTCTTCCCTCATCCTACCTAGACCTTCAAGAGCACACTACACCTGTTTAAAGGAGCCCATTCGCCTGTGTCTCCCAGAAACATCATCTATTTCGTGTAGACCTTGCTGTAGATCAAGGCTGGCCTCTCTGCCTCATTCATCTTGACTAAGTGGTCTCATTGTGTAAGTGGTCTCTTTCCTCATTCCCTCTAGCCCTGGCCCCTTCATCTTTGTCTCTTTAGTTACAACTTGTGGCTTTTTGGCTGGCTTTTTTTTTTTTTTTTTGAGAGGTTTTTGCTATAGGGCGCATGCATTCGCCAGACAGAGAGAGACAGAGAGACAGAGAGATAGAAAGCAAGAAATCACCCCCCAGGGGGGATGGCCACACCGCAATCCCTTCTCCTTCATTCTCCTCTCAGGATCTTGGGCACACACGCACACGCGCCCGGCGAGAGTTTAAGCCACCGGGTCTGGGACACAAACCACGGTCGACTATGTGGGAGTCCAGCGACATAGCCATTACACTAACTGCTGGTCCCTTGGCTGGCTTTTTTGTCCTGACTGGACATTATACCTGATAGCCCTCTCTGAAGACTTCTTGAGGGATCTTTCATGTGGGAAATGATTAGGGGTTACAGCTCCTAGTCTGACTGACCTGTTCGAAGAGTTCTATTCAGAATTCAGTCACAGCCATGACTGAGTGAGAAGCCCCAGCTGCAATGAGTTTTCCCAGCAGGCTGATGGAGCTGCCATGGTGATGGGGAAGGTGCAAGCTACCAGAAAGCTAGACAGGGTAGGCACTGGTCTCTATAGAGATCTATCCACAGGATCAAGGTACAGCTACTAGATAGGGTTTATAGGACAGTCTCCAATCTTGAAGCAAGAGCCAGAGAAGAGAAAGGCAGAGTCCTGGTAGTCATATCATAGAACTGTCAAGAAAGGCAGGTTAAGAGGATGGGATCTCAGAATAGGGACCAAGGCAGGTAGATACCCAGTGCTAAAAAACAAGGCCACAGGAGAGTTCAAAATAAGGAGCCTCATTCTCAAAATATAGACACTGCAAGAGATGAGTTATAGTTATAAACCCAAAATAAAAGCTTAGGAAGTTAGTACCAAATCCCAACACAGAGGGAGTGAGGCAACTAAGCCAGAAAGAGACTTGGAGAATGAATAGGGAACCCAGACACCTTAGCGGTATCACTGCTATAATCTTTCCTGACTTTGTACAATTTTCTTTTTTGAGAGGTTTTTGCTATAGGGCGTATGTGCTCACCAGAAAGACAGAGAGACAGAGAGATAGAAAGTGAGAAATCACCCCCTCAGGGGGGATGGCCATGCCACAATTCCTTCTCCTCCATTCTCCCCTCTGGATTTTGGGCACACACGCACATGCGCACAGTGTGAGTTTTAGCCAGTGGGTCCGGGACTTGACTACATGGGAGTCCCATGACATAGCCATTATGCCAACTGCTGGTCCCCCGACTTTGTACAAATTTATACACAGTTTTTTAAAGGCTAACTATGCCCAAAGAGGATCTTTCCAAATATTTAGTGATTTATAACTTAACTAAATGTCAACATTTTGTACACATCTTGAATGGTTTTAATGAGCTGTCTCATTATCACTCTCCCTGGATAGCTAGTTTTGCATCTTAGCGGAAGAGACCTCACCATACATAATGTGCGGGGTCATCAATAGGTAGCATTATGATGTGATGTCATAACAACATCCATACTCCTTTGCGCACATGCACATACACACTCTCACACAAACATCACCAAACTACCTTGAGAATGTCCTGCAATAAAATTTTACTAATTTATTTTAGGGATTTTGTCCTTATGAAAATGTAGATACATCTAGGATAAGTAATACAACAAAACCTTGTCCACCACTGACGGCAGGAAGGGACATGAGAATGCTGAGAAAGAAGCAGGGGAGGAAGGGAATGATCCTGCAAGACAGAGTTGGGTGTCTTCTTGATTAGCCTGGGATCAATATGCATCTGTAGAGTGAGCTTTATGCAATTCCTTTTACAAAAAAAAATGTAAATAATTCCACTTAAGAGCTGGTCCCCTCAAAATTTTCTGTCATAAGGAAGTAAAAGATAATAAGCAAGTAGTGAACATCCCTTGTTGTATGCCATCCCTGTTGCCAGAATTTCCTATTTTATAATTCATCCAGGAAGATATATGTTAAAGAAGTAAAGCTAATTCGTAAGAATGGGGATATTTAATGGAGAGGTTAGTGGGGAGTTAGAGAAATAATTGAAATTTAGCATTTTAACATTCAGCTTTTGCATGAAAACTAAGGTGTATATACATAGAGGCATTGCAATTATCTTCTTTTGTAATTTCAAGATTAAATTTAATATATACCAAGTCATTGCCTAAAAATCTACATGTCTGCATATAATTTAGACAATTTTAAATTTCTCTATTAATCTATTACTTCCAATTCAAGAATCACTGTATATCTTAGTCAAATGCAATAAGCATTAATAGCCATCATACCACTGAAGAGCTTTGAATATAAACTACCAGGAAGTTTAGAAGGGACAACTAACTTTAATAAGCACTGATGTTTACTATAGAACCACTAGTATTCACTACAAGATATAATCTCAGACTTTTGGTGAAAAAACACAATTCCCCCACATACACGTCATATTTTAATATAAGAATAAAAATTTTAGAAGAGTTTATTTTCCTGTAAGGATATACGTTCAAGTGATCCAAATTTTATAGGTATAAAAGTAAATATTTACAAATTACTCGACAACAATAGACTTCCTTATGCCTCAGCTCTCAAATCTCTTTCCCACATTCTGATTCAAACTCCAATTTGCCTTCTGGGAATATTTTTTTAAAAGGTTTTTGCCATATGGCATGTGCACTCATCAGAGAGAGGCAGAAAGAGACAGAGACAGGGAACATGAGAAATCATCCCCTAGGCAGATGGCCATGCCACAATTCATTTTCCTACAGTCTCCTCTCAGGATTTTGAGCACTTATGCACATGTACCCAGCATGATTTTCAAGCCACTGAGTCTGGGACTCAAACTGTGGCCAGCCATGTAGGAGATCAGCATCTTAATCACTACACTACCTTCTGGTCCCTGGGAATATTCGTTACAGAAGTTATATATGCTGTTAGGCACACTCTCCAACTTGATAGTTACTGCATTCTTCTAACCAGAGTGGCCTTGTGTCCCTTAAAAATTAAAATATGACTAATAATACCTATTTATAAAATTCTTATAAAGATTGAGGTTAAATAATAGAAGCAATCTAATATATACTGTTGAACATGGGCTGTATGTTAGTTTTGCTCTGTACAAACCACCTCAACTCTTCATGAGTTAAAATAACCACCACTTATTTAACTCATAATTTTGAAGGTCAATAATTTGCACTGAGCTCAACTGGGCCATTTTGGTGAACTGGGCAGAGTTGAGTAATCTCTACTGGGGCTTCCTTATGTATCTGTAGCCAGCTGCTGAGTCAACTGGCTAAGTCAACTAGCCAACTATTGGCTAAGGGACCTGGGTTCCTTTCCACATGATCTCTCACCCTCCATCCAGCTAGACCATATTCCTTGTGGGATTTCAGGAGCAGCAACTGAAAGCATGCCAGCCCTCTTAAGGCCAAGCTCAGAACTCACATGCCTCTGTTTCTTCAACCACATTCTATTGACCAAATCAAGTCACAAAGTCAATTCATGTTCAACTTCTTGATTAAAGAAGGTGCAAAGAATGGTGATTATTTTTTTCAATATACCATGGCATTAAATTTATTTCCCTTCCTTTTATTTTCCCTATACTTTAGAAAGATGGCTTCACTAAAAAAATTGATAAATAAAATTTTCTTTTCTTTTTTTTTTTTTTCATTTATTGATAAATAAAATTTTCTTTTTTTTTTTTTTTTTTTTTTTTTTTTTTACTTTTGAAATAGTGCACATCTCTGGGACATAACTTGTTACTTTTTCCTACTCCAGGTCTCCCTTGTTCCTGAAATTATGTAGTTACATAGCACTTCACCAATTACAAAGTCCTTTCACTAAATAGATCACGTCATGTAATTCTCAC
Source organism: Tupaia belangeri chinensis (assembly GCF_000334495.1). Taxonomy (NCBI): domain Eukaryota; kingdom Metazoa; phylum Chordata; class Mammalia; order Scandentia; family Tupaiidae; genus Tupaia; species Tupaia belangeri. The sequence goes on along the minus strand of NW_006159559.1, from coordinate 6,777,430 downwards.
AATGCTCACAGGTAGACAAGCAAGAATTTTAATTTTGATTTTATGATAAGGAAATAGGGACTCATGAAAATTAAGGTTTATATGCATAGAGGCATTTGACTGCAGTTGACTTTAATAGGCTTCAGGAGCCCAGTGTGAAATTTTTAGGAGTCTCATGAGCCACTTGTCAAGCACAGTCATTATTAAAAATTAAATTTTATATATTTGTAATTAAGTAAATCATATAAGAAGTCAAAGTGATACTCAAAACTCCTCACTTCCTAATTATTTTGCTACATTTTACTATTATCTTGAGGTAATAGATTTACCTCTATTGTATCTACATATTGGAAGTGCCATATAATACTGAGCTACTTATTGCACACATTTACCCAGCTCCGTATTCAGCAAATGTTGCATTAGTAGCTTGAAACTGGTTATGGTAGAAGAATTTACACCATTGGAAATCAATATCTGATTTATTGTTTTGTTGACTGTCTCGTTTTAAAAAATGGATGTAGAAAGTGATAGTAGGGATTAAAGTGAAGTATGTCAATAGCTGTTACATTGTGAATAACACAAACAATTGAGAAAAGGCTTCTTCATTATTTTAATCCTGTTATCTAATGTAGCAAAGAAGCCACCTAACCAAAGAATGAATGAAATTCCAACATGTATCTTCAATGCTTTATCTTTGTCTTACCAGTAAAGTAAAACAAAATATTAATCAACATGTTATATCAGAACTGCGTTCAGAGAACTGAGTGCTAAACATAAGCCAGCCCAAGTTCACATAGCTTAACAGTCTTAAAGTGAAGATACCAACTCAGACCCCATGTCACAAGCTCAGCAATTTTTTTCTCAAACCCCTTGGTCCCTCCTTTCAAAGAGATACCGGGCAAGGAATAGGACCACGTTTGTTGATTACAAGGGTCTAGTTCGTTTCTTTCCTTTCTTCGTATCTCATCATATAGGTTCATTTTATTTTTAAAAAGTTGAGTATCAGGGTGGTCTGAATGCATTAGCAGCAAGATTTTTACATGTTTATTTTTAGAAAGACAGCCAGCTCTAAGCCTACTTTTTACACTGTGCCTCACAACTACGAGGCCAACTGGATAATAATAAGTCCATGGGCTTTAGAGTGGGCCAGATGTATATCCTGCCACTCATTAACTGTATGATCTCACGCTGCCCAATCCTCTCTCTCTTGTCCACTTTAAGATGAGAGTAACAATTTCAAAAGTGATGATTACTGCACCGAGTCGTTTTAGGTTTAAAGGAAAGGAAGATGTAGTGCACTTTGTATTGTGCTTGGCACATACTGAATATTCCAAACATGTTAGGAATCATTAAAACTGCTCTTTAACTAAGTTACGGAACGTGGTGGGAGGAAATAGGTAAGAGTGCAGGAGATGTTGCTGGGTTGAGCCAGTCCCCTCCTCATCCCTTCTCTCTAGTCACCTTCCAATTATTGCTGTGGGGATGTCAGTATAAACCCATTAGGATCAATGAAGTGAAGGAAAAAAATGTTTTTAAGTGATTTATTTTAAATTTTATTTATTTATTTATTTGCCACCTGCTGGCCCCTGAAAAGATTTTTTGTTTGTTTGTTTTTTTAAGGAACAGACTTGACTTTTGCAATTCTCTCCCTCTACTTCTATCTAAAGGTGGATCAGTCACAAAGTAATAACCATAAGGACAGAAGCTGACATGCTAAAATTGATGGTATGTATAAGCCAGAAAGAGCTAGGATCCTTGGTGACATTACTGGGCTGCCAGACACCCTGTACTGCTAATCTCTGGACTTCTTCATACATGAGAAAAATAAACTTTTATCTGCCTAAGATGCTGTATGAAACTGTTTTTAGATAATAAACTGTGTCAAAAGTAGAGGCAAGAAGTAAGAAAAGAGGAAGAAAGAAGAGAGATATATAGAGAAAGAGAGACAGAGAAATTGATTTCATAAAAATGAGTTTATTTGGGACCAGCAGTTGGCATAATGGCTATGTCACTGGACTCCCATGTAGATGTAGAGTTGACTGCAATTCAAGTCCCAGACCCAGTGGCTTAAACTCATGCTAGGCACGTATGTGTGTGTACCCAAGATCCCAAGAGGGGACAGGAGGAGAAGGGATTGTGGAGTGGTCATTCTCCCTGGGGGGTGATTTCTCACTTTCTGTCTCTCTGTCTCTGTTTGTCTTTCTGGCAAGCACACGCACCCTATAGCAAAAAACTCTCAAAAAAAAAGTTTCTTTAACTTTATACGAATAATCACCTTCTGGGACTAGCAGTTAGTGTAATGGCTATGTCGCTGAACTCCAATGTAGTCGACCGTGGTTTGAGTCCAGGACCTGGTGGCTTAAACTCACGCCGAGCACGTGTGCGTGTGTGCCCAAGATCCCGAAAGGAAAATGGAGGAGAAAGGATTGCAGCGTGGCCATCCCTCCCGGGGGGTGATTTCTTGCTTTCTGTCTCTCTGTCTCTCTCTGTCTTTCTGGCAAGCACAAGTGCCCTATAGCAAAAACCTCCCCCCCCCAAAATAAAATAAAATAAACACCTTCTAATCTTCAGTATTATCATTTCTTTATAAGTTATTGATCACATAGTTGTGAAGTTAATGAAATAGCAGAAAACATCAAATAAAATGTTCTATAATTCAAGAGATTCAAGAGATTTCTTATGGAGAAGAAGAAATCTGTTTTATTCCCAATCCTGAACATATTCAATGATGAGAAAAGTACATGACAGTGGACAAGAAATTTAACCTGAGAAAAGGTTATCTAACAACAAAATGGCTCATATAACTGTCAGAAGAAAAAAATATTATTTGCTTACATGAAATATTCTGTTCAGGCTTCTCATAGTGAAAAATACAAATTTCTACTATGTGTTCCTGAATTTCCAATGAAGTTCCTCTAATGATAAATTGCCTGGGTACAGGAAATACGGGCTACAATAGTCAATACAGTCTTGCCAAAAGTAGCTGATTTGGGACAAATTATTTTTAAAACGATGCTGCAAATGATAAACAATGCTTACTGCACTTAATTAAGAAAAACATGTTACTGTTTCTTTCCTAACATCTTTTGTTTAAGTTACAGACAAGAACAAACAAACAAAAACCAACCAAACAAACAGAAAACAAAGCATTTAGCCAGGCAGGACTTCCTTTGCAACACTCATTTTTTGCCTAGAGTAATGCTTAAAACAAAAGAGTGTTTTTCCTCTGTGAATGCTTAATGTCTGGTGACTGTAAAAACAGGGCTTCCCTAAGGCAGCATCGTCTCATGCTTTCAGGCCGCTATGACAAAACGCCTTAGACTGGATGACTTATAAACAACAGAAATTTATTTCTCACAGTTTGGGAGGCTGAGAAGTCCAGGTCAAGGCACTGGTATATTGAGTATTTGGTGATATTCGGGCTCACAGATGTCATCTTTTTGTGGTGTTCTCTCACGGTGAAAGGGGTAAAGAGTCTCTCTTGGCCATCACTTACGAAACCACTAATCCCACTCACAAGGGCTCTACCCCTATGTCCTAACCACCTCCCCAAGGCTCCACCTCCAAATATCATCGGTTTGGGGTTTGGATTTCAACATATGAATTTTGGAGGATACAAACATTCAGACTTTAAGAAGCATTTTAAGCAGCTCATGCGAGATTAAGTTCTTTCTCTTTTCAAAATATGATTTTTTTTTTCTTTTCCTACACTAAGGCATGAAAACATCTGGAAGTTGCTCCTAACTGGAAGGGGGCTGGGAGGACTAGTTCCCAGATGTCTGGGCTTTTAAAGAATGAGCATCCCAGATGCAGCATTGAGCCAAAAACTTCCCAGGTTACCAAATCATGAAGGGATGGTTTAGCCCTGGCAAACCCTACTTCAGGTTGCCAGACTTGGCTTGCTTCATCCGCACTGGCCTTGGCCTAGCTCAGATGTCTTCATAGCCTTATTTCTGTCTTCTGTTGTCTGTGGCTTTAGCCCTCCAAGCCTTAGATTATTTTGTGCTGCTATAACAGAATACCACAGACTAGGTAATTTATAAAGAAAAGAAAATTTTTGAGTTGACCCCATGGCCTAGTGTTTAAGTGAGCTGGATCCCACAATATCTGAGTGCTTCAAATCCGGGCCCTGGTGGCTTGAGAAACACACTGCAGCATGTGTATGTGTGCCCCAAATCCCAATGGGACAGAAAAGGAGACGACTGTGGCATGATAATGCCCTATTGGCGGGTATTTTCTCCTTCTCCTCTCCCTCTTTCTCAGTCTCTCTGTCTCTCTGTGATGAGTGCACACACTCACCCTCTGGCAAATTAGGAAAAAAAGAAAGAAAAAATTTATTTCCACAAGTTCTATAAACTGAGACATCTAACATCAAGGTGCTGGTACCTGGTGAGGGCCTTTGTGCCGTGCCATCCCATAGTAGAAGGCAAAGGAACAAAAGAATGTGAGAGAGAGGGAGAGAGATTAGACTCATAGAGTGAGGGCCTTTGTGCCGTACCATAGTAGAAGGCAAAGGAACAAAAGAACGTGAGAGAGAGGGAGAGAGATTAGACTCATAGCCTTTTGTTAGTGTGTATTTAGCAACAGGAGATGCTTTTTCAGAGTGTCCTGCTACATCTCAGTCCTCTTTCCTTAGCCTCTCACATAGCTGGGGTTACAGACGCATGCCACTGCACCAAGCTCTTTCAGACAGGGTCTCATTGCTCAGGCCATCCTCAAGCTCAAGATCCCTGCCTTAGCCTATCCTGGTCAAAGGAGTCAAAGGAATCAAACCCAGGCTCCCACGTGGCCTTAACCTGTTGAACAGCACCATCTAGTACACATTACTATGACTAGGCCTCTCAATCCTTTTTAAAATTGGCATTGGTCCTTTCATGACAGTGTAGCTTTCATGGCCTAAACAGCTCCAATTAGGCCCCACTCCCCCAACACTGTTGCACTGAGGATTAAGTTTTCAACACATGCTTTCTGGAGGGCACATTAAAAACCGTATCACAACCCTTTTGTTACTCTCCATTTGGTTGGTATCCTAATTCTCATTCTTGTCCCTTGTCAGAGAGATTTTCTGATTCTGTGTATGTTTTGATTTCTATTTTTCAGGCTTTTTAATACATCCCTCAGCCTCCCGTGTGCTCCTTCCCTCTTCCATTGCCAATATTCTGGCTAGCACTAGCTTGGGGATAGACTTTCCTAAGCACTCGTTGTCTATTCACTTAATAACCTATGCTAGAATTTTGCCAAGCATTAGTCTACAGGTCATTAATCTGTAGTTCCTTCAAAATCCAACTTCTTAAAAACCATGGCAATATTTTCCTGCTTTAATTCTTCACTGCGAACCTCAAGTTCACCTACAGTGGTCCTTGGATCATATCTCTAAGAATCTTGGGTATGATACATGTGTAGCTGGAGTTTTCGAAGTATTTAAAGAAGAAAGTGATATTAATCATTGTGTTTCCTGAGTTTGTCTTCTGTGCCCTCTTAACAGCATTTACCTCACAAGTCCCATTTTAAATGCCATTTTTAAATAGAGAAATAAAAAAGAAGTAGCTCAGTGCTGTCTTGACTTTTCCATTTGTTAGTATTATACCATCTGCCCTCTTGCTCGAGCCGTATCTCTTTTATGTTCTTGCTCTGAACTTCACTTTTTAAGAAAAAAGATCACTCAAATCCCTTAACAAAATACTGTTAGCTTCTCTACAAGATTCACTCGAGTCTTTCTGACGTTATTCTTTTAGGTTTATGTCACTCTCACATGTTGATCTTTGAAATTTTACATCCTCTTTTCTCTATTGTGTGTTTCTCTTGAAAATATCTGTTAATTGAAGTGCAGAATGGGTAGAGAAAATCAAAGCAAGCGTGGAAGAAGATCTGATTTTTTAACACCTAGGTTGCATGTCTGACAAACCTCAGCGTATACATGTGGATATCACAAGTGGTGTGATATCTTGAGATTTGTGTCATTTCCATTTAGCTAAAAGTTCTTTGTTGTAGTTTAATGATAAATGTGTGCAAGAAGTGGTTCTTATTGCTTTCTTGATCCTTTGAGATAGAAAATTGTTAACAGTAACAGAATTAGCTGACGATCTTCATGGTTAGAATGAGGCTTTTTGTAAATGACAAGAGAGCTGTGGACTCAGTTACTCTCATGTCTGTTTCTGTGTGTGTGCATATGTGTGTGCATCTGTGGTAAAGTGAGTCTCCTCCCTCTGACTGGACTTCGGGTAGAGTACTTAACAACATTACCTCTGGTTTCTTCCATTTTTTTCTCTCCTTCTCTTTTTACCTCAGTGTCCCCAAATGTTCAACTCTTAAAATCATAGATTTTCACATATTTCTACTGAGCCCTATGTTCCAGCTCCTTCATCAGAGCCAGCCATGCCCTTCCATTGCTTGACTTAAGCCTCAGGACCTATTTTAGCACATTGAGTGACAATTATAAAATCATAATTACCATCTAGTGCTAATACTTCAAATTTCTTTTATCCGTTCTCCACAATCATATAAACGTCCATCTTTCTCCCTTCTCCAGTTCTCTCTTGACCTTCCTTTATCTATTGTGTCTACTGAATGTTAACTACATACAAACTACATACTATAAATATAAATTTACAGATTTTAATCTCAATGGAACATTGATATTATTTTTTAAAAAGTATTTCTTTCTTCCATGAGAAAGAAAGGGACAGAGAGACATACAAAGTACATAGAATATAACTATAAATAGAAATTTACAGATTTTAATCTCAATGGAACATTGATATTATTTTTTAAAAAGTATTTCTTTCTTCCATGAGAAAGAAAGGGACAGAGAGAAAGAGAGAGAGAGGCACCTCCATGATGTGTTCATGTTACAATCCACCCAGCCTCAGCCAGCCAGGATCAGGGGCATGAACCAGATGTGTACAGGTAGACCTCAGGGCGTGAACCCAGGACCTACTCATTGGGCTTTAGCACTGCAGAGCATTATGATACCATTGCATCGCCATGGCGAGCCAGATAGTATTTAATGTGCTTATTTATACAATGTAATCTGTAAGCATTGTAGACTGAGTTCCTAGCACATACATAGAATAAGGCCAGAAGGTACTATAATAAAAGTGAAGTATTTGTTTTCAGAAGGAAAATGGGCTTTGAGGTCAGGGCGCCTGGATTTAAAACCCTGCCCCAGTACTTGCAAGTTAGATGTAGGTGAGCTAACCCCAGTTTCTTCATCTATCAAGAGGTGATTACCACCTTGTAGAATGGTTGTAAGGATTGGAAATGTGTGTGTGTGTGTGTGTGTGTGTGTGTGTGTAATAATCTAATCTAGAAAAACATTCTGAATATATTATAAACAGAATGGACCAAAATACAACCTATATCTTACTTATAAAAAGAGAAACTCATTAGCTTTTCCCGAATTACAACTCTCCCTTTTAACTGAATATTCTCTTTACAAATGATAGACCACTTTTCTTTCCAGTAAAACAGATATGTGCTTCTCAATCAAACACCCCACAGAAAGAGTCATCAGTTGTAAAATTTTACCATTGTACCATTGACTATTATCATATTAACTAAGAACATTTTACAGAAAATGTTTGAGTTTATTTTTGGAATATTTAATAATGTGTTGTCCCCTTTACTTCTTGGACAAGAATCATAGAAGAAATTAGTACAATGCCCATATTGATTAAACACTTTTAAAGCCCTCTCAATGTCTTTATTAAAATCCCACCAATGAATCAGTGTGGGCAGAAAAGCCTTCCTGGCATTATGATGCTTTTCTTAGTTTAAGATGGCCATAAAACAGGATGTTGCAACCTAGCAAACCTCCCCTCCTTTATTTATTTATTTATTTATTTATTTTTTTACAGTGTGTGCTTCATAATTGGGTTAGATTTAAGAAAACTAAGCTGCTTCCTTCCTGAGGTCAGTTTTATCTATTACAGAGCTTGACTCCATATCATATCTATAACAGACACATGTCTGTAGGCCCACAAAAAGAAGCCACTGTCACTCAATGGTAGGTACTTCTATTGTCATTGTCCCTCCTCACTCATTTCCACTTGCTTCTCCTTTGACCCAGTCTGATTTATGATCCCTGCTTTCATCAATTGCATATGATCACACTCCTGACCCATACGACAAAGTTTATTTATCCTAGTCTCCTTCCCAGACCTGAAAGGTGCCTTAAGTCAGTCTTATAAGTGGTGATAGAGGAAGTTAGCAACAGGATTGAGTCTAGAAATAAGTGCCTGCCAGTCTATTGTCCTTGCTCCAATTAGGGGGTCCTGACTTGCCCAACTCCATCGCCACCACAATCAACTGTTCTATGCACAGTCACTCACACCGAGTTTCTCCTAACCAGAAGCACTAGTGCTGGGAACTGCCTACTACTAGTGCCATCTGCTAGATTGGTTTTTGTGTACTACTTCTAGAACCAAAACATACCACTTCACATATATTTAGCATGTTACAGTTTCTTGAGCTCTTTCTACTCTCTCTTCTGTTTCCATCTTCTTGAGGATTCCTTTTTCTTTCTCTTCTTCTTCATTTTTAAAAAATTGTGTCAGAGGGCATGTGTTCTTGTCAGCAAGAGATAGAGGGAGAGAGAGAATATACCCACTAAAGGGCGTGGTCATACCACAATCCTTTCCCCACTATTTTTCCATCCTTTCATGCATATGCACCCATTGTGTTTTTCTTTTTTTTTTTTTTTAAGAGAGATTATTGCTATAGGGCATGTGTGCTCACTGGAGAAACAGAGAGAAAGAGATATAGAGAGAAAGAAAGCGAGAAATCACAGCCCCCCTCCAGGGGGAATGGCCATGCCACAATCCTCCTCCATTCTCCTCTCAGGATCTTGGGCACACATGCACACACACCCAACGTGAGTTTGAAGCCTTTGGGTCCAGGACTCAGACTGAGGTTGACAGTGCCTGAGTATAGTGACATAACCATTGTGCCATCTGCTGGTCCTCTCATTGTGTTTTTCAAGCCATCAAATCTGGGACTCAAACAGCATGGTTGGCTATGTAGGGTCCCACTCCCTTAACCTCCAGGCTATGATTGGCTCCAAGGTTTTCTTCTTGATTACCACCCCAGCCATGTTTCTCAGTCACATGTTTCAGGCCTGTGCTTATCTGAGTTGTGACAGGTAATCATATACCTTGCCAACCAAACCGGGACAATTTTGTAAGTAAAATGGGATCCTATTGAAAACTACACTAAAGCAACAACTATCAACAAGAACTGTTCCAGGCAAACCAGGTGACTCACCCATAACAAACGTGATGACACATATCCTGCATACTACTGGAGGGTTGGAAAAGTCATGACACGTTTTGGATAGAAAAATACATCATGATTTTTCCAATGACCCAACACTTGAACAAATCCTTCTTTTAGCACTAGGAATGGTCCTATGAAAAAAATCCAGCAGGTCCTTAAAAATCTGATTAATCATCCCTTTTGCTGATACTGTCACTAATGAATGTTATCAAGCAATTGTATTAAACAGATCAACTTTTCATTTGCTCAGAGTTTATTTTGCATCTAATGTCATGTGGCACAGATATTAGCACATGGTAGTTACCTAGTGAATCTTACAGGTTTGGACTGTGACATTTTTTGCACAACATAAACATGTTAAGGGGGCATATGCAAAGTTTTAAATATAGTAAGTCATATGGGATAATATGAGTGAAAGTATTTTGCACCTCCAATCTTCAAAATCTTCTAAAGCAAAGTTTTTTCTCCTATATTTCATGATACAGAATGTTGGGCCTATGTGGGTACCCATTTGTGCCTTCAAATAGACATGGGATGTGGAGGTATGGGCTTAGAAATTTGTGGGCAGAGATTTATTTATCTATCTTCTGTGCATTTAGGGTATACTTGCATTAATCCAAAAGTACGTCTTTCTCGAATTATACAACTAAAAGATGTCTCTGTCAATCAACGAGCCTATGGATTTTCATCCCCTCAGCAACATCGTACGTCATGATTATACTTATTAATGTCCTAATGGACTTTGTCACAAGAGAGGTGACTGTTTCAGGGTAATGTGGGGTTAATTTAGAGGGAAATCACTGTGTTTCCTCCATTGCCTCAGGTTACCTCTTTTCAGAAATGATTCTTAAACAGAATTCAAGCTTTTATTTTGTTTTGTTGGTTTGTTTTTTAATTTGCCAAAGGGCACACACACTTGCCAGAGAGCAAGAGAAGACAAAGAGAGAGGGAGAGGGAGAAAACACCTTCCAACAGCACTTGGCCACACTGTGACCCTTTCTCCTCCTTCTCTCCATCCTGCTGGGATTTGGGGCACACAAGCATGCACTCACGCCTAGCATGTTCTTTAAGCTGCTGGATCCAGGACTCAAATTATGAGTTCAGACATCTGGAATCCAGTACCCTAATCACTAGGCCCTCCCTGGGCCTGCCCTTAATGCATTATTACAATTAAAAATACCTCCTGTAGTCTAATACAATCTCTTCTGAGGTATATATTTTATTTGAAATATCTTTCATTTTTCTCCTCGTGACAATAGTCTGTTGTTTTCCAAATCCAAAGTGAAGTCCACCTAAGTATTCTCTTTTGAATTCCTGGGATGTGCCAATGTATTACATTGGTAAGATGTAGGGCTCCGCCTTACTGAACCTTCTACCCATATTAATGCCTTGGTAAAAAAGAAAAAGAAAATAGTGAAATGTAGGCTGAGGGTTATATTCCTATGTCTTAAATTTTGGGCTTCTACCATGGCATTTTATTGTCAAAACAAACTTATGAAGTAGGTCCAATTAATCTCTGCTTTACACAAAAAGTAACTGACAGAAAGATGAAATAATTTCACTCGAGGTCACCAGCTAGTCAGTGGTAGAGGTAAGCTATGAACTCTGCTCATCTAACTGTCTAATCCACTGGGCTAGCTTAACAAGTGCCATAGAAATAAGAAAGGATACGGTTTTTACCCTCACATTCACTAGAGATGTGCAGCATATATGAAAGCAAAATGGACAAATCATTGTAATATAGAATAGTATCATAAATGCTGCAAGAGAATTCTGTAATAACTGCTAAAGAGGAACTTGGGAGGGTCACTCCACTTTGCTTACAAAAGTCTACCCTCCCCATATTCCCAAAAGGTAACGGTTGAACTGGCTACACACAATGAATGAGACTGCTAGTTGCAGAAGAGGGGACGAGGAGCCTAGAATTAACAGAGCTAGGAGCTGGTGGCAAGGGTGAAGCTTGGTGGACAGGGTGAGAGGAGAAGATGAGCCTTGATAAGTGGAGTGGAGTCAGGGGTGAATGGCCTCCTGTGCACTTCTGGGTAATGATGCACTTTACCCTCTGGGTAACGAAGTCTCTGAAACATATGATCCAGTTTTGATTTGAGAAAGCTAATCATGGTGGTAGTGTGAAGCACTGATTAGAAGAGAAAGAAAAAGCCAAAAGGTCCATTTGAAGAGCACTGTTATTTGAGTCAAAGATAATGAAAGTCTGAACTAAGACCCATGCTATGGAAATAGAACAGGGGTTGTTGAAAGAACAGGCTTTGCAATCAGTAGACTATGGGAGGAAGAGATCAAGATCCAAGGGGAGTGAGCAGAGCAAAGAGATCTGTGGGTCCAGCTTAGAATCTTCGAGAAAATCAGCATTTAAGGAAAGATAAGCAAAAGTAACAGAAAAGAGTAGTCCTAGATTTTCTAGTAGGCATGAACAAATAAAATGCTCATTTGTTATTTAAATAAGTTTACCATGAGTACTATATGTTGCTAAGATGTTTGGCAAAAACATTATTTTCCCTAGACTAATCACATTTTCTTTGAACTAGAGAAATGCAAATATATTATTTTCAAGGGAATAGATAAAAATGTGCATAAAAATGTGGGATGGAGGTTAAGCAAGTGCCTTAATTTACATTCAGTAATGTTAAAACTCATTCATCTCATGAGAAGCTGGATTGAGCAAGAAGGTTTAGCTTTTTCAGTCTGTAGTGTAGGGCTCCTTTGACTCTGTACTGATGTGTTTTACGTGAAAAGTTTCCTTCTTCTGTTCATAACTATGAGGATACTTCAAAAAGTTCATGGACAAATAGAATTAAAGTACAATTAATTTTGGTGCAAAGTAATTTGAAAACCCTGCATAATTTTTCATAACAAAAAACATAAAAATGTATATTTTATTTCTTTTGAATAAACTATACATGGTTTTCTTTTCTTTTCATTTGCTTTTTTTTTTTTTTTTGCACCAAAATGAACTTGTACTTTAATTTAGAGTTTCCATGAGCCTTTTGGAGTAATCTCTGTTGCATACCAAATACTAGTAAGTGAAGTCAACTAAGCACTATCCCTGGGATATGCTAATACTTTTTTGTCAAGTTAAGATGCAAGTTCTCTTTATTGATCCTTTTTACTAAAGAAACAAGTGCACTGAAACAAAAAGGATCTGTCAGTTACTCTCATGGCTAATGTCTTTGTTGGAGAAGACAGGACGGAACAGCAATGAACTCAATAGCCCACATCCTCCTAAAACTTCCAAATCTATACCTTTTAAAGATGCATATGTTACAGATATGTCATTTCAAGCCCTCTTAAAGGGAGGAGGCAGTTTCCCTGTCCATCGCAATTTGTTCTTTTAAGAAAAGGCCATGGAGATGGCAGAGGATTTGAGAGTCTTCCTAGTCTCATAAATTTGGCTGTTATTGTTGTTGTTGGAGAGAAACAAGATACTTCTTGCAGAATTTATCTGGATAGAATGAATGGTGGCAGGTGTAACAGGCCCTGGGAAATAACTGCCTGTGTTTAAATCACACACAGATAAGCTTCTGAAGAGACACACTACTTGAACAAGTTACTTAACATCACTGGGCATCACTTTCCTTATCTATAACACAATAATGACAATGGTGCATACCTCAGAGGATTTATTGAGAGGATCAAATGAAATAATAGTGGTAAAGTACTTTATAGGACTGCCTGGCATATTAAGCATTTAATAAGCACTACACATTAGTAACACCAACCATACTCAACAGAGAGGACAAATCCTTCACATGTATGCTGCCACATTCTATATCAACAACACTTCGATAAACTCAAAGGTCCAGAAACTTTCTAATGAAATTGCTCTAACAGAATCCTGCTAATCATGGTGTCCTAACCACTCACTGTCATTTGACACAGATGAAACCTACGACTGGACTGCTAGAAATAGTGCTCACTCAAGAGCACACTCTAAAAATGCATTCCCGAAGCGGCACACACAGGCATTCGTGGTGGTTTTCATGTGGGAGGTGAGCTGCCTGCCAGAAACAGGGAAGGCAGGCTCAGCGAGGCAGACTCTGACAAGCATAAAACTCCCATTTCAGTGAGAGCTCCACATGTGTACATTTAAACATTGACAGTGATCTTGTAAAATACCTCCTCCGAATAAGACTTCTGAGGATATTTCACTGAGATTTCGTCTGTAAATTGATCCCTTGCATCTTGCATCTCTTCGCCCTTTCTCACACAAAGCTTATTTTAAATGATATATAGAAAAAACAGGCACCGGGCTCTGTACCTAGGGTCTTAAACAAGTCAAGACAGGCCTCATGAGAATGAAACACTTCCCTAAAGATCTTAGATTCACAGATTAGTTAAATATATTCGTCAGCTGGAGTTCTTTTTTTAGCATGTTGTATCAGTAACACAATGGGGCCTGAGTGATAGAGAAACATGTGCAATGTGAGTTTTATCTTGAAGGAGAACATAATTTTAATAGGTGAGAAAAATACAAGAGCAAATAATTATAACCCGATAGGTTTGGTGTTAGACTAATTTTCAAAGTGATACAAGCACTAGGAGAAAATGGAAATTAAGCGGTCTTCCCAGAATCACCTAAGTGTTAATAGCGGGGTTGAATGCCTGTCAGTCCATTGTCCTTGCCCCAAGAATTCCTAATAATGACATATTATCTTGGATTTCCATTTTTACTATCTTATTCCACAAACCCCTCACATCAATTACCTCACTTTTCATAAAATGGCCTTGCCCCTCCTTTGTGGTGAGTGATGAGTCCACACGTGATCTCAGCGTAATGGCTTCAGTAAGGCATCAGCACTTCCATTGTCCATGATAACAAGAGATAGAACACAGCCATGGGGGCAGGTGGTAGGGGTGCTGCTGCATGACGCTAGAAGCAACATGGGAAGGTTCCAGGGTCGCATCATGGGTCTACCTGAGCATGTCAGGATGTCCCTGGACATGCCCATGACCCTGGAGATCCTGGCCTGGATCATGGCATGAAGACCTGTCCAGGGTGCCTGCTTCTCTCTCTCTCAAACAAATAAACTTAAAATAAAAAAGAAATGGTACAATAAGCAAGAGAGTAGAAAGGAGAAAATAAAAATGTTAAGAATGGCCAATCTATATACATTTCTGCCACCTAATGGTTTTTCAAAGTTATTTGCATGTCTGGTACAAATCCTTTATACTTAAGTATAAAGGAGATGAACGATAGAAACGAACAAAGGTTCAGAGATCAGCCTGATAGTTCAGCAATATAAGAGACAGTAAGAAGAAAAGAATGTTTAAGTGTTTTCTCCTACGGGACAAAAAGAACTTTTACATTTAGTACTGTATTTTTGAACTAAAACATGCTTTCAAAATGTCAATATGTACTTAAATAGAAGTAAGAAATAATTAGTGAAAAAAAATCAATACACTGCTTTTACGACACCATAGTGAGTATTAGTTCTAAAATTAAGATTCTTCCTATAGAGAAGTTGCCAGGGGAAAAGTTAAAATTAAAATAGCTCGTGTAGACTAGGAAAGAGAAAGACATGTCATGCAGGGAGAAGCAAAATATTTGAATAAAATTCACAGTCGGGAGTCTCCAGCCTTGCTTTTCATAGAAATCGAAAAACTTCTTAACAAAAGTTTAGGAATCTTTTGTTATAAGATGGGGAGTGAATCAATAAATCAGGCGAAGTGAACAAAACATGGACATTCTTTTCTCTAGCTGAAGTCATCTTAGGGAAGGGACACGTTGGCAAGCTCGAATAAGTAGAATGATTTACTATTTGCTTGTCTCATAAGGATGTATCCCATCTGTGTAAACAAATTCATAAACTGAAAAAAAATACTGCTGCTCCTCTCTGGGACCACAGACAGCTATAGTTGTGTTTTATTTCTCCTCTCTCAACACTAATGATTTTGAGATGGTGTAGAATACATAGTCAATGGAACATAATGCGCCAAATATAATCATCACGCGAGGCAAACAAGTATGGCCTTCACGTTGAGCTTTTGGAGAGACCACAAAGCAGCCTATTATTAAATCTTTAGCACATTTCCTCTCTTTTCTTTGTCAGAAATTGAGTACTCTATTGCAGTATATTGAGAGTGTAAAGTCGATGTGTTTTCCCTCAAAACACACCTGCTCTGTAAACACAGCTAACTTCTATTTTAAGAAAGTCATAGCTGAAGTCATATCCTGGAATAAATACCTTGTTAATCTTTGAGTTGTGTTATAGCACATGGCTACTGGAAGCAAGTTATTTCAAATCGAAGAAAGTTTGAGATGATACATTAACTCCTTTGATCAAATTGGTAATTAATTTTGTTCAAAATTTTGATTAATTAAAGTATAAGTCTGCAAACATATGCTCCTTTTCCCTTTGCAGTCAATACAAAGTATTCTGTGGACTCAGAACTCCGAATTTATGGAGTCAGAAATATCGGTTTTAATCTCAGATTTGCTTCTGGTTAGCTATCATACCGTGGTCAGGTCACTAAATTTACTGACACTCAGTTCCCTAACCTGGAAAATGAGATATCTAATGAGATAGTTCCTAAAACCTTTCCTATTTCTAAATTCTCACTCAATTCATGAAATGACAGAACACATTCTGTCAGCATTTTTTATTATTATAAGCACTACTCAAATATTGGCAAGTTAGTGATATTTACAAGTCTTGCGTGATGTATAAATCAATAAGTAAATCATGATTTATGATAGGGTTTAGATCCAGAGAATTTAGAGATTTTCAATTTTAGGAGAAAATAAATGCTGGCTAAATTCAAAGATCTTGAAGATGTTAAAACATCAAGTCATGATTTGGTTTATTCAATAGTTGAATTCCATCTGGTCCTGTTAAAGGTTGTCTATTTAAGAGATTTATTTTTAAAGAATAACAGTTTCTTTTATTAAAAATCAACTGAACTATTGTGCAATTGTAAGATTGCATTGCTAAACTTTCTCACAACTTTTCTCAGAGTTCCTCTCATTAGGTTTAGGGGAGGAATATTCAGTGATGACAAGTTTCAAAAGCTGGGCTTAGAAAATGGAACAAGCAGGAGGACCCAGCAATCACAACAGTGACAGTGCCCCCAATGTGGCTGTAACATGTAATGGAAAAATGTACTATCCACTATGTGCTACAGTTTGAAATGTCCCCCAAAGTGCATATGTTGGAAAGTTAATCCTGAGAGCATCAATACTGAGAGGTAGGAGATTTAAGAGGTAATCGGGTTCTGAGGGCTCTGCCCTGATGAATGGACTAATTGTCCTTATTGCAGGAGTGGGTTCCGGATGAGTTTGGCTTTCTTTTCTTCTCTCTCTTTCGTGCCCTCTCACCATGTGATGCCTTCCATCACATCATGATAAAGCGAGATGTGGCTTCTCATTCTTGGATTTCTCAGTTTCTAGAACCAAATAAATGTCTATTATTTATAAATTCCCCAGTCCGTGGTATTCTGTATAGCAGCACAAAACAGACTAAGCTGTTCTCTTTCTACCTCAGCTTTTCTTTTTAAGTTTGGTACAGGCTGTACCTGCTCACTGGAGAGAGACAGAGAGAGCGTGATAGTGAAAGAATGAAAGTAAGAAATCACTCCCTAGCAGGGATGGCCATGCCACACTCCTTTCTCCTCCATTCTCCTCTTGGGATTCTGGGTGTGCATGCACACAAACCTGGAGTGTTTTTAAAACTGGGAGATCTGGGACTCCAACCACCCAGTCATCCAAGTGGGACTGAGTCACCTTAACCTCTGTGCTACCTGCTGGCCCAGATCATATCAATGTTTTAAAAAATTAATATATTTAATTTTTTTAGAGTAGTTCACAGCAAAAATGAGAGAAAAGTATGAGTTCTCATATACCCACACTCCTACACACACACACACACATGTGCACACAGAGTCTCTTCCACCATCAACATCTACACTAGAGATATTGTATAACAACAAGTATCATAACATGTGTTATAATAGATGAACCTACACATACCTCCTGGACACTCAAAGCCTGTGCAGTTTACCGTATTGGTAATTACCCATGATGCTGGGATTTGGACAAAAGTATATATATCCACTCTGATGGTAGCATACAGAATAGGTCGACTATCTTAAAAATCCTCTGTGCTCACTGCCTCTTCATCACTCTATCCTAGATAACCTGTGGCAACCAGTGCTATTTTTTAAAAATGCCTCTAGTTTTACCTTTTCCAGAATGTCATATATATGGAATCATACAACATGTATTATTTTAAGATTGGCTTCTTTAATTTAGTAATATGCAATTAAGTTTCCTGTATATTTTTTTATGTCTTCTCTTATTTTACATTTTTTATTTCATTTTCTTTTATACATTCAATCACATTATTTAGCTTACAAGGTGAATATTTCAACAGGTGAACATTTCTCCCTAGTCCAGTTGATAAAACTATAAAATATCTTCAACAGATAATACCACATTTCTTTGTCCCATTAACGCTTTGCCTCCCTATTTTTCTTCTAAACGTCCTTCCTCAGACCCTTCTCTTTCACACACACTATATCTGGTAGTTAGTATTTACATCCACATACTGTGTCTCTATATCCTTTAGTCAATCAGTTTTAGTCATAGAGTGCAGGCATGCACCAGAGTGTCCATCCTGTTTAGGTTGGGCCAGGAACTGAATCTGCATCTCCAAGTGGTCTCACCCACCATGCAATGGTGTCTTCCTGCTTGTGCCACCGTGGTTGGCCTACACTAACTTTTAAATGTTAAACCAACCTTGCATTCCTAGGATAGACACCCCCTCACACTCTCCCTTGGTCAGTTTTTAGTTTTCTATTTGTTGGATTTGATTTGCTACAATCGTATAAGAATTTTTACATCTATATTTGTAAGGGGTATTGGTGTATAGTTTTCTTGTAATGTCTTTGCCGGATTTGGGTATTGGAGTAATGTGGACTCATGGAATGAGTTAGGAAATGTTCCTTTGATTCTTTCTTCTGGATTAGTTTGTAGAGAATTTACACAATTTCTTCCTTAAAGTTTGGTAGAATTAATAAGTGAATCCATCTGGGCCTGGTGCTTTCTGCTTTGGAATATTATTAATTATCAATTAAATTTCATTTATAGGTATAGGCCTATTCAGATAGTCTATTTCTTCTTTTGTGAATTTTGGCAGAGTGTGTCTTTCAATGAATGAATCCATTTCATCCAGGTTATCAAATTTTGGGGCATAGAATTGTCCATAATATTTCTTTAGTATCTTCTTAGTGTCAGTGAGGTTTGTAATGATGCAGCCTCTTTTTAGTTGAATTTTAAACTGAGTTGAATATTTCTTCAAGTGATCAGTGATTTCTTTTTATTTGTACATGACCTACAGCTGATTCACATTTAGGAATTAGTGGCCTCAAGTGGAAAGTAGATTCTCTACTTACATTTTTTATAAAAAGAGAATATATAAACTGATTTGTTTACTTAACCATAGATGCCTTAATTAAGAATAATACAACAAGAAATCTATAGAAAAGAAACTATCTTCTTACAGTGTTTTGTTGTTGCTGCTGTTGTTAATGAAATAAACTTTTAAAAATTAAAGTTTTAAATTAAATTTCATATAGCCTGGCAGCTAAGGGAGCTGGATCCCACATGGCTGACTACAGATTGAACACCAGCTCCAGCAACTGGGAAAAGACACTGGGTACATATGCATATGAGCCTACAGCCCCAACTGGAAGGAGAAGTGAAGGAGAAAGAGTTGTGGCACATGCCCCACTGGAGGTGCATTCTCCCTCTGTCTCTCTCTCTGCGGGGGTGCACACACCCTCTAGCAATTAAAAAAATAATAAATGGAATTTTCCAAAGTACTGATTAGATTTTATAGTGCCAATCCATTACTCTAGTTGACAGCTTTCTAAATTCTGGTTCTTATAAAAAAAAAGAATTGAAGAATTAAGTGTCAATCTTCCTTTCATCTAAATTTCCATACAAATTTGCTTTGGGGATTTTTTTAAAGTCTTTTCATGACAGTTATCACATATAGTCAATGAATTTGTGACATGCACTACTTCGTCATAAATTTTCAATTATTTCCTACAAATTTATTAAAACATTCACCATGCTTCCAAACAATAAGCAAATGATTTCTTCTGTCAGTTTTTGAAGTCTCACATAATTACATAAATTCTTATTTAGAATGTAGAGGTATCCAAAAATATTCTGAGAGCCCTTGAAAGGCATTCTTTCAAGACATTTCTTTTGAAAAATTCAGAAGATAATAAATAAGAATTCTATTTCCTGGTGTTATAAATCCCCATGTCAATTTTGCATAAGAAAATATTGTTTCAACCATATAAGCAACTAATAAAATAAAATTGTTCAGATACAAAATTAGAACCAAAGCAACCTGTCATTAATTTATTATTTAATATTTTTTCTCTGATGGCAACAATATTTGAAACATGCTCATTTTAAAAATACTTATCAATTTTCTAAAAGCAAAAATATTTATTTGACCACTTTTATTTTTTGCTATTGAATTTGAGCTTCTATGAACCATATCCAGATATCAGTGGGTATTTAACATTTCTAACTACTTTAATGAATTTCTTCTTGTTAGCACCAAGGATTTACAGTATTTCCTTAGACTTCTGCTTATTTGTACATAATCACAGTAACAATGTAGTGAAGCAGTGACCAAGGTGTGCCCACAGTAATTCTACCACATTTCTCTCTGTGTTCTGGCTCTGTCATGCTTCAGCTCCAGTTCCCTTTCTTAATTCACTCAATTTTTCACTCCCTAGTTCCAAAGCTCAAGAAATGAGTCTGAGGGCCAACAGGTGATGGGTAAGGGCACTGGACTCCCACATGGTCAACAGCGGTTCTAGTCCTGAACCTGGCGGCTTGCTTTTTCACTTTCCTTCTCTCTCTGTCTCTCCCTGGTCAAATTTAAAAAATAATAATAAATAAAATTAAATAGAATAATTATTTTTATAGAATTACATTATTTAATTTTATTCTATTTTTTTAATTTAACCAGAGAGAGAAAGTGAAAAAGCATGTCTCTAGGTCCGAGACTCAAATCACAGGCAACCATGGGGAATCTGGCCCTTTAACCACCATGCCACCTGCCATTCCCTAAACAGAAAAATTCTTTTAAAAAAAGAAGAAATAAGCCAATTGGTTCAGTTCACATTTTCTGATCAGACCACTGGTGGCCCTAATCATTCACTCAAGCTGAAGGACAGCATCTTATGGTACAGAAGGGGCTAGGAGCAGGGCAGGAATGATCAACTTGTCTGGTATAGTCTCTTTTTTACCTTTTTCCCACTCATTGTTTCTTTTTTCAAATAGTGCTGAATTTCCACCATGTGCACATTATAGTCTCTGCTTTCAAGAAACTAATTGTCCAGAGAAGAGAAAAGCAAGCGAGCAACTGTTTAACTGAGCCATAATGGCTACAATAAAGGATGCTAAAGAAGCACTCTTATAGGGCACCCCAACAGACAGGGAAGCCAGAGATGCATCCTCAGGTAACACTGAGCTAAGTCTGAAAGAACAGGTACCAGTCATCTAGCTGGTGGGAGGTTAGTAAAGAGGAAGAGCATAAGGAGTCCTGGCAGAGGAGTGATTTGTGGAAAAGCACAGCAGTCAGAAACACAGTAAATCCCTGGACTGCAAATGGTTCAATAATCCTGGAGGCCAGGCAAGAGACAGGCTGAAGAGGTAGGCAGGGGGGAGATCGTGAAGCATCCTACAGGCTCTATGTTTGCAGGGCAATGGACTCACCAAAGAATTCCCAATATCACAGTAATACAGTGGGGTTTTTATAAAGTTCTCTCTAGTGTCAGTGTTGGGAGAGAATTGAACAGGTACTGCTAGAGGCTGGGAAACAATTTAGAAGGTCACTCTAGGCGTCAAGGTAGGAATTACGTGAGGGCCAAAATTAAGGCACACTGATGGAGTGAAGCAGAAGAGATATACTTGAGAACTCTTAAGAAAGTAGAATACACATGGGGAACTTCAAAAAGTTTACGGGAAAATGGAATTAAAACAAGAGTTTATTTTGGTGCAAAATTTTTTTAAATCCATGCATAATTTTTTCATAATACACATTTTCTATGAGTTTTTTTGAATACTCTCTCATACACACAGGGCTTAAAGGAAGAGAAGCCAGCAGTCCAGCTTTAGTTTAGTTCCTTTACTACTCTAAGCCCACCCCTAACATAGGTCCTAGACAAACACGTAGTTCTTTCTAATCATATCTTACCACCAGTATGCACAAATGGGTAAGAAAAAGCAAGGAAGGAATACAACTTCCTCTTTAGCATTGGCAGGAGAACTATTTTAAGAACTCCTCAGCCACCCTTACAAAATCTTGTCCCCTTTTTTTTTTTTTTCTGAGAGGTTTTTGCTATAGAGTGCATGTGCTCACCAGAAAGACAGAGAGAGACAGAGAGACAGGAAGTTAGAAATTAATCCCCAGGGCTGACTTTTCCTTTCTCCTCTCGGGATCTTGGGCACACACGGACACATGTGCAGCGTGAGTTTAGGCCACCAGGTCCGGGACTTGAATTGTAGTTGACTACATGGGAGTCTAGCAACTGATACTCAAAATCTTGTCCACTTTTATCCTTCAAATCCCTTCTCTAATGGACCTCTGCCCATTCTTCCAAGGTGATTTCCTTTCTTGGCTGTTCTGCTCCACCCCCTTCTTGAATGATATCACCCAGAAATTCCTAAAGATCCCTCATTCATCTTTCTATTTAGTCAACTTTGATTAACTTCCTTCTGTGGTGAAAGAGGAGGGTGATCAAAGAGAAGTCTCTCTGTGACATTGCAAGCACTTAGTATAGTTTCCAGACAGAAGAACAGGGTGGAAGTAAATACAGTGGGATAAGCAGTAAATGAAGCTGGTGGCAAGGCTTCCATGAACTCAGCATGGGCTCAAATTTTTACTAAATTTCACACTGGAAGAACCAGAGGAGGGTCATATAGGCTTTCAGATTTTACTACCTGTGGTCAATAGCAAGGGTAGAGGATAATGTAATTTGGGCTGCTCCCTTCCATGGGCCCCTCTGACCTGTCAATGTGCAAGCAATAAATAAAATTAATGCCGAGGGCTGAAAAATTGGACTTCCTCAGAATCCTAGAGTATTAGGATAAGATCATTGTATTGAATTTTATCCTAGAATGGCTTCTGGGTTCACCCTCAACACTAAGGTCAAACTATATCATTCTCTCTGATAGGGCACTTCTCCTCGAGAGGTTGAGCATTCTGATTCATTTCTGGAAAGGAAGCAAAGCTATATATAAATTCGGATCACCTGATGAGGAAGGTTCAGGAGGAAGCAGAGTGGTTGACCCACATCAACACCTGCTTTAGAGACTGGCTACAAGGGTAGGGCAGGAGATCAGGAGATCACTTCCTACTGTGGTGAAAGAGGAGAATGATCAAGAAGCAGTCTCTCCATGACACCACAAGCACTTAGTACAGTTTCTAGAAAGAAGAGCATGAAATGCTTCCAGGTTCCATGAAAGAGTCAGTTGGAAACAATTAAACATGGTTTATAACATATATAAACATGTCATATAATATATATATTTATATAATGTACATTATATGTATAATACATACATACACACACATATATAATAGGTGGGGGGTTTAGTCTGTACCATGTAGGTCAGCCATGCTGGCATGATGGATGGGAGTCAGGGAGGATCAAGGAGCTAAATGTATAATATTATATACATATATAGTATAATATATATAACATTATATATCATATATAAGATATATATAATATACATTTTATAATGTGTGTTACATAATGTACATTATAAAAATATACATTAAATAAATATAAATCAGAGCTAAGAAACACTAAAATGTGACAGAAAATCAAGGAATACAGATATCATGGCCCAGGGGGTATGTTTTGACTGCACTAATGCAAAGACTACAAAGAAGGCTAAGCCGTAAATCCTGCCCCAGAGGCTAAGACTCTGACATGAGGTTACACATGGCATTTTTGCAGCCAACCACACTGATTCCCCAGAAGCTTGGTAACAATCTCTGCCAGTGGCCAAGGACAGTTACAAAAAGACTTTCTGTAGCCTTACTTAGGTCGCCTTCTGCTTCTAATACCCAGCCCAGAAGTTTCTCCTGCAGACTGTGCTCTGGGATCATGGTCCCTCTCCTATGGCTCTTCTATGGCCCTCTTTCCCATGTGGTCAGTCTGCTGCATTGCATACACAGACCTTTTATTAAACAGAGAGTTGGTGTCGCAGTTACATGAATTTCTAGCAATACTATTTTGGTATAAGTGGACAAATATGATGACATTTTATGGCAATTTCACAGGTATTCTAATTTGCTTGTAAATTCCATCTTCCTTGAAAATTAGAGCTATTTATCTCAGTTTCCTTTGTTAATGAGAAAGTGAAGTCCCTTCTCTTTGCACTGTAGACTCACCCTGTTTCCAAATTATATCCATTCAAGTGCTTAAATCCACTTGGAGTATAATCTAATTTACTTATAAAATCATTCCCGATTACATATCAGAGTCAGTAACTCAGCATTGTCCATGCTCAACATTTTAACCACTTTTCCCTCTTCTCAAACCTTCCCTAAAAGCTCCTGAGTGTTCTTCCAATTTTCCCAATGATTTTGTTTCCAACTCCTAGGATGCCCTCAGTCCCCAGGGAGCCCACACTCTAAGGTCTACACCTGGTCTGTACTTCCTATAAAACTTTCAAAACATGAAGCATCATCGTAGGACCTCTTTAGACAGACTTTATCAGTTTTATTTTCTGCCCATTTGACCTGTGTTAGCATCTAGACTTTATTTGATTTTGTTGGGAGGTGGGGGTTTATTCTGTATCATGTAGGTCAGCCATGCTGGCACGACAGATGGAAGTCAGGGAAGGTCAAGAGCTAAAATGTTAAGTATAGAAGGTCAAAGCTGTGTGTGTGAGAGAGAAATTAATTTTCTGTAGGAAATTACAAACTGTTGCAAAACATTTCCCCATCACTTAATATATGACTAGGTTAATGGAAGTAGTCATTTTCCCTCCTTCCTGTAGTAGATAGTAGTGTATCTGTTACAAACCTAATCTAACTATTCTCTACTCCACCCCTAAAAAGGATTACAGTCATTTCTGTCTGAAACAAAACTCTCACAGTTCAACAGAGCCATGCCATTTCATTTAATTACAACGTTTATTTTTACCAACACTCAGTAGCCTACTAGTGAAAGCACATTTTTAGAAATCTAACAAATAAGCAAATACATCCTTAGATCACAGACACAGCTCTCCTATTTTGTTTTGTACAAAAAGGAAAGAACACTTGTCACACCTACACATTATTTATCCCCCCCATTTTCATCTACTTAAATGTATTTTCTAGAGAAATTACACAATTCCTAGTATGCCTTCTGTGGAATTAATGTGAATACTCTCTGAAAATTGTTTGCAATGATATTTAGTTTTCTTTTGCGTTTTAAAAACACTTCAAAAAAAAAAACACTTCATAACTGAGCAAAAAAAAAAAAGGCAAAAATTGAAGAGTGGGGGTGCTCACAGGAAGGCTAGAGAATAATTAAAAGGTTGTAACAGTAACCCAGCAAAACTTTGATTTGAGAAAGTGCCCATTGCTTCATTGGTAAATTATTCTGAATATTTAAGGAAGGAATGATTCTAATCTTATGCAAACTTTTTGTAAGTACAGAGAAACAGGAAATATTTCTTGACTTGTTATGAAGCCATCATAGCCCAAATAGTGAAACATGACAAAGACATTATAAGAAGAAGTAAATTATCAGCCCAGCCTCTGTGGCACAGCTGGTAGCATGCTGGACTATGGAGCTGGAATCCACATGCCAACCACCGTCTGAATTTCTGAACTACTTAGCCTGAAAACACACTGGGTGCTTGCATGTGTGCCAGGATCCTGGCAGGCTAGAGGATTAGGGAAA
>NW_006159559.1:6742677-6751277 GCF_000334495.1 Tupaia belangeri chinensis | reverse complement strand
AGGGAAAGACAGCACAACATTACTGAGTTCTGTGAAGGGTACTTCTCTATTATGTGTGCACGTGCTTCATCATACCTCCTAAAAAAAAGAAAAAGTAAATTATAGACTATTCTATCTCATGAAAATAGATGCAAAAAACTTAAAATAAATCACCAGGGTCCAGCACAATGGTGTGTGATGACAAGACACTGTGCTTTGCAGGCTGGGGCCACATGGAAGGTCCAGGTTTGATTCCCGGTCCAATCTAAAGACTGGGCATGGTAAAGACTGGTCTAAAGACTGGACTGTAATTCCAGTGAACCAGGGAAGCTGAGCCAGGAGGACTGCGAACTGAAGGCTGGCCTGGGAAACACAACGAGACCTTGACTAATAAAGAGCCAGGTGTGGTGGTGTGAACTTTGTATCACATCTGGGAGGCTCAGGAAGGAGGATCATGACGTGGCAGGATCCTTTCTTTAAAAAAATAAAATGATAAAAAAATGATAGAATAATAATAATAAATGACTGGCTATCCATATGGAAAGGAAGTGAGACTAAACCCATAATTCACACTAATACCGCTGAATTATAGATCTAAATGTAAAAGCTGTAAGAATAATGAAGCTGTGAGAAATAAACATGGGAGAATTAACAGTCATAGGTAAGGCAAAGATTTGTTAAATGAGACACAAAAATTGGTAATCATAAAGAACAACAATAATAAATTAAATATAGCTAAAATTTTAAATTAACTTTATTAATAGAACTAAGAAAATTTAAAAGTCACAGAGAAGGGTCAGCTGGTGGCATGGGAGTTGGGGCACTGGATTCCCACGTGGCCAACCATAGACCTAGCAGCTTGCTTTCTCACTTTCTCTCTCTTTCTCATGCACATGTGCCCCATGGCAAATTTTAAAATAATAACAATAATAAATAAAATTAAATAAGTAATTCTTTTTTAAAAAGTCACAGAGAAGGAAAATAATTTTTCAATACATATATCCAACAAAGAATTTGTAACCAAAATACATGAAGAACCACTCTAACTCAATAAGAAAATGGCAAGCCAATTTTCTTTCTTTTTCTTCTTATGGAGAGGTTTTTGCTATAGGATGCATGTGCTTGCCAGAAAGACAGAGACAGAAAGCGAGTAATCACCTCCTGGGGGGATGGCCACACCACAATCCCTTCTCCTCCACTCTCCTCTCGGGATCTTGGGCACACGCACATATGCCCGGCGTAAATTTAAGGCACTGGGTCTAGGACTTGAACCATAGTCGAGTACATGGGAGTCCAGCAACATAGCCATTACACCATCTGCTGGTCCCACCAATTTTCTTTAGTGATAAGAAGGGTGTACATGTGCATGAGAAAAACTGTGAGAGATCAATCACCCTCAGTAGAATCTTATCACACTACTATCCCTTTTACCCAGTCCTCTAACTCCTCGGAATCCTGGCCACTGATGTGTACACCTAGCATGTTTTTGAGGCTGACCAGGGAGCCAAACTGGCTCCCTGACTTTTAGCACTGGCATTACCATTGCACCACAGAAACTGGGGCACACAATCCAAATTTTTTTGGAGAGATTTTTGCTATAGGGCGCATGTGCTCATCAGAGAGACAGAAAGCAAGAAATCACCCCCCAGGGGGGATGGCTATGCTGCAATCCTTTCTCCTCCATTCTCCTCTTGGGAGTTTGGGCGGGCACACACACACATGCCCAGTGTGAGTTTTAAGCCGCCTGGTCTGGGACTCAAACAGCAGTCAACTAGGTAGGAGTCCAGTGACATAATCATTGTGCCATCTGCTGGTCCCCACAATCTAACTTTTAACGGACAACAACCTTGAACACGTACTTCATAAAAAAGGATAGCCAAGTGTTCAACAGAACTTTTATGAAGCACTCAAAAATTGATAGCCAGTAGGAAAGGACAAATTAAAACAAGAATGAGTCCAAGTGCTGTGGTGGGCACTGCAAAGACACTGTGCACTGCAGACTGGCACCACGTTGATTCTCACGCCAACCCAAAGGCTGGATGAAGTCATAAATGCATGTAATACCATCAGCTTGGAGGCTGAGACAGGAGAACTGCAACACCATTAGACCCTGTCTTAAAAGCAAACTAATGAAAAACTACCACAATGAACTATCATGATACATCTGCCAGAATGGCTTATTTATTTATTTATTTTTACTTTGCCAGAGAGAGACAGAGAGACAGAGAGGGAGAGGGAGAAAGCATCCCCCACCTCAATGGAATATGGTCACATCTCATCCGTCCTCCTCTGTTTCTCCATCCTATGGGGGTTTGGGACAGGCACATACACACTTCCAGTATGTTTTTCAACCTACAGGGCAGGATTTGAACCTGAAGAGGGCCATAGGGAAATCTGGATCCCTAACCACTAGGCCACAGGACTGGCTCTGGCTGAAATTTTAAAAAGTTATAATATCAAGGATCAGAGAGAATGTGAAGAACCTGATACTTTTATACATTGCCATTTGGCAAGCAACCTTTTGAAAACTGACATTATCTATTCAAGTTAAACATGCAAAAGTCCCATGACCCAGCAATTCTACTTTTAGGTACCTTTGAGTATATGTTATACTCTAACACATAGATGAGAATTGTACAGGAATATGCCATGTTATAGCTCCCAATTAGAAAAAACCCTGATGACTTAGAATGGAAGAATAATAAATCATGACATTTACACAATGAAATGTTTCGTACCAACAACAAAGAATGAATTGCTAAGAGGATGACTGCACAGAAATGATACTGAATCTAAAAAGCTGGCACAAAAGAGTACATTTTACATTCTTCCATTTTATAAAGCTCAGAGAAAGGCTAAACTGACCTATGTTTAGAGAATTCTTTTTACAAAGCTCTTAAATGATTCTAATATGCATCTAGGTTTGAAAGCCAATTATATATAGAAGAGGTCACTGAAGTCCCAGAGGATGAGGTGATTTAGCCAAGTTATTATGATTCCTAGCTTCGTTTTACCTGTGTGAACAATACTACCTCTGCCACTAGGGAAAAAAGATTCTACCAGAACCTGATCATACAAAAGGCCTTCAAAAATTCACCAAAAAATACTTGTTACAAAAATCTGTTCATGTGGTTCAAAATTGGTTTTGCACACACACACACAAAAGGAAACAAAGTAAGTACTTACTTTATTATTTACTTTTGTCAGCGGGCATGTGTGCTTGCAAGAGAGAGAGAGAGAGAGACATCCTTTTCTCCCAGTGGAGCATGTTCACACCACAATCCCTCCTCCTCCACCTCTCCCTCCTTTGGGAATTTTGGGTGTGCCTGCACACATGCCCTTGTATGTCTCAAGCCGCTGGGTCATGGATTCAGACTTCAGGGTCAGTCTCGTGGGTTCATGTTTCATTGGATCCTTGACCATCAGGCCATGGAGCCAGGTCAAACGTGGTACTTGGTTCCATTCTTTCATGAACTTTTTGAAGTTTCGTTGTATGTGCTACATATGGAATCTCAAATGTTAAGCTGTTTGCACTGTCCCCAACAAACTCACTTATAGGCTGTCTGAAAGATCTCTTTCACCTAAGAATAAATCAACACCTCTCTTTTCTCACGAAAGCTTTCTCATTTCTATTATTTTTAAATGGCAAGCATGTAAGAGTACTCATAAACAAACATGAAGGAAGTAAGATAGATTTCAGGTATCACTTTTACATCTCTCTTGGACATTAGTTAAACTAATACACTGATATCCCCAGTGCTCTTCTGCCAATTTTTGGTAGTTTTAACTTTGAAATTATTTTTAAAGATCATTTAGAAAGAGTCTGAAAAGACAGAAAAAGTTTTCCTATCAAGAGATTGAAAAACACAATTTTCAGCCCATTACATAGTGATTATGTTCATTCAGTACTTCAATTCTATGTAACAACATAATAGAAGCAAAAAAAAAAAATCAGTGTCTGCTTTTGGCCTAAGTAATATGGGATGTGTTCAGATCAATAAAATCCAAGATTTTGCCCAATATAAACAAAAGAGATGCATTATCACTCTGCACATCTCATACATCTCATTATTAGCAATCATGTAAACAGCTCAATGAAGGAAACTCAACTGACATATTTATGTGTAAAAAGGCTTTGAATATTCATATCTGAAATTTACAAGTGTGGGTATTGATAACTCCCATAAGGAAAGACAGGAAAGTGAAAAGGACTGGTAAGATGAGATACCAAAAAAAAATCAGCCTCACTTCAACAAGTTATATTCATGGAGAAAACCTCGCACTTCCACCCCATCCAAAATCGTTATTCCCTTCTAAGTCTCTCTGTTTTTTTGAGGTGGAGCAGGGTTGAGGGTGATGTTTCAGGAAGTTCTTACCCATACAAAATGCTCTGTGACCTAGACATGTGAACGAGTGTTTTCCTTCTAGTTTATCTGAATCTCAACTCTGTTTCTAGTTTGGTTTCACTAAAATATCACATATGAAAAAAAGGTTTTGGGGGAGAATGATTTACTCTAAAAGTGATTTAACATCAGCAGGAGGATAGGACTGGGGAGGGAACTTATAACATCTCATAGAAATATGTTTGTCCTTAGATCCTACTTTAAATATTACTCTCTGACCTTACCAAAGTTCCACCAGATTCTAGAGGTCTAGGGACCATTTTCCAAAAGGCTCTTTAACCTCCTTCTTTCTTCCTGAATCCAGCCAGAATCCCCAAAAATCTGCATTTTAAATTCCACCCTGGGCACTCATTAAATCTGCTGATGGCATAACGGTTATGTCACTGAACTCCCACATAGCTGACCACAGTTCAAGTCCCTAAATTGTTGGCTTAAAACTCACGCCAGTTGCAAATGCATGTGTGCCCAAAATCCCAAGAGGAGAATGGAGGAGAAGGGATTGTGGTGTGGCCATCCCACCTGGGGGATAATTTCTCTCTTTCTATCTCTCTGTTTCTCTGGCAAATACATGCACCCTGCAACAAAATCTCTCTCTAAAAAAAAAAAAAAAAATCTAGTAGATATCTTTGAATTTCTAATTGGGGGTATTAATCCCTTTCTCTCTTGAGAGTTTACTTTCTTCTGACTCATCACAAAACTCAATGCTACCTCTGAGCTTTCCCTTCTTGAAACAGCTGCCATTAACAGCAGGGCATCCTAAAGAAGACAAAGCGCCACACAGGCCCAGTCATGGTGGCATGCCCTGCTAAGATACTAGGCATGTCAGGCCAGGACCACATGGAAGACCCTGTTCAACTTCCAGTTCATCTTAGAGACCATGCACATGGTGTGCCCCTAGAATCCCAGCTGGGAGGCTTAGTTCAGTATTATTAATTTAGAACTTGTGTCGTTTATGAATAATCCAGATTTATGGTTTGATCTTGCCAATAACATAAGAGTGTAATACAAGGGGGCTTCAAAAAGTTTATGGGATAATGGAATTAAAATATGATTTTTTTTGGTGTAAAAATGCTTGAAACACATGTCGTTTCCTCATATACACATTTTCTATATGCAGCTTGAAGATTTATCATATTAACTTTATTGTAAGAATTCTCAATTTATTCCAGAAAAGTATTCTGTAGGGTCTATAGTAAAAATCAATGTTATCTTATTTAATACTAAAAGTATTCTTAGAACTCTTCCCTTTGTTCAATGAACTTGCCTAGGATCAATTCAAACACGGTATTTCCTCTTGTTAAATCTACTCCACCCTAAAAGTTGTTCAAACAAAACAATGTTAACATCAGAGTCAGCCAATCAGAGTGACAATACAACACATTTTCTCACTTTTGCTCATTGTTTTTTCTTCCTCCTTCTTGTTCCCTCAACCAGGGATAAACTTTTCCAAAGAGCAAAGTCAAGCCTCCTTGTATTCTATTGCCTGCAGTGTCTGACATGAATCTGCTGGGTAAAACAGTCCCAAGGGCCTGGAGGAGTGGGATAATTAAATTTAATTTTACAATTTGGTGGGGTTGAAGCTGTGTCACATATCAGCCTGATGGGCCTATTCAATTAGTTCCAGTGAGAAGGCAGAAGGATGTGGTGTCAATAAAGTAGAACTCAGCAAAAGCACTCATGTCAGCCTGTGATGTCTCTTCCCCTCTCTGTGCCGTCAACATTCAACAACCTCTTCTACACTGACAGGCTCAATCTGGCAGATGTTGTTTCCTACCTCTGCTGCCCAGCCAAAGGACTCAAATTGCTAAAAGGTTGGTAGGGAAGTGATGAAGAAGTGTACCTTTGTAGCATAACTTAACCTTAAGGCCCACACTCCTGTAGGAATCACCTTAGCAGTAGGGGATAAAAGCATAGACTTCCGAATGGCTGGGGGCCTCAAAGCTCTTTAGAATGAAATTAAAAATAAGCATTAGAGGGACCAGCAGGAGGCATAGTAGTTAAGGTGCTGGACATCCACATGGCTGCCCACAGTTCAAGTCCCAGACCCTGACTTGAAAATCTTGTCAGGCACATGTGCAAGTGTGCCCAAAATCTTGAGAAGAGAATGAAGGAGAAGGGACCGTGGAATAACCTTTTCCCCCTGGGCTGGTTCTCTCTGTCTCTGTCTGTCTCTCTCTGGTGAGCACATGTACCCTATGGCAAAAAAAAAAAAATTCTAAAATAAAATAATTTTTAGATAGAAATGTGGAATTCTGGCCCTACTCTAACTACTGGTCTAGATCTTGTGGTTTAACAAGATCCCCACATTATTTACATACATAGTAAAAATTTAAATGTATACTTTTCATCATGTGTGTCAGAAAACTGAACCAGAGAGATAGTAAGTTTCTAAATAAAATGTATCAGTAAAGATGTGCTGATCTATTAATTTATCAGTCCTGAAGAAACAGAAACATCAAAATATATAACATTAGTAAGAGCAGAGCTTAGCTACTAACAAAATATTTACCCATAATTCAATGAACAACCCAATTACATAATAATATGGGCATATATATATACTTAAAAAGTATATATATTCTAAGTATTTCTAAGCACCATCATGAGAACTATTCAGTAAATACTTGCATTAAGTGAAATAAAAATATTAGTTTTGTTTATGTGTTTGTTTCTTTGTTCACTTTGTGGCCTAGGCTAAATCATACAGTCGCTAAAAGACAGACCAAAGTCTTGGTCACTAAGCAAAATTTCTAAGCATTTCTGTTACCTCCTTCATTCTTGAACCTTCTAACTGGTGTGTTATTCCCTCTCTACCCTATTTTGTTTTTATTTAAATTGCTGTTAATATAATAAAAGGTAATACATCCTTTCCATGGAGAATACAGGAGAGTATTTCAATGAATAAAAATTATCCGTAAGTCAACTACAAGATAAAT
This sequence comes from Tupaia belangeri chinensis, assembly GCF_000334495.1. Taxonomy (NCBI): domain Eukaryota; kingdom Metazoa; phylum Chordata; class Mammalia; order Scandentia; family Tupaiidae; genus Tupaia; species Tupaia belangeri. The sequence continues at coordinate 6,743,959 of NW_006159559.1, read as the reverse complement.
ACAGTTAACATGCTCGTGTATTTCTTTTCCATTGTTTTCAGTTTGCTAGAGAGCACACGTGTACACTCACACAGAGAGAGAGAGAGGGAGAAAGCACCCCTCAGAGGAGCATAGTCACATCACAATCCTTTCTCCTCCTGTCTTTATTCTGTGGGGGTGTGGGGCATACATGCACACATGCTAGCATGTTTTTCAACCTGTTGAGTCTGGGATTTGAACTGCAAGTGGGATACAGCTCCTTTAACCACTAGACCATGGGGCCATCCCTCCTTCCAATTTTTTAGTGTAGTTAAAATGATACTGCATCTATAGTTCAATATGTTGATTTATAGTAAATTGTGGCAAAATGTATAATCATATTGTATCCTAAAACATCATAACTTCATAAACTTTATAATCATAATCAGATCCTTTATAATCATAACATTAATGATAGCATACTATTTTATTTGGTGCCATAATTTCCTTAGCTTCCTTTGTCATCAGATACTGAAACTATTGGCAAAGATTTGCTATTCAAATAAAGAAGTGAAAAACACCATTGTGGATAAAATTTTGTCCATACTTTGTGTCAGAAGCATTACTAGGACCTTGATACAGACTGGAAAACTGAGCCCTAATTCTTTGCAGACTGACTACCTCATCAGAGAATCACAGATGCTTAAGTTATTTACTAACTCAGAGAAAGTCAAATTGTATTACTTAAATTGTACATTAAAAGTTTATATTGTGTTTTTTCTGTAAATAATTCATTTTTGGCCAGCAGATGGTGTAGTGGTTACATTGCTAGACTGTCACACGGCCGACCATAGTTTAAGTCCTGAAACTGGTGGCTTGAAAGTCACACTGGGCACATGTGCATGTGTGCCCAAGATCCTGGGAGGATAATGAAGAAGGGATTTGCAGCATGCCACCTCCTCAACCTGGGGGTGATTTCTCACCTTCTTCTCACTGTCTCTATCTCTCTTTCTCTCTGGTGAGTGCAAGCACCCTAAGGTAAAAACCTCTCAAAAAAAAAAAAAAAAAAAAAAAAAAAAAAAAAAAGGACTTTAGTTTAGTTAGAGAAGATAGGTATCACTAAACTTCCCAATCAAGAACATAGGCTGAGAATATCCATTTAACCAAGTCCTATTTTTTATTTATTTATTTTTTTATTTCTCAATAAACTTTTGTACTCAATTACCTTCTGGAATACTTAAACCCATACTGCTCAAAACATGGTTCTTGATCAATATAACCAGCTTACAATTCCTAGACTAGAATGTAGCCAGACTGCAGGAAT
>NW_006159559.1:6722012-6742646 GCF_000334495.1 Tupaia belangeri chinensis | reverse complement strand
TGATGTAATATGTCTCATCAAGTCTCTTATATAAGTGATACAATATTTGCATATAATCTAAGCACATCTTGCCTTATACTTTAAATCATCTCTAAGGTACTAATAATAGATGCTAGTAGAACCCTTGATAATACCTAATACAGGGGCAGATAGTGGCATGAGGATAAAATGTGAAGTTCTCCCAGGCTGATTCGCATGGAAAAGTTGGGGGCTCACATGTGACACTTCACTCTGTACAGTGGGCATGCACATGCCCTTGATCTCAAGTCTCTCCTATCAATTAATTGAAAGTTCTCTCTCATCAATGAATGCTACTGTTTGTTTTCTGCCATCAAAGGATACCATGAGCAGTTCATCAGGCTAAGACATGAATACATTTCTCTTCCTGGGATTGTTGGCTATTTTGATAGTTTAGACTTACATCTTCTTGGACCAGTTTCCCACAGTCATCTGTTCCCTTTTTTTAAGGACAATGTCAAGGCCCAAGGCCAGAAACACATGGCTATCCACCAAAAACAGAATTGGCCTGTAGGGTAAAGCAGCATTTGTTGAGGAAGGGCATGTGTGGGTGTGTTTGTATTTGTGCAGACTAGGGGCATCTCCTTATGTCTTTGGAGAAAGGATTCTTTCCTCATAATTGTTAAGGTTCACGTCCCCTACCTTCCATTTTGTTGATTATAAAATATTTGTCCAGAGTGTTAATTATCTGAGGGAGGAAACTATTAGGTCATCAGGAAAGTAATGGTGCATTTTTTCTACATTTTCCTACACAAAAATGCGTTAGGACTTTGCCTGTTGGGGACACACCAAAAACTGGGTTGTCACCCAATATAACAATCTAATAAACAATAGGCCATAATGTTCATACTTAATCCATTAATTTTTTTCTAAATATGAGTATTAAAGTAAAACTCTAACCTGTAAAACTATAATTCAGTTTATTTGGTTCTGTGTTTATTCAGCAGTGAGAATTTTCAAATGTTGATGGATGCCAGCATACGGTATATGTGAACCTAGGGAACTCTGTTCATTTCAGTTTGCTTATATTTGTCATCTTCTGAAGACGCATCACTTGGCCTATCAATCATTAAGGAAAAATTGTATTTAAAATAGAAATAATTTATTTTGTGAGTCGCCAAACAAATTAATAAATAAAATGGACTGTTCTGAACTGTTTTTTAAAATGTCAATGTAATGCCTCTATGTGATATATGTATATATATATATACACACACACACATACATACACACACATATTTATATACATAGGCACATGTGTATCTTCTTTTAAAATACAGATCATAAAATTTAAACTGAATCAAATCTTCTAGTTAAACAAAATTTCTGATAATACAAGAACACAAATACCTTAGCAAAACAATACAAAATCTTATTAGACAGGAAAGACATAATCAAATTATCTTGAGACAAGACGTGTGCCACATGGGTCATCTCTTTTACAGTCATAAAATCAACTTGCCACAAGTTTTTGAGCATTCTTAATTAAGATAATTTACGATAGCACCCTATCACTATCATTAAATAATTAAACAGTCTTTATAGATACTTAAGAGCTTTAAATATAATTACCAATAATTATTCTTAAAATTCCACATTGAGACAACAATTCTAGAATCCAATAGATTAAAGTGAGTTATTATAAGAAGAAACTTCTGAAATTTCCTCGTTCCTTGGTGATTACATTGTGCTGACGGTTAAATTTCAAGAGTCATGAGAAGACAAACCGAATGAGATTCAGAACATTCCTTTGGCTGAATTATGTCCCTAAAGTTTGCCATATATCACTCAACTTAAAAAACAAATAAACAAACCTTGAATGATTATAACAATAATCTGTGTCTTTCACCCTATTTATACCATTACTCCAAAGAAAAAAAATGCTGTCCCTAAAAATCACTGAAGCAAAAAGCAATAAATATGCAATGATATTGGAAATTTTGGAGAGACTGGTCTTTCATAAATAACTGTAGAAAATTTCTGGTTCAGAAATTAACTTTCCTTAAATAAAAAGAATGTACCTTGGGAAACCAGCAGTTAGCGTAATAGCTATGTCACTGGACTCCCACGTAGTCGACTGTGGTTCGTGTCCCGGACCCGGTGGTTTAAAACTCACGCCGGGCGCATGTGCGTGCGTGCCCAAGATGTAGAAAATTTCTGGTTCAGAAATTAACTTTCCTTAAATAAAAAGAATGTACCTTAAAATATACATTAAGTATATCTTTCATTCTCAAAGACCAGAAACAATGTAAGCCAATCGCTATTTCTCTAGTTTCTCTAATATTCCTTTGACATTCTTTCTGAGGATTTAGATGGATTTAATTTTTACTGGAATTAAATTTAATAATATTGTTCCTCTTTGCAAAGTGTCAATGATTGGAATACTTACTGTAACATAAGCTCTTTGTTCTTCATCCAATTTAGTATTATTAAAAGATTTGTAATAAATAGTCTTACTATTTATTTGTAATAAATAATATTAATAAAGGATTTGAGAGAAGCACCTTCTTTCACCCTTAGATATGGACTTTCTTCATCTTAGCTACTATTTTTAACACCTCAAGCTCTTTGTTATTACTCATCACAGTGACCCGGTTCATTGTAAGCCCAAAGAGAAGGGGAACAGTAGGTCCTGCAGGTTTGGGAAACCATGCCTCACTGTGGATTTTTTGAAAGAATAATTTGAGTTATTGACCTTCAGGTTTGGAATAGATGTTATCAGGCATTTATTCCTAATTCTCACCCTCTCTGCAATATCCTCACTAGGTTGTATACATACAACCAGACTCACTTCAAGAAATTCATTATCTTTGATGACTGACAATTTTATTTTAAATAGTGCAAAAGTTGCACTGTCCCTAGAGTGCAGTGGTTAAGCCCTGTATTTAGGGAGCTGGATACCACACGGCCAACCATGATTCAAATCCTGGTTCTGGCAGCTTAAAAAACAATGGGTGCTCCAAATACTGATGGGATGAAAAATATGGAGAAAAATAGATCATAGTGTGATCACACCACATTGAGGTGTTCTCTCTCCCATTCTTTCTCTGACAGTGTACATACCCTCTGGCAAAAAAAAAAAAGCACTCAAGTATATCATTACCTTAATTCTATACACATAGATCTGCCTTCATGTAATGTACACTGATTGGGACTTCTGAATTTACATGAAGTCCATTCTATCTTCCACAAGTCAGAAATTAAGATATTTGCAGAGAACTATGACATGAGATTATCCCCAAGCTGCCTTTCCCTTTCCCAGTTAATGACTGGCGCATTCTTTAGTTTCATTCCCTCACTCTTTCTTATCTGATGCACTCCAATTTGTCTATATTCCTGCTAAAATGTGACTGCCACAACAAAATAAGTTTTAGATATAGTCTGACCACTGACAACTAAGATAAGGCTGCCATGTCCTTATCGTAAATCTTCCTTTTGTGCTTTTGCTCCTAAATATGGAATTTTCTTCTTTGGCAGTGATGTCGAATTGTTTCATTTTGAGTTTATAGTTGATTAAATTCCCCAGGTCTTTTTATTTGAAATGTTGTCAAGCTAGTCTCCTCAATCCAGTATTTATCTTTTTGGAAGTATATGAAGAAACTTTGTTTGCTTTCTTTTGCACTAAAATCAAAAACCAAAATAGAATCAGGGCAGAGCTACAGTAGTACATGCTGGTCACTGCTATTTTGCAGGCTGAGGTCACATCACATGGAAGGCCTGAATTCAATTCCCTGCACAACCTTAAATGCTGAGCACGAGAATGCACACAGGTAATTCCAGCCCCTTGGGAGGTCAAGGCAGGAGGATTGTGACATGGAAAGACCTTGTTTGGAAAAATAACACCACCACCATCAGCATCACCACCATCACCATCACCACCACCACCACCACACACACACACAATAAGAAATCAGAAAAATACCTAAATCCTCATAATTCCATCAATCTAAGCACGTTACCTATTTACATTTTCCTTTAATTCTTTCTGCATGCTTGGTAGTAACCATATCATAGATACTACTGTGAATAATTTTATTCCGTATTTTGTCATGTTTTCATGTTTCTACAAGAGTTTGAAATTTTCCATCTTCTTAAAATCTTCTGCAAAATTTTTCAGTGAAGTGATATATCACCATTTTACTAAGCATTTCTGGTTTTTATTATTGTAAATAACCCAACTTATTTGTGTAGAAGAAACTCCTATGGTTATAAGCATAAATGAGCCTTTTTAACTGTCAAACTGCTTCCAAAGCAAAAGATGCTTGTGCTCAGTTTTGCCTAACTCTCCAGGAATAAGATACCAAAGACCAAGCTGTAAATACATCTTTGTTTCTCTCAGGTCAAGGTATGGACATATTAAATATTGAGTTTAACTACTACTACTACTTCTCTTCTTCCTCTTTCTCTTCCTCTTCCTCTTCCTCTTCTCTTCTCTTCTCTTCTCTTCTCTTCTCTTCTCTTTTCTTCTCTTCTTTTTCTTCAGTTTTTTTTTTTGCCATAGAATGTGTGCACTCCCCAATGAAGACAGAGGAAAAGTGAGAAATCATCCCCAAAGGGGAATGGCCATGCCACAATCTCTTCTCCTCCATTCTCTTCCTGGGCTTTTGGACACACACACACACACACACACACATGTCTAGCATGATTTTTAAACCTCCAGGTCCAGGACCAACAGTGGTCAGCCATATAGGAGTCCAGTGCCTTAATCACTATGCCACCTGCTGGCCCCCATTTAACTTCTTAATGTTACAAAATGAAGTACAGTTATGATCCATTTCTACTTTATGTGTGGTTTTCTAGCAATGTTCTGCAAACATTTGTTATAATCTGGCATGGAAATACCTTTCCCAGATTATTTCCTTCTATTCCCTTGGCTTCCTCCAGGCAGTTAATAACTTAGCACATTGTTTCATGATCATTTCGTGTGTTTGTCTCTCACCTAGACTGAGGTTCTCAAGAGAAGGATGTCATCATTCTTCTATCACCAGTACCTATAAGTGTACCTAACATAAAGAGTAAAGGCTTTATGATGGAATAAAGAAACATACATTCAACCTCATCAACGCTACCATTGTAATAGTACTTTCTTATTGCTTTGAGATACATTCAGATTATTATTAGGGTTGAAAATTTCCTGTTGTATGATTGTCTATACTCTTTGCCCATTTATACATGGAGACAGGCCTTTATATTTCTCCCATCAACCTGAGTGTTCATTTAATTTTTTAATTTAGCAAATGCTTATATAGCATATTGTTTTCCCTGGTCTCCTCTAATACTTTACAGATACTAACTCATTTAATCTTCCCAAAAACCATTTGAGATAGGTGCTACCTGAAGCACAGAAGCACAGAAACGAAGTAGTCTTTCCACAATTACACAGTCATAGGGCCAAGATTTTAATTTGGAGATTTCAGAGTCCATGCTCCTAATTCCTATTTTAAGCTATCTCTACTTTATATTTTAAGATTGACTTTTTATATTTGGTATGTATAATCAGTCAACTAGTCTAAATCTATAATTTTTAGAAATTTTTAAGTTTATTTCATCTATGAATGAGAGAGAGAGAGAGAGAAAGACAACACCTCCAATGGGGTCTTGATGCCACTATCCACTCCCAGTCTCAGCCAGCCAGAATCAGAGAGGAAAATGTACCAGGTGTACTCAGGGAGGTCTCCAGAACTTGAATCAGGACCCCTCCCATGTTAGATCTCCTTACAAAGTGTCACACTTCACTGCTTTTATAGTTTAATGTCAGTTGCATTAAAAATTTTCAGGTAATTTCAGGGTCTTTGACAATTCAGACCAAAACAGGATTATAGTCCTTGGAGCCCTGCCTCCTCAAATAGGTTGGTTATTTATTTATTTATTTTTTTAGAGAGACTTTCACTATAAAGTATGTGCACTCACTGGAGAGATAGAGAGACAGAAAGGGAGAAATCACCCCCCCAGCCCCCCCAGGGGGGATGGCCATGCCATAATCCCTTCTCCTCCATTCTCCTCTCAGGATCTTGGGCACACATGCACATGTGCCCAACATGAGTTTTAAGCTGCTGGGTCTGGTACTCTAACCATGGTCAACAACATAGGAGCCCAGTGACGTACCCATTATACCATCTGCTGGTCCCTAACTTGGTTATTTTTTATGTTGACATGCCCAGCTTGGCATCTGACAGCCCAAGGTGGGTCCATTGTATCCCCACATCCAATTCTGATTCTGAAACTTCCACCTGTGTTTCCAGAAAGTAATTCTGTTTCCCTGCTAGGCCTGAGTTTGCTTTATCTACAGGATTGATTTTCTCCATAGCATTTGCCAGCCTTCCCCGTGTAGCTTGGTTATTTTTTATGTTGACATGCCCAGCTTGGCATCTGACAGCCCAAGGTGGGTCCATTGTATCCCCACATCCAATTCTGATTCTGAAACTTCCACCTGTGTTTCCAGAAAGTAATTCTGTTTCCCTGCTAGGCCTGAGTTTGCTTTATCTACAGGATTGATTTTCTCCATAGCATTTGCCAGCCTTCCCCGTGGGACATTGTGAAGCTTCTGCAGCTGGAAGACTTGGTCATCTCAGACAGACCACCCAGACATGACTCAGCAGACTGTAAGTTTTCCTGAGAAACTCCCGCTGCCTTGCCTCAACTATAAAACAGAACCCTTAGTAAAAATAGGTTTCCTTTGAGTCTAGATACCCCTCACTTTTTGATGTCATGATCTTAAGAAGCTGTCTATTTACACTGACAGAGACCATAGGTCCCTTAGGATGTTAATGCAGTCTTCCACCCCTGAAGTACAACACAGATACAAACCTATGACCCCAGCCATAGCTTCGGCATCCTCTGCCACTTCTTGGGTTATGTTCCACTTACCACTGTTCCTTTATAGAGATCCTAGCCTGTCTCACTGCATTGAAAGAATCTACTTTTGTTGTTGTTGTTGTTCTTCATGATTTCTTTTATTATTTCAAAGCTTAGAAATTTGCCAAATTGTGGAAGCCATTGTATCTGGAAGGGGGTCACACCCTTCCTTAACTTAATCTCATTAATTTTGACCCATTAATCTACCTTTCAGGATGTCTCTGAATATGATCCTTCTAAATATCTGTTCCTCAATATATTCATATCAGCAAATTTATCATCTAAATCTTGCTAAGAGGCCCAGCCTCTGGCATGCAAGAATGCAGAACTGGAAGCTACATGTCAATCTCTGTGTGAGTTTCTGACGTGGTTGGCCCAAAAACACCGGGATGGGGGTGGGAGGCATACCCAGGGCTTAGGAGGGTTGGTGGACTGAGGACTGAAGGACTGGAGGAAGGGGATTCCTTACTGTTGAGCTCTATAGAGGGTGTCTCCCTCTCTTCACATGTGTTCATATTCTATTATTCACATTCTATCATGAATAAAATAATAAATAAAAATAATAAGAAGAATGTCTCTTGTATTTTCATCCAATTTACTGACTTCTAATGATAGGCAAATACAAGGTCTCCTCTCTGATTTAAGCACTTAGGAACCTGTACAGCTGGACTGTGAGCCAGGGCATCTTTCTCTACTCCACTATGTTGCCTTGAGAAACTCTGAAAGATGCCTTCCTGAAATCCAGGCAGATTGCTTACACAGATTTGTCTCATAAAACAATATCTTTTCCTGTTAATAGGAAAAACCACTTCTAGGAAGATATATGTGTTCCACTTTTATCTTAATTGTATTTCTCCTCCATATTTGGAAGCTATAAAATTTATGTTGGCTGTCCCTAAATGACTATTGATCCTCATTCCATCCTAATAGTCCCAGTGGGTTTCAGAAATAAGGTTATCTACTATCAAAGTCCCAAATTTTATGGTTTCTCAGAGGTCCATTGAGTTGGTAGATTTTTTCAGGAGAATAATAAATATTTCAGAAGTTAAGGATTGACTGTTACTTTATGTGTCTCATTTGATAGTTCTTTATCACTAGACTTGCATAAAATAGCTCTCCATAAGTATTATAAGTAGGTAGATTTTTGTATAGCCATCAAGAAATACTAGGAATTATTTTGAGAAGACTACAGTAATAACCTTTCTTTTTCAAAAAAAGTAATTATGTTGCTTTCGCAATTAGGGTATTTTCATTGTTTATAAATATAGATCTCTTTCCACTTTACCCTGCAGGATTTCTGTCTTCACATAGAACTACTACTTCTCTCTCAATGTTTTATTGATCTGCTTAAATTGGTTTCAGGTGAAACTGAAAGCACACTGTTCTAGGTACATTTAACAAACAATTCTCTGGTCTAATCACTCACAGAATTCCATATCAGCCTCAGACAGTTTTATGTATTCCCAAATAGTTTTTCAAAGCTTCAGATTTAAGAAAATAGTTTCACAGCCATGATATTAAAATTACAGGAAAGTCCTGAAATAACTGTATATAAAAAAATCTCATTCTAGTGTTAACCCTAGCAACAGGGCAAGCATAATAGAAGTGAAAACGTTTCAGATTCTTGATATTTCCCCATTGCTGTGGAGATTTTCTTACCTGACTAGATACACACAACTTTAAATTAGTATTTCTCTTTAGTAAGTTCTTATGATATTCTTCTCTAGTGTTTCCAAGATAAAACTGTTAGTTAAGCCCTTCATTGTTTAGAAAACAGAATCTAATAAAGATTCCTATTTTGAAGTTTATGTGCTTTTAGGCAATATTTACTTTGTTAATCCAGTAATCTCTCATTCCTGTGAGCAAGACTGAAAAGAATGACCATCTTGTAATTAGAAAATTTAGTAACTGCCCTCTTGAGTACTACAGAGCATAAAACCAGAAAGCTAGCACTGGTTTTGGTTCCTTAAATGCAGAGTTTTTTCAGTGATTCATTGGCAAAGTCATGTGAACAACTGTTTCCCAGTATGAAAAATATCCTTTTATTTTAACATGTCAACAAGAGTAAAATATTCAAAACCTACACTGTCAGTTTTAATTGTCAAATGTTATTTTTTTCAAAGTATTATTCAGAATCTGGGCCATTTTCCTTTAAGTTTAATCATACTAATAAACTATAATATATTTCTATCTGTGCAGTCACACACTGGAATTGAGGTCGATGATGTTGATAAATGAGGAATTAACACTTTCACACATTTAAGTCCCAGTCTAATCATGATGTTAACCATCTCTGTTTTGTCATAATTCATTTTATTTTAATGAAGTCATCAAGTAAAGAAATAAAGTGAGAACATGTCATAGAAAAAGTATTTGTAACCATTCTAGAAAAAGATTAATGGTTTGTTTCAAGTCTATATACATTACAGAGAGCTGAGTGTAATGGGAAATATTAAATCCCACAATGTAGTGGTGAATAAATTTTGTCCTGTGGTAATACAAATAACTGAATGCAATGAATTTGCCCTTGGCTGTGTACTAAAAGAATTGCCAACCACGCGTTCATATCCCACACTCTCAGAAATCTGAGAGTGTAGAAAGCAAGTGGACAAGAGTATTATCTAATGAGCCAACAATTTAAATGCACATGTGATAAAATGGTTGCTTTTAGTACAGTATGCGTGGAATGAGGTCTTCAAAATTTCTTGGTGGCAGGTGCTGGATATATAAATATACATCCAAAAGTTGCATTTGACCTCTGTCTCTGTTAAGTCATTGACCTTATAGCTTATTCAAGAACAAGCTACCTCAAATGATGGTTATGTTCTTCAAATTAAAATAACAAAGGTATATTGCTATTTTTTGCTGCTATGACATCTGTTTAGAACATGTCTTTTAAGATTGAAAAATTATATGTTCTGAAGTAAATAGCTTTTTTTGCTATACAAACTCCAGCTACTTAATTATTTTGGATATAGAATTCATTGCCTAGTACACGATCTTCTGATTAAAAGTTTTACGAAAGACACATTTTAAGCAGTATCTTTCAAACAAATTACTTATTGACTCCCGAGGCTCTTTGTCTTTTCTTAAACAGGTTCACTGCATGCTTCTATTTCTCTCTCTCCTCTATAAATGGCAGTTTTTATTTTACAATGTTTCAAAAATGACATATGCCAGATAATCAAATAGACATTTCCTCAGTTGCTTCATTTTGAAAAATTGAAATATTACTTTATAATCCACGTTGCTATACTACATGCATAGTGATTGATAAGACTCACTCCAACGATTTAACCCAGCACAGAAACTTCCAAATAAATTCTGGTTAATAAGCTCAAGCAAGGCTTGAGCTGCGACAAGGGCCAGATCAGATCTACTTGTTTACCATAGTATGTGCCACAACTAGGGTAGAGTCTGGTACATAAGAAGATACAAAGGAAAGTTTTTGGTTTATATCTGTTAGGAGAATTGGACGTCATGGTCAGTTGTAGTTAAGATTGAACCACCTAGTTTATCTTTCAAACAAATTACTTATTGACTCCCGAGGCTCTTTGTCTTTTCTTAAACAGGTTCACTGCATGCTTCTATTTCTCTCTCTCTCCTCTATAAATGGCAGTTTTTATTTTACAATGTTTCAAAAATGACATATGCCAGATAATCAAATAGACATTTCCTCAGTTGCTTCATTTTGAAAAATTGAAATATTACTTTATAATCCACGTTGCTATACTACATGCATAGTGATTGATAAGACTCACTCCAACGATTTAACCCAGCACAGAAACTTCCAAATAAATTCTGGTTAATAAGCTCAAGCAAGGCTTGAGCTGCGACAAGGGCCAGATCAGATCTACTTGTTTACCATAGTATGTGCCACAACTAGGGTAGAGTCTGGTACATAAGAAGATACAAAGGAAAGTTTTTGGTTTATATCTGTTAGGAGAATTGGACGTCATGGTCAGTTGTAGTTAAGATTGAACCACCTAGTTCTATCATTATTAGAGGCTCTTCTAGGATAAATGAGAATCTTTCTTAGTCTATAAAAGATATAACCAAAGGTTTCATTTTAGGTTCCACCTCAGATTAGAGGTAATCCATATGTTTTGCTCTGTGCCTTTTGTCCATTTCTGAAAGATTCAGTCTCATAATGATATGGTATATCAGATTGGATTATAATATAATAGAACCTTTAGATCTGACAAAACTATTTGTTCTATATTGGCCTACACAAATAAAGGCTTATAAATACCCTCAGAAACTAAAGAGGTTTTCACAAACCAAACTCAACAATAATACTATTTTATTTTCATCAAAATGCTTTTTATATTGGGACTAGAAGTTAGTGTAATGGCTCTGTCGCTGGACTCCCATGTAGTCAACTGCGGTTCAAGTCCTGGACCCGGCAGCTTAAACTCATGCATGTGCATGTGTTCCCAAGATCCCAAGAGGAGAATGGAGGAGAAGGGATTGCAGCGTGGCCATCCCCTCTGGGGGGTGATTTCTCGTTTTCTATCTCTCTATGTCTCTGTCTTTCTGGTGAGCGCACGCACCCTTTAGCAAAAAACTTCTCCAAAAAAAATATTTTTTATAAATAATTTTTAATGATCTAGGAAAATATTTTTGTCTTAAACATGCAAAAATTAGGATAGTATATGAACAGGATCATTTTTGAATTATTAGAAAAATACTGGAAATAGCACTCCACAATAACAACAAATTAACTTTAAGTGGCAGGGTATTTGTGAGTATTTTTCCTATTTCTGCTTTCCCATATCTTTTTTTTAAGAGTTTTGTTGTTGTTGTTGTTTTCCTATAGGTCATGTGCATTCACTGGAGAGACAGAGAGACAGAAAGTGAGAAATCACTCCCGGGGGAATGACCACACAGCAATCCCCTCTCCTCCATTCTCCTCTCAAATTTTTCCATCTCTTACAATTTATATTTTTACAATAAACAGAGACTGATTGTGTAATTTTTAAGTCTTCATATTTTAAAATCTTACACAATCACTTTTCACATGTTTTATTTCTAGATAGCTGCTGAAATCATCTCTGCAGCTTAAGGTCAATGTTTCAACAAATGACTAGAAGTAAAACATAATTCTATTTGCACAAATGTGTTGTGTCAATATTGCTCAGAAAATAGAAAGAGAACCTGCACTAGAAATTTTCTCTATGAAAATTTAAAAAAAGGAAAAAGATTTAAACAGAAATGATAACGTATTTCTCCAACTTATAAGAGGAAGGCATCTTATATCTCATAATTTTTCTATGCTTCCCCATACTAACCTGAACTGATGGTGGATATTAACTATTAGTTAGTGTGATACCTTGAGAAGATTCATAAGAATTATCTTTATTGTTATTTTTACAAAAGAAACTACCATTTGAGGTTGTTGAATGTTTCAGTTCCTGGAATTGAAAATATCAATTACATTTTGGAATAAATTCTCTTTGTTTTGAGAAGTTCCCCAGGATGGGACTTTCTTTTTTTTTTCTTTTTTAATTTTTGCCAGAGGGAGTAAGCAGTCACCAGGAACAGAGAGAGGCAGAGAGGGAGAAAGCATTTCCCAATGGGGTGTGGTCAGGCTGTAATCTCTTCTTCATTTCTCCATCCTGTTAGAATTTGGGACATGTGTTCACATGTGCAATGTTTTTAAAGACACTGGGACTGTGATTAGAACCTCGTGGAAGGCTACATGGGATCTGACTCCCTTAACCACTAAACCACAGTCCTAGGATGAAACTTTTATTTTATTTTATCTATTCATTTACTTATTTTTTAATTTGACCAGAGAGAGATGCAGAGAAAGAACGAGAGAGGAGGGAAGTGAGAAAGCAAGCCACCAGGTCTGGGACTCAAATCGTGGTTAGCCATGTGGGAGTGTCCAGCACCTTAACCACCATGCCACCTACTGGTCCCCACCTAGGATGAAACTTTTAATTATATAAAAGTACGTGGTTCCTGAAGAAAATTGTGAAGTTTCTGAATTCTGAGTGTAGTACCTGTGGAACAAGTCTTCGTTCTATTAGGCAATGTAAATGGCTGCAGTTTTACAGACTGTACCCTTGTAGAGTTAGAGAACTGTTTCCCTAAAATGGATGTACAACACAAATTAAAACTGAATTACCTAAAATTTGGGAAATACACTTTCACTTATTGTGATTGTATTATATTATCTGAACCTTGACTGTCAGCCAATGTCTTGTTTCTTCTGGTGGAGGAACATGTACTTCAATTATCAGCCTAGTTAAGGCAAAAATTGGGGAAGAAGGAAATCTTTACTGAGGTATGGTGCTGAAGAAGCAGAGGCTCTGTAGTGGAGGGACATGGAGACTTCTTTTTGGCTGGGGTGGTGGAATGGCCTCCAGAAATATAGGAATGTCTAGGGAGCTAGACTAAAACCCCAACACTAGATTCAAATTTTCAGGGTAAATCGCTGCAGCACAGGAGCATTCAGTAAAGTATGTGAGGCAAAGAAACATTCAGTAAAGCATCATTGTCCCTCACCTTGTTGAGATTTGGAAGGATTAAGAGAAAAGATATGTCTGTATTTGGAGCAAACTAATCCAATGTGAATGAACAGTGTCAGGTCTCACTAGAAATGGCCAAAGGTGACTAGAGGTCTGCAGTGAGGCAGCCATCAGATGGGCCAGAGGGGTGTGGAAGCATTCCTCAGTGATCCCTGGTGATGTTTGAGGAGAGGAATTTTAGGGAAAAGATTTCCTATTTAAACCACCTGAACTAATAGAAGCCCCCAAACATTATCGTTTGAAGAGTAAAAGAAATATGACATTCAAGCTAGAGAAGGCGGGGGGGGGGGTCAGGTGCCTACACCTATATAATTTACTTTTCCTAATATATTGAAACGGAATACCCATTTTAGTTTTCAGTTTAAGCTGTTCAAGTATTCAGTGAACACTTCACTCACTCATACACACACACACACACACACACACACACACACTCCATATTTTGCTTTTAATTCTACCCAATTGCTGGCTGTCTTTTCTCTGAACTTAGAGAGATTATCCATTCTTGTAAGCACCTCATTGTCAGAAAGCACTTTCTCACACATTCCTCTCCTCCAAGTGAACATTTATCTCCTAATTATATAGAGAGAATTGTGCCCTCTTCTTCAAAGAATATGTGAAGTCTCTTCAGATAATAAGATAGAATATATCAAGCTTGTGACCCTGATGGGCTGCAGGACGAGTCCATAAATTATCAGGCTTTTATGAACACTCAGCACACCGCTGAGGAAAGTGGTCTGAGTCACTCCTCAGCATTATGGCTCCCACTACGTGGGAGCCTAAACAACTCTGCAACCCTAGACTCCTCCTCCTGAAGAATCCAGCACTGAGGTAAATAGTGGTCTGCGTCAAAGAACCACTGAGCCGGCAGAAGCTTCCACACTGCCTCTTCGTGTTGTCTGACTGAATTGGTGCTTCTTGCTGAAGAGTAGAGGCAGGCATCCTTCATTTTTCTCCCATCAACACCTGCAATCCAAGCCATTTCTTTGTATCACCCATCAGGTGAGGAACCAGAAACAGACCCTGTTTCTTTGTTGTATCTCCAAACTAGGTAGCCTAGAGACTCCTAAAATTCCTATTAGGGTTTCTATGTTTTATGCTTTGAGAAAGGAACATATGAGGAAGTTACTTTCTCCCCCAGGGCTTTGTGGAAGGTCTAAGAGTATTTCTGGATCTTAATAACCCTCCATTCAGCTCTTTCCTTCTAGTGCAGGAACTATGGCTGCCCTCACAGGAAACATATAGTCCAGTCCATTAAAGCTGAAAGCTGGGCTCTGTGTTGAATTAGTGCAGTTCACCGGTGGGGATTCAGGGATGTGCCAAGGGACAGAAGTCTGTAAGCTCTTCTCAGCCCAGTGTCAGTGGAAACCCAAGTCCAGGCTGAAGAACTGTGGCCAGAAGCCAAGTTGAGCAGGATGATGGACTGGAAGGGTGGAACAGGGCTGGGTGAAAATGGGTGGGCAGAGCGCAGGTTGTGGTGAGAGTGAATGTGGCCATTAGTCCCCATGGTTTCCATTATTTCATTGTAATCACTATGTGATAAAGTGAATCATCCAACCACATCCAATGTGGTTCCTACATCTGTGAGCCTGTGGGAGCTTTCTTGGACTCCTCAGGCAGGCATTGCAGGAAGCTAGCACTTTCCCACAGAATATAGCGCTGCAACAGAAACACATCCAACAGAATGTGCCTCCTCCTTGGGTGCCGAAATAAGCTTCCCTCACAGGTAGAGACTGTAACTGCTTCCTGCTCTGTGAGGTCTACCATTCTCCTTCTTCAGATATAAGAATTCTTCCTTCGTGGAGTCTCTTGTGTGTCACTTCAAAACTGCCCATTCTTCTCTGTCTCTTTTGAGTGCCATTCAGTCACTTCATATTTTCTCTCTCGCTGCCTCTCACTCCCATCTCCTGTTACATAATGTTTAATCTTCATATTTTCCTTTTTGAATTATTTCATTTATCCTGTCAAGATGCACTTCAGTCCTCCTAATGAAGTCAAGGAGACTAGTCTTAACTTTGAGCACATATAAATTCAGCTAAGAGCCTAATCAGTCCCCACTTGGAGGATCACTGCAAAACTCACTTCAGTAATGCCATGCACCCTGAGTCAGCCCCTAAACATGCCAAGCATATATATGCATGCCCTTCTGAAGAAAAACAACTAAGTGACTCCTATGAATACTCCAAACATGCCAGGCATATATATGCATGCCCTTCAGAAGAAAAACCACTAAGTTGCTCCTATGAATACTACAGTTTCAAAACCCTGGATACACTCTGATTCTTTCCAGAGCAAGGATTCTGTCCTTTTTATCTTTGTCATCCAGTACCTAGAAGAGCACTTGTTTAAAAAGTAAGTGCTCAGTAAATGTGTGATGAATATAGAACTAGCTAAAGAACAACGGACAGAGTAGAAGAGATTATGAAGTAACAGCCCTAAAGAAAACAGTAAAAGCAAATGCAGTCAGCTTTTTAGCCTACATGTTTATCAAATTTTGCTTGACCTCT
The DNA here is from genome assembly GCF_000334495.1 of Tupaia belangeri chinensis. Lineage (NCBI taxonomy): Eukaryota > Metazoa > Chordata > Mammalia > Scandentia > Tupaiidae > Tupaia > Tupaia belangeri. Next base: position 6,726,730 of record NW_006159559.1, on the reverse strand, counting down.
CAAAAGTTCTGTGACCTTCCATTACACTCTTTTTTTTTTTTTCTTTTAAGGGTTTTTGCCATCAGATCATGTCCTCACCAGACAGAGAGACAGCGAGAGGGAAAGTGACAAATCACTTCTCAGGACAGATGGCCACACCACAATCCTTGCCCCACTATTCTCCTCCTAGGATTTGGGGCACATATGTACATGTGTCCAGCATGATTTTCTAGCCTCCAGGCCCAGGACTCAAACTGCACTCAGTCATGTAGAAGTCCAGCAATAACTGCTACACCTCCTGCGGGCCCCTCCATTATACTCTTGACCTCGGTGATCCTAATAGGAGGTTTAACTGAGTCCTTATCCCACAAACCAAACATTACAATTCCATAACTTATATCCTTTTAATTTATTTTTAAAATTTAACTAAAATTTAGTGGCTCATTATTCATTCAGGGCCAGCGTCCCTGAGTGAATGTGCCTTCCATGATGACAGCTCCCTTATGTAATGAATACACATGTTTGGTAACCGCACACAGGTAAATCAGTTTCTACACAGCAGTCTCTCTCTTCTTTTAGGCCTTGTGGATTCATCTGAATCTTTAGAAGGCAGCACTGTCCAATGTCTGCCCTGTCCCAAGATGAAACTCAGATGGTGAAAATTTCATCCTCTCTGGCAGGTAACCTAAGCAAAAAAGCTTTAGAAAAATTCATTGGATAAAATATTTTATAGCACTGGCTATACATAAGAAGATAGTCTTTTCATCATTCATTATTGTGGTGGTGGATTTTTAAAGGAAGTACAATGGGCTCAGTCTGGTAGCATAGTCACCAACAAAACTGACTATGCTCAAAACCACATGGCTGACTGCAGGTTCTTATCACTGGATCATTCTAAAAACATGCCAGGCATATGCACATGTGTCTGAGATCTTGACAAGCTGGAAGACCACAGGCAAGGGATCCCAGTGTGACAAGCCCCTACCAGGGGTGCTTCTCTCCCTGTGCTGTGTGCACAAGTACCTTCTATCATAAACACAAGAAACAAAAAGCTTTACTTAAACAACTATGATATATTGTAGTTTATAACAAAATATTAAATGAATACTTAGTTTTAAATGTATTAAAAATGCTCACATTTAAAAACACGAAAAATATTGATATCCCCCATATTTTTAAAACTAATAATTCATTTAATATTATGGCTTATGTTGTAGTTGACAAGAAATTATACATATTTATTGTGTACATGATGTTTTGAAATACATATATATTATGGAATAGCTAAGTTGATATGTTTTATAAAACACATTGTAAGCTGAAAAGAATAGTTTCCTTTTATTTAAAAAATAACTATTAAGATCTTATTATTTGGAAAGTGAAATTTTATTTTATTTCATATTATTTTTAGGTTTTTGCCATATGTCACATACGCTTGGTGGAGAGAAACAGAGACCAAGGGACAGAAAGTGAGAAATCACCTCCCAGGGTGATGGCCACACCTCAATTCCTTCTCTTCCAGTCTTCTCCTGTGATTTTGGGTACTCATGCACATATGTTTGGTGTGATTATCAAGTCACCAGGTCTGGGACTCAAATTGCTGTTGGCCGTGTGGGGGTCTAGCACCTTAGCCACCATGCCACCTGCTGGACCAGAAAAAAATATTTTTAATTGCCAGAGGGCATGCGAGCTCACCAGAGAGAGGCAGAGAGAAGGAGAAAGCACCCCTCAATGGAGCATGATCATGCAGCAATCCTTTCTCCTCCACTTATGTACCCCGTTAGGATGTGGGGCACATATGCACACATATCCAATGTGTTTTTAAAGCTATGGAGGCCAGCCTTTGGACTGCTGGGCTATGTAGAATATAGAAATGAAATATATATATATATATATATATATATATATTGCCAGAGGAGGTATGCACTCTTTGGAGTGAGGGGGAAAATAAGAAAGCACCCCCTCCCCATGGGGCATGGTCATGCTAAAGTCCCTTCTCCTCCCTTTTTGGGATTTCGGGCATGCATGCACACACACACACACACACACACACACACACACATACCTGACATATTTCTCAAGCCACTGGGTCTGGGACTTGGCTATATGGGTTGGTCTGTGTTGGCTATGTGGGATCCAGCTGCCTTAACTGTGAGGCTGCAGGCTGGCCTAATCTGATTTATATTTTTTAAATTATGTAAATGAAGGATATCATTATACATACCTAACTATTGAATCACTTTTTCTTGCATGACCAAAAAAAAATGTGTTTTTAAAAATGTAAGTCCACGTAAATTTATGCTACCTAAGATGAATCTTTGATAAACCATAACTCTAAGAATAATTGAGTCAGATTGCTAAAATGAAAGATTCAAAAGATAGGCCAAAATTTAAGATAATAAGAAAATTAGAAGGCAGTTAAATGTTGAGAACGTTTGAGATCAACAAGGGATCCCAGTGGAATGAACAATCAAGAGAGCTTACGGAATTCAGTTCTCAAGTCTTCACAAAAAAGAAGAGATTTTTCCTAGTACAAAATGATTCAAAGGAATTGTTGCCAGAAGGCAAAAAGATGTACTATATAAATATTCAACTATCTCTGGCTCCACAGTTCCTTTATTCCTAACCAATCTTCCTATTCATGTGGGCCTGGTACTTTAAACTGTATCAAAGTACCCTGGAGAGGGACTTGTCCCACTGCAATCACCTTCCTGTGACCCTCCAGCTTAAAGGGACATTATAATATGGTTTAGGAGTGTTCATGATTGAGTATACTTAGTTTAAAATAAATGTTTCCTAGGTATTTAGTCCCTAGACAAAGATAGACTGTGATTTAGTTCTTAAATGTTAAAATGATTCCTATAGCAGAAACTCACTACCTGCTTTTTAGTTTATGAAAAAATATTTTTAGCTGATAAAATATCAATGGTTTGAGCACATTTGGGAAGAAAAGATTTAAAATCTTGGTCAGTCATCATGAGTCAACGTGACAGCTCAGTCATTTTACAACGTTTCTACATATATCTATCAGAGTGTACTGCGACGGTAACAAAATTATAGTATTTACACAACACAGCAGTGATTAACCTTTTAAACCTACTTTTGAACCATTGATGCCTTACTTGAAGGTGTTTTAAGGACTAATATGCAATTAGCAAATTACAGGTTATGACAATGTCTAGAATACCTTAGAAAAAACCTAATTGATTTGCAAAAAGTGCCAGAAGTCCCTTTTTAATTTTTCTGTGTATCTGAGCTCATATAATCACAGGTTTCTAGTTGCTTTTACAGATTAAATTTTTTAGGAAAACACATTTCCATTGCCAAAATCATTACCATCCATGATTCCTATTCATTCATTTATTAAATCACATATGAAGCATCTATTATATGACAGGTACTGTGCTAGATACTGGTCCTTTTTTTTTTTTTTAGAGATGTTTGCTATAAATCTCACATGCCCTAGACAGAGAAACAGAGAGACAGAAAGCCAGCAATCACCCCCCCAAGGAGGATGGCCACCCTGTAATCCCTTCTCCTCCATTCTCCTCTCAGAACTTTGGGCATGCATGCACACATGCTCAGTGTGTTTCTCGCTGTCAGGGCCAGGACTCAAATCATAGTTGGCTATGTGGGAATCCTGTGCGTTAAACACTACACCACCTGCTGGTCCCTATAGTGGCCCATTTATTCATTAGCTCACTCATCAAACTCTTTATAAATCTGGATTAAAGATACACATTTTTAAGAAGTAAAATTAGAAAGTTGCAGAGTCAGAAAATTAATCTATAAAAAATTGATCTAGTTTAGATTTCAGGAAGACATATTTGATTTTTATAAGAAAAACATATCAAATTAGCTCATATTTAAAGGTTATTTTGGCCATAAATGAGACTAAATAAAGGAAGACATATTTGATTTTTATAAAAAAAACATATCGAATTAGCTCTAATTTAAAGGTTATTTTGGCCATAAATGAGACTAAAGTAGATGATATTACAGTTGAAAATCTTTTTTGTATTAAACATACACAGGGACTTCAAAACATTTGTAGAAAAATTGAATTAAAGTATGAGTTTATTTTGTTGCAAAAATATTTTAAAATCCACCTGTAATTTTTTATTTGTTTTTAATTTGCTAGAGGGCATATGCACTTGTGGGGTGTGGGGGAGAGAGAGAGAGAGAGTGAGAAATCATCCCCCAATCCCCATGCTACAATCCATTCTCCTCTCACAATTTTGGGCATGCATACACACATGCCTTGCATTTTTTTTCAAGCTGCCAGATCCAGGATTCGAACCACACAGTCAGCCATGTGGCATCCAGTCACCTTAACCACCACACCACCAGCTACCATCCATACTTTTTTTGATAAACATTTTACATTAACTTTGAAGACTCCTTTTGTAGAGACATACTAAGCCAAACATAAACACCAAAAGGTAATTCTATTTTTCCATCGCATGTATACCACTAGAAGGAAATATGTTTTCATGTTACTAGTAAGTCTACTTTTTATACTACTTACAGAGAGTTCACACGTGGGACCATAGTACACGATACAAAAGGGCAGAGTTCTAGCCAACCTTGGCTTCTTGTCTCTGTAGACCTTCTTAGAAATGAGATTATTTCATTTCTATCAGTGCTATTCTAAGTCAGAAACAATCCTGATACAAGCCAGGTAGTAATTGTGAACGAGCTTTATTCTTTGTTCTATGTTTTCTCTTATTGGCATTCCT
>NW_006159559.1:6711375-6722002 GCF_000334495.1 Tupaia belangeri chinensis | reverse complement strand
GTTTTTTTCTTTTTGGGCCTCCCTGCCACAGTTGTGACCTTGCTCCTGACCTACTGACAGAAATCTGCTTCCTCATAGTAGATCTGCCTGGATAACCAAGTATCTCCTGCTTGGTCCTCTGCTTGCCATGAACAGTAAGCACCACACATTTTCTGGCATGTTGACTGTTACCTTTGCATGTGAAATTTGGGCTTAGACACCTGCAATTCGAACTCTGCAGGTAGGTTGAGGTCCATATACCAAGTTTTTTTTTTTTTAATCTTTCTGGAGATGGACCCACTTAATTGAAACATCAGAGTACACATTTTCAGTTGCACGTAAAACTACCTATTAATCTAAACAGAAATATGCTAATTTGACTTCTCAAAAAATTATGCTAATTACTATTTTCCTGGAAGTTTCCATGTAGGGAGAAATTTGCTAACCATGGAATGAGCACATCTCTACTGACATCATTTCAGGCAAGCCTCTGTCAGGTAGTTCTACCCACCCCCAGTACCTTTCAATACTTTGTGGGGCTGAAAGCTATAGCACATTGTTTGATGATAAATACTTTGGTTTTCTGAATCAAGAAGGCCAAGATGAACCTACCAAAACTTAGAGTCAGTGAGATATGAAGCTACAGAGGTATTTCCAACCTTCCAGCTAACTTTGACACTTGAAACTACCATAAACGTCACATCCAGTCTTTGAGATGGTCACCATGTTAAATAAAGTGGCAACAGAGACTCCAGAAGTGAGTTCCTTGACTGAAGCCACTTTCTTTATATTAAAACAACTCCTCATAAACTGTGCTGTATGGAATGAAGCAGATGAGGATGAGGCAATGGAAACACCTCCATGACATTCCATCTGAAGCACAGAAACTAAACTGGAGAAAGCACAAGAGAGATTTGAAGGACTTATGGAGGCCCAGTAATTGGCAGGGCTAAGTGTGGGCTGCTGGAGGATTATATTCCCTGAAAGATGATGTATTTAAGCAGATGCAATCACCATTAAGGGCTTATCAGCAAGAGACTGTATCTGAGGCAGGTTTCAGAGGCAGCCACATAATCCATTAGTATAGTTGAAAATCAACAATTTTTACATATGCAGTTCAGAATGGGCTATGGATTCCTAACAGGTATCACATGATAGTGATAACCGTAACATATCCAAACATAAAGGACCACAACCAGCAATCGATCATGTAGCTGCCAGATACTGCTCTTCCCTGGAGAAGGTCAGGGAAAGGTCTAAAACCCCCAATGAAAGTTCAAAGACACAGACAGCAGTATTTATTGTCTCAGATACGTGTACCTCCTCAAAATATCACAGACTGTTCATGAGAAATACTTTAATGTCCCTCGGAAACTACTGCACACACACTAAAGTTGTCAGCTCACTTATCGATAGATCTTTATTTCATCACTTTTGCTTATAAAATGGAAGCTTTAGAATTTTCTTGTAATGCCAATGTTCATTTTATTCTTAGCCACAAAGTCCCGAGTGAACTTGACATGGGCTGAGGAATAAAGTCAGTAACAAGGGAAACAAATTGGCTGTCTCCCCACATCTACCAGATGTAAGAGATGCACCATTAACACTGACACGGCTGTCATTAAACCACATGCGCACGTCTGTGATGCCCACTTGAAGCATCTGATAAAGAGGCGCAACAAGGCTCCAAGGCCATGTGCAACGATGGCAGAGAATTTCTTGAAATTTTTTTATGACTTCATTTCAAATCATTCACAATGACAATAGCATTGACCAGTTTTAGGATGAATAAGACAAAATTATGAGGTGAAGATGGCTAGCGATCAAGTCAACAATGGCCATAAATTTGGGAAAGCACAAAGACCAATCATCTTTTAGTTTCTCCATGGGAAATCATTGGCATTCTAGGATTATTTTAAACTATTTTCCTAATTAAAAATGAAAATGTTCTCCTCAGCTGCAAACTTGGTTAAAATGAACATTTTTAAATAAGGTAGATTGTATTTTTTTCATTATGTTTTCTGGAGGGACTGATTTGGGAATTTTCTGACAGGAGGTTAGTCTAAGTATCTGAATAAACTACAAATGTAGAGTCTGCTAATTTTTTGAACCACCCACAACAATGCTGTCTTCTATAAATGACTCCTGAAAGTCTGAAGCATAAGTCCTTAGACAAAGGAAAGCACTCCAGGCAAGTAGAAAATAATTCCTATATTGTTAAATGCATTATGCTCTAGAAAGAGTAAGGCTTTACTTGTTTGAACCAAAATTAGTTGAAACAGTACTCCAGCAGTCGATTCTCATCTGGTTACACTGAGTATTTAACAGTCTAAAGTTTCTATTTCTCTTTAATATTCCCCCCACTGGCAAAACAAAAATGGCTGACCAATAAAAGGTTATATGTGTGCTTATTTTTTGTATGAGAACATTTTGAACTGTCCAGTAATGTGTGTGTTATAGTTACACAACTTGAGGGAATGTGAGAAATTTTCACAGTTGTTTTCCTGGAACTTTACAATGACAAATGCATGTGCTCTCTATATTATCCATGCAATGAATTACCAAGTGGAGTGAGAATGCAAATTGAGCTGTAGACAAATACAAACAAAAACAACAGAAATTAAAATAATGAGAGGAAACTTTGAAGAGATACATACTTGAAGATGAGTCAAACTGATTCAGAGCATCAACTCAGATACTCTGAATTAGAGATTTACCCGGGAAATTTCCTTCTCCAGACCCTTTCCTGATTAATCCTCTCCTTTCTCAAAGAAAAATCTTCTCACTCCTAAGAATTCCTTTGTAATAATTTCTTTATAGTTGAGAAAAGAAAATAACTATGATTTATAACAACTTTACTGTACAATGACTATTTACATGTGTACGTTTTTTTTTAAACTCTAGTTTACTAAGTCCAATAGAAGCTTAGTCCTCCCCATGATAACATGAAAGTAACTGATTTCCTATCTTAGGAGCTAGATAAATTATTAGTTCATTTTCTCACTTTAGGAATGATACTAGTACAATAATATATTACTCAAAGAACTGCTTAAACTTGAATTGTGGTTCCAAATAATAAAAATGTAATATAATCATATTTAATTAAAATAATAAAATCATTTCTTCAATCAACAATTACTCACAAATACTTAGTCAAATTTATTGAGCTTTTATTATGTACCAGATACAATGTTATTGGTTTTACATGCATTATCTCATTTGATGGTGTAATCTTGTGCTCATTTTATGGATAAGGAAACTAAGCCTCAAAAGCTATAAAACTTGTCCAAAGTCACACAGCTAGTCAGGATCAATGTCAGAAAGTGAAACCAGATTTTGTCTAATTCCATAACCTAAGATATTAGCTACCACACCTTGCAGTCCATTAATTTTAAAAAGATATTTTAATATTATGAAATTAAAGCCTACCATAATATTATTATACCTTTGTCAGAAGCAGTAAGTACAGTGGAAAGAATGGATTGAAAGTTTGACAACTGGAGTCTAGGATTGGTTATGCCATTATCTTATGGTATGATAGAGAAAAGGTCACCAACTCTTAATTATTAAATCTCCGCAACTGTAAAAAGAAGGGGCTAAAATAGAAGATTTAGGAAAGTTTTACAGATCATGTATATGTTGACAAGGGGTCATGATAAAAGAGTAGAACTTCACCTGGTATGTGATAGGAACGAATATTCCAACTAGAAGAAATAATTTAATGTGTTGCTTTAATTGAGATTCAGAAACTTTCTGAACAGTTGCCAATTATTTTGGGGTAATTCTCTGTGAATTTTATGTAAATCATTTAACCCCACACCACTGAGAGCATAAGTTTCTCTCTAGGGTATTTTCATGAGTGCTTACTTTTAGAAAAGTTTATTTGCTTCTTCCATTAGTGTGAATGTGTGTGTGTGTGTGTGTGTGTGAGAGAGAGAGAGAGAGAGAGAGAGAGAGGAAGAGACAGAGTCTCCAACAGGGTCCTGATGCTGCAATTCACCCTCATCTCAGGATCATAGACATGCTCTTGTCTGGCATGCTCAGGGAGGTCTCTGGAAACAATCCAGGAACCTCCCAAATTGTTTCAGACTCACAGATTGTCATGTTTTACTGCTGAACCACTACCCAGCCCCACTCACAAGTTTACTTTTATATGTCACTGTAATAGCTGGTCTGTCATAAACCTCCCCATCCTTGGATCTGAGCTGTGTCTATAACTTGCTTTGATTAAGAGAATACAACAGAATTGATGCTATTGTAGCCTTGGAGGTTAGGTCATAAGAAACCTCCCAGTTTCTATCTGTTTCTTGTAACATGCCACCTTCAGATGTTCCCTCCTGGAATGCAGTCACCTCATAATGTGACACCCTATATCACACTGCCATGAGTAGCACAATCGCACAGAGATGCCCTGTGTAGGTGCTCTGGTCAAAGCTCCAGCTGGACTCTCAGTCAACATGCAGCTTCAACTGCCAGATATGGAAGTGAATAAGCCAGTAGAGACTTCTACACACTGCAGCTGCATCTGTCACCTGATTGTTTACACATGAAAGATTTCAAAGGCAAACTACCCAGAAAAGCCCTGCTAACTCACAGAACTGTGAGAACAATTTTTTTATTCTTGCTTTAAGCTACAAAGTTTGTAATACAACAGATAACTAGAATAGTGGAATTGTTTTAAAACAAAGGAGTAAAATGAAAATATCATATTTAAATTGTTGTCATTGCTCTCATACATGTAAAATGTACGCATTTCTTCTAATATTCTAGTTGCCATAGAGAATACCTTTCTAACCTGAATTTTACACAGAACAAAACTTAACCGAGTATTTTTGTCCTATCCTGGAATACACTTCATTAACTTTCATTGCTAAAAAACTCGAATGGTTTTGCAGATGAAATATCACTTCCCTAAGATGACTTAGTTGCTCGCATTGTGATCTTAATACTTGGAGTAATCTACAATTTCTCTTGCTATGTTAGACTCCTCATCAATTTTATATTCTCTTTCATTTGCTGTCTCATTAAAGAGAAGCATTATTTTTGCTATAGTAGTGCATTCAGGATATCACATTTTTCTGAGTGTTGTCAACTACTTTTGAGTTTTAGTAGAGATATCATAGTTGCGTGGGAATGGGTATACACCAAAGTGATTATTTTTGTACCTTCATGTTTTTTTCTACTCTGACAGAAAAGCATCCTTGGAATGAAAGCATCCTACAGATTGACTTTAGGAATGGCATTATAGTTTGTGGAGAAAGATAGGGATTTTCCAGCTCCAACTCAAGTTGCTGCCTGAGGTGATTAAACTACTTTCAGCTTCATTTCTTTCTCTTCCCTGTACACTTGTGTCTTACAAATAAACTGAAATCAAGAACTTAAAGACATTTGCTTCATGTGTGGACATAAATTGTTGGTTTTATGTAACTATGGTTGGTATTGTTCTTCTGTATGAAATCTAATACTCAGATGAACACATGAGTATTAAATCAGACACTTAGAAAATATCTCTATGTGACACACATGTATACTGACTCAGAAAAAATAAAGTTCAATATGATGGTGCTTCAAAAGTTTGTGGAAAAATGAATTCAAGTACATGTTTATTTCTGAAATCCATTCAGTTGTTTCATAGTATGCATTTTTCCTGAATTTTCTGAAGGCCCTCCCTCCCACTTATAAATATATTTTTAAAGAGTTTTGGGTATCCATTATAGCTAATCTCTTTTCTGACATCCAAGAAAGATCAAAAGATCTGTCAATTTGTAAAAACATCAATTTTCCATTCTTCTTTTAAAAGAATTATTTATTCTATTTGATTTTGTAATTTGGCCAGAGAAAGACTGAGAGAGAAAAGGAAAATGAGAAAACAAGTCACCAGGTCCAGGACTCAAACCATGGTCAGCCATATGGGAGTCTGGGGCCTTAACCACCATGCTACCTGCTGGCCCCCAAATGTCAATTATTAATCTTTCTTAAGATTTATTGAATATTACTTATTACATGTCTTGGTCTTCAAAGAGAAGATATTGATAAGAAATCATTTTTTCCTAATGTAGTTCTTTCTTAAAGTCAATTTTCTTTCTTTCAACTTAGTATATAACATTCATAGCTGTTATTCTAGATTTTCCTCAGTATAAGAACTTGACATTTCTTAATCTTTGCTACTAGAAGCCTTAACCACCATGCTACCTGCTGGCCCCCAAATGTCAATTATTAATCTTTCTTAAGATTTATTGAATATTACTTATTACATGTCTTGGTCTTCAAAGAGAAGATATTGATAAGAAATCATTTTTTCCTAATGTAGTTCTTTCTTAAAGTCAATTTTCTTTCTTTCAACTTAGTATATAACATTCATAGCTGTAATTCTAGATTTTCCTCAGTATAAGAACTTGACATTTCTTAATCTTTGCTACTAGAAATAGTTAACTGTTTTCAAACTTCAGTAAGACCTTCCATAACAGCCTATATTTCAAATGCTGGTTCCACCCTTGACGTTGTTTATTCATCTGTATATGATACTTACATAGGTGAAAGATTTGCATACATTTTTCTTCTATTACCTATGACAGTATATTCATGTTGGTGGGATACTCTCCCACCTTCAGTGATACACTGGGGATAAGCTATGGCTTCATATATTTCCCAGTGCACTACATGTAATTTACACAATTACAGTATTGACCTTGAATCCATTCGTTTGTTTGTTTGTTTGTTTGTTTGTTTTTAGGTTTTTGCCATAGGGCACGTGCGCTCACCAGAGAGAAATGGAGGGAAAGAGATCACCACCACCCACATGGGGTATGGCCACATCACAATCCCTTCTTCTCCATACTCCTTTTGGGATTTGGGGCACACAAAATATGTCCAGCATGGTTCTCATGCCCAGGGTCAAGGACTCAGACTACGAATGGCCACATGGAAGTATGGCGCCTTAACTACCACATCTACTACTGGCCACAATTCCACTCCAATTTATTTTTGAAAAGTAAATTATTCATAGATTGTATTATTTTAATCACTATTGAAAATATTAATACTTGCACAAAACCTCTTCATTAATAGCAACATGTTACCTAATATCACCATTGGACTGTTGGAAAACCATTATTCTCCATTATATCCTTAGTTTACATAAATTGTCTAACTTATTGGCATAAAGTTGTTCATAAAATTATTTTGTCTTTATTAATTTATTTATTTATAATTTTTCAGGGGGTTTATGTGCTTGTGTGAGAGAGAAACAGAGAAAAAGAGAAGGGGAAGGAGAAAGCAATTATTAATGGTGTATGGTCATGCTGTAATTCCTTTTTATCTCTCCATCCCATTGGGATTTGGAGCATACATGCACACATGCCTGATGGTTTTTCAAGCCACAGGTTTGGGACTCCAACTGTCCAGTTGGCTATATGAGATCTGGTTCCTTTAACCGCTGTCCAGTTGGCTACATGGAATCTGGTTCCTTTAACCACTATGCCATGGGGTTGGCCCTATCCTTTAAATATTCATAACAGCTATCCTCCTTTCATTCTTAAACCTGGAACTTTGTGTCATCTCTCTTTCATTGATCAGTCTGGCTAGGGAGGTATATTGGTTTTATAATCTTTTCAAAGAAATGACTTTCAGTTTCATCAATGCATCAATGTACCTATTTGTTTATATATTTTTTCTTTTATTTTTACTCTTATAATCTCTATTATTTCCTTCTTCCTGTTCATGTTGAGTTTAAGTTGTTCTTAACCTAAAGTTAAATTTTAAATAGCTGTTTTTAGGTCTTTACTCCTAATTTAAGTATTTTAAGGCTTGCATTAAGCCTCACTATAAGGCTTATAAGATAAGATGAATTTGTAGTCACTTCTTTATCTGCATTTCACAAATTCTGATATGTTGCATTTTCATTATCATTTAGTTCAATGTAATTTCTAATTTTTTAATAATAAATTAGATGTGTGGGTTATTTAGAATGTGCTATTCAACTACAAAATGTTCAGAGAGTTTCAGAGGTTGACATGGTGTTGATTTTTAGTTAAATTTTTGTGGGAAGACAATAAAATTTGTATAAATGTAATCCTTTTAAATTTATTGAAATTAGCTTGGTGGCTCGGGATATGGTATATGATGGTGAATGTTCTATGTGGATTTTTAAAAAAGGTAATCCACTATTGCTGGATGGAATGTTTTATAAATGTGGAGTAGGTCAAATTGGTTGGTAGGGCTATTTCAAGGTATTACTAATTTTCTATCTACTTATCCTATCAATTACAAAGAGAAAGTATTGAAATTCTCAAGTACAATTATGATTTGTCAACCTCTCCTTTTACTGGTATTAGTTTTTGCTTCATCCTATTTTGAAACATTTATCCTAGATATATAAACATGTTTTTATATAGTGGGACAGACTGTGGCACTGTGGTGATGCCACTTGACTCACATAAGACTGTCCCTGATCTGTGTCCCCTGCATGCAGGGAGTGAGAATGACTATGGTCCATGCCTACTGTCCAGACTGGCTGAAGTTGGGGTGGCAGATGAGGTTGGGCATGGATTGTGGAAAGAAAACCCTGTGATGGTGCCTATCTTTACCTTTTTCTCTCTGTCTCTCCTGATGAATTTCTTCCTTCCTTCCTTCTTTCTTTCTGTTTTTGTTTCTGTTAAAGGATGCATGCACTCGCCAGAGAGAGAGAGAGAAAGTGAGAAATAACCCCCTGGGGGGATGGCCATGCTGCAATCCCTTCTTTTCTATTCTATTTTTAGGATTTGGGCACACAGACATGTCTGGAGTATTTTCCAAGGCACCAGGTTTTGGACTCAGACTGCAAGGTCAGCTATATGGGATCCATCCTCCTTATCCACTATGCCATCTGGCTGGCCCACCTCTTGATGAATTTCAATCATTATGAAATGTGCTTCTTCAACCTTATTAATATTTCCTGTGAAGTCTACTTTCTCTGCTATTAATACTGTCACTTGAGCTTCTTTTATGAGATATATTAAAGTATAATTTACATATAAGATTTACCAATTTTAAGTATAAAAACAGATGAATTTTGAGAAATGCATAAACATGCAGTTGTGTAACCACCATCATCACAATCATGACATGAAATATTTCCATCACTTCAAGAAGTTCTTTTCAGGGCTGGCAGGTGTTGTGGTGGTTAAGGGTGCTGGACTCCCACATGGTCGACCGTGGTTCGATTCCTGGACCTGGTGGCTTGCTTTCTCACTTTCTCTCTCTCTCTCCCTCTCTCTTTCTCTTCCCACTCTGGTCAAATTAAAATAAATTAATTAATTAAATTAAATTATTCTTTTTTCTAAAAAAAAGAATTTTTGGATTGGGCTTCTTCCACTTAGCATAATGCATTTGAGATTCATCCATACCGTTAGTTTGCTTTTTGTTATTGCTAAGCCATAGTCCATTGTATGGATATATCACATTTTACTTATCCAGTACCAGTAGAGTAACATTTGGGTTTCCTTCTGTTTGGAGCCATTATAAAACGCTGCTATCAAATTTGCATATAAGTTTTTAAATGGAAATGTGGTTTTGTTTCCCTGCGTAAATACCTGAGTGTGCTATTGCTGGGACATACGGTAAAACTTGTATTTGAAATCTGACAATGATGATTTGGGACTTTCTTTCCTAATCAAACTCCTAATTAGTACAACAGATAAGAAATAATGAACCAGATGAAAGAGAGGACTATTCAACCACACCTTGATACCTTTAAGTAGGTATTAGCGGCCTCAAGGCCCAATAGAGGCCACTTGTAGCCAGGGAAACCGGCAAGAAAATTCACAAATGAAATCCTGATCTTGATTCTATTGCATGATTTTCTTTTCAATTTAGGATAAGATAACTTTTGAGAACGTCAACACTTGCAGCTGTTGCGTGTGTGCAATTCAGTATACCCTTGACATTCAAATGACATAAGACAGTCAAGTACCATATTTAATTGACAGAAATTACTTTTTAAGTGTACAAAAGGTTTTCCGTATAACCCCAAATGATTACTAAATGATTACTGCCCATGTAATCTGGGACTCTACTAATGGCTTTGTTAATTATTCGTCCCTGCTGCAGACCTCAGTATCCGTTTAAAGTGGTTAGAATTACCTGCCCACCCTGGCTCCCAGGCTCTCAGCTGTAACTGAGAAAAGTAAAGAACTCAGGAACTGAGGACGCACAGGTAACGGTCCTGGCTGGTTGGCAAAATCTGACATTTAGAATCGCCTTGCGGGTCTGGGCCTCGGCTGCCTTTGACAGGCGGGCGTGTCAGAGACAGTGTGGAGAACCCGCTGGGCTCCGCCCCGCAATGCGCGACGACGCCCTTGCCTTGGCCTTCACTGAGCATAACCCGAGAAGCCCACCCACCCGCGCGGCCGCCGCCCCGCCGCCGGTTCGCATCCCGAAGTCTGTGGGCAGGTGTGCACGGTGCGCGCGCACCCAACGAGTGCCAGTGTGGAGCCAGCGGGCGGAGGGCTGCTGGGCGCCCCGTGGAGGGCTGGCGGGCTGGCGGGCTCGGTGGGTATCGGCCTCCGGGCCTCCCTGCCTCCTGCCTCCCTCCTGGCGCCTAGCGCTTGCGGAGGATGCTCGCGCGCGGCTCCCCCGTGCCCCTAAGCTCCGGGCCCGGGCACCGGGCGCC
>NW_006159559.1:6692670-6710912 GCF_000334495.1 Tupaia belangeri chinensis | reverse complement strand
GCCGGGGCCGGCGTGCGGCTGGTGCGGCCCGGACTCGGAGACGGGGGAGGGGGAGAACCCGGCGAAGGGGCTTGGCGGGGTGTTGGAGGCGGCGGCGGGGAAGGAAGGGGAGGCGAGGGCATAACATGGCGCAACGCTAGGATTATCTCCACCGCGACCGCGGGAGGACAAGCCATTGCTGCTGCAGCGCGAGGGGGAGAAAGGAGGTGGCTAGGGCTTAGGTATCCGATTCATTCTTGGCCTGATAGAGGCTAGGAGACAGTAATGCGGCGAGTAGGTAGGAGGTGGGCACCCGGCGGGCGCGGCTCCCAGGGAGGAACCCCAGAGCTGGCAGGAGCTGGTCCCGCACCCCGGGATCAGGTTGCGAGGAGAACGCTGATTGACAGGGGGCACGCAGGGGCGAGGCGGGCCGCGCGGAGGACGGAGGTGGAGGAACAGAGACAGTGCCATGATGCTAGGACTGGAACCGGCGCTGAGGTTCTGTGACGGCCCTACTCATGTCCAGGACCTCATGGATCGCGTTGCACGAGCGAGCTTGGTGCGTTGCTGGCCCCGAGAGGTGGTGTCAGGGCGGGGACTGAGGAGGAGAGACAGAGACGCCTTGTGGCTGGAGGAGGCAAGGCCTGGATGCTCCGAGGGAAGGGTCTGCGGGTTAAAGTGGGACCATCTCCTCTTTTTTTGGCAGAAGAGGAGGCGATAGACGCAGCCAGAGAAGATGTCGGGCCAAACGCTCACGGATCGGATCGCCGCCGCTCAGTACAGCGTGACAGGTTCTGCTGTAGCAAGAGCGGTCTGCAAAGCCACCACCCATGAAGTGATGGGCCCCAAGAAAAAGCACCTGGACTGTAAGCATCTCTTTATATAAGTGGGACATGCGCACGGCAGAAGCACCCGGTTTGCAGGCGGTGCGGCCTGGGCTTGCTTGTCAATAATGCTGCGGCCTCTGGAACTCCCGGCCTGGTAGTCCTTGAGCTCAGAATCTCCAACCGTCAAAGTGTCTCCTTGAGTCTTTGGAGCCATTATTTCTCATATTGACCTCCAAGGTCTTGGTGGAGGGAAAATAGAGAGGGGAGTAGGGAGAGAGAATTGTACTCTCTGGATTAGGGGTTTTTCAACCCCCTTTCCCCCCTTTACCACTCTCCCTCCTCCAGATTAGAAGATACTAGGGGTTGCAAAAAATAACAATCAAATTAAATTAAAAAGAGAGATTCATGGGAGGTCACCTTATTTTCTTCTTAAATACATGTTGGGTAGTTCTAAAACTATCTTTTCCAGTGTCGTTGCTAAGGGTGTGTGTGTGTGTGTGTGTGTGTGTGTGTGTGTGTGTGAGTGTCTGTTATATGTCAGCCACCATATCACACAGAAATAAATTCAGGCTATTGGATGAGGAGGCTTCATAGATAATGGCGATTTCATTGTACACACCCTTGTACAATTCTGTGACCCATTCTCAGAGAATGTTGGGTGGATGACTATACTGTGGTCATGAAATGGATGTATTCTCCTAGCATTTGAGATGGTGCAATTTTAGATGAAAATATTTAATTCATAATGTTCTTTTTCATATTGGTTATTTGATAGAAAAGGTCTTAATTCTAGTTTGGAATCTATATTTCTGAAACATTTTATTTGACTAAAAATCTTTTGTTGTTGAAGGGTAAATAAGGACACTTAGGAAAAAGACTTTCACCTGTTTTGGGTAGTGAGGCTCCTTCTATGTAATGCTACATGAGAGTATGTTCTGCAGTTGTTACCCAGTGTTTTTGTCTCGTTTAAGATCTTCTGTCCCATTCTGATGTGTGTCGGTAAAGATCAGCGTTGGCATGGGAGACACAGGCCGTACTCATTTCCCACCTAACTTGCTTTGCTTTCCCCCACAGTCTCCCCTCTGTAGCTCAGAAAATGCACCAGTGTTAAAGCTGACTCTAGCCCTATTATCTGTATAAGCAAAGCTTGCTACAGTTTACAACCGGACATTGTAAGAGGTGACCAGCCTTGTGAGCCTGTTGTCTCATAGCATTGAATAATTTTGTTTCTAGAAACTCATCTGGAGGGAAAACACCATTATTCTTTTCCCAAGGGAATCTTTAACAAAATTTATTGATTACAGTATCATGTGTTATGCAGTATGGGATTAGAGAGGCCACAAGGGCCAGAACACCCTAACAGAAGTGGAAATTATAAATTCATGACCAGCTCATTTTGCTGCAGCATGCTGAATCATTTAGCCATCTTTCCATCAGTTTCCCCAACTCTAAAAAGATGACTCATTTCTCAGAGGCATGTGTTAGTCTAGAAAAATCTTCATAATAAAATGGGTATAGGTTATAAATTTGTTACATGCTAATCTATCATGAAAATGACAGAAGTATTGATATATTTCAGAGTATTCACAGGTTTGACCATTTTGTGAAAACATTCAGATTAAGACTGACTTTTCTAGATTTAAATATTTAGTGAACTTAGTCATTTAGATCTGGGAAAGTACTTGAAAATTTTGAAAGAGGAACATTTTTTTCCATTATCTCCCAGCAAGTGGGGGGATTCTGAAGGTGCGGAACATAGGAGGAAGATCCCATGTTAGAATAAAGTAGCAGAAATGGGAATTGGTGTTGAGTTATTAATAGTCATAATCATGAGTGCTAAACATTTACTGAGCAGCTACTATATGCCAGATACTGAACTTTACTTCAGTTATTTGTTACCACTTAAAAAAATTCAAGATGCATGATTAACTTCACAGCTTTTAACAATTACATTTAACTGCCATCTGTAGTTTTTTTAGTTTTATTCTATATCTAAAGGTAGTAAAAAGATACCATATTATCCTAAGTGGTCTAGTCTCCAAAATACCCACCCTGTTTACATAACTTTGTGTGAAACTGAGTATTACAACCTGCACCCATATTGCAGTCTCTTCTATGACATGCTTGAAAAAATTTAATTCTGTCACTTAAAAAATAAGCAGAAAATGGGACCAGCAGTTAGCGTAATGGCTATGTTGCTGAACTCCCATGTAGTTGACCGCGGTTCGAGTCTCAGACCCGGTGGCTTAAACTCATGCTGGGCGCGTGTGCATGTGTGCCCAAGATCCCGAAAGGAGAATGGAGCAGAAAGGATTGCAGTGTGGCCATCCCCCTGGGGGGTGTTTCTCACTTTACGTCTCTCTTTCTCTGTCTTTCTGGCACGCACATGCTCCCTATAGTAAAAAAAAAAAAAGGTTATAAAATAAATTATCTCCCACTTAAAATCAACCTATTGGATAAATTAGGAAATAAGCATATCACACTACTATGTCCTTTTCTAAGAAAACATATGAAAAATTTGAATGTAAAAATTGTTACATGAGTTATAAGAGGACATCTTTGCTCAGAATTACTTGTAAAGTTTCTTTAAAAAGTAGCAGACTACCTCAGTAATTCATTCATGGGGTTCCAGTAACACAACAGTTACAAAAATGAGTTATACTTGGTATTAAAATATAGAAATACATACCTAAATTTCTCTATAGGCACCGAGGCATTCTTTTTTTAAAGCTTATTTTATATTACATCTAATCATATATGTCTTTACAGCTTATGACATGTCCTTTTCCAGCATGATTATTATACATATCAGTCAAGACCAAGATATTACTATACATCAGCAGCAGCAAATAACTTTTTGGTCAATTATATGTACTCTTCTTCTCCTGTTCCCCTCCCTTTATCCCTCCATTACCCACCCCCATATTACCCCTATCTTCACTATCTCTAGTATCTACCATTGTCCCCCTTGCTACTATACCTTCCCATCTTCCAGCTTCTGCCATAGAGTACAGAAAATCGGTATATATTGAGTGGGGGCATACAAAGTCTGTCTTTCATAACCTAACTTGCTTTGCTTAGCATTAAGTCTTCCATATTTGTTCACTTTGCATCAAATGTCAGGATTTCATTGTTTTTTATGACTGGGTAGTATTCTATAGAGTACATATGCCACATTTTTTTTTTTCCAATCCAGTCATCTATTTTTGGGCATTTGGGTTGATTCCATGTCCTAGCGATAGTAAATAATGCTGCAGTAAACATGGATGTGCAAGTGTTTTTCTGACTGAGGGTTTTTCTATCATTTGGATAAATATCTAAAAATGGAGTTATTGGGTTATGGTAGTTGTATTTGTAGGTTTCTAAAGAATCTCCATATCATTCTCAAAAGTGGTTGTACTAATTTACATTCCCACCAACAGTATAGGAAAGTTCTTCTGCCTCCACAGCCTCGCCAGCACTTATCATTATGTATTTTCTTAATTTTAGCCATTCTGACTGGGCTTAAGAGATATCTCATTGTGGCTTTGATTTGCATTTCCCTTATGATAAGAGATGTCGAGCATCTTTTCATATGTTTTTGGGCCATTTGTATGTCTTCTTTGGATAATTGTCTGTTCAGCTCCTTTTTCCATCTTTTAATTGGATTGATGTGTGTGTGTGTGTGGGGGGGTAGGCTGCTTGAGTTACCTGTATATTCTGGTTATCAGTCCCTTATCTGAGGTATAATTTACAAATATATTCTTCTACTCTGAGGGTTGTCTTCTCACTCTACTTATTGTTCCTTTTGCTGTGCAGAAGCTTCTCAGCCTAATACATAGTCTTATTTTTCTATTTTTGTGACTATTGCCTGTGCTTTGGAGATCTTTACTTTGGAGAAGTTATTGCTATAGGGTCCATGCGCTTGCCAGAAACACAGAGAGAGACAGAGAGACAGAAAGCGAGAGGCCACACCACAATCTCTTCTCCTCTATTTTCCTCTTAGAACCTTGAGCATGCACACACATGCGCCTGGTGTGAGTTTAATCCACCAGGTCTGGGACTCAAACTGCGGTCAACTACATGGCAGTCCAGCGACACAGCCATTACATCAACTGCTGGGCCCTGGAGGTCTGCATTAAGAAGTCTTTGTCTACTCCAAGGTCTCCAAGAGTTTTTTTCTGTGTTTTCCACCAGTATTTATAGTTCGAGGTATTATGTTGAGATCCTCAATCCATCTCGAGTTAATTTTTGTTAGTGGTGAGAGACAAGGATCTATTTTTATTCTTCTGCAGGTGGATATCCAGTTCTCCCAGCACCATTTGCTGAAGAGATTTTCTTTTTACCACTGAATTGTCTTGTGCTCTTTGCCGAGAGTCAGTTGGCTCTGTTTTGGGATTTATTTGGGTGTTCTCAATTCTGTTCCATTCGTCTACCTGTCCATTTTTGTGTCAATACCATACCATTTTAATTATCATGGCTTTGTAATATGTTTTGAGGTTGAGAAGTGAGATGCTTCCTATTTTATTCCTCTCACGTAGTATTACTTCGGCCATACAGAGCCTCTTATGCTTTCAGACAAATTTTATCTTTTTTTTTTTTTTCTATTTTTGTGAGGAATATTTCTGGTAGATTGATTGGGATTGCATTAAATTTGTAGAATTATTTGTGTAGGATTGTCATCTTGATCTGAAGCATTCTTAAGTAGTTGATGTTTTACTTTTGAAAATATTAAATACTGATTGGGAAGAAGAGAACTCAAAATGTAGAGTTGGGGGGTTTGAAACAAAAGAAAATTATTTGCTTGACTGTATATAACTATTTTGCTTGGAGTTTAGACTGGAAGGTGTAAGAACAAAGTCTGTGGTTCTATGATTTTTTTTAAGCTATAAGATTTAGTTCAGAATCTTTATAAAATGTATATTTTTAAATAACTATTTATTTAATTTTATTTATTATTATCATTTTTCAGTTTGACCAGAAAGAGAGAGAGAGAGGGAAAGTGAGAAAGCAAGCCACCAGGTTCAGGACTTCAACCATGGTTAGCCCTATTAGTTTAATAGTGGGAATCCAGTTCCTTAACCTCCATACCACCACAAGTGTGTATTTGATATTATTTAAAGTACGAAATTAAAAGATTATTTTTCTCTTTGTGTTCATAAGTTAAAAAATTATTGTTAATTGTGTTGATTTATAAAATTATGCTTAATGGCATATAATTTATACAATTAAAGAAATGATTTGTTAACACCTAGGGCAGAATTTATGATTAAAAAGTAGAGATAAAAAAAAAAACTCTATAGAGGGAACAGCAAGTGGTACAGTGGTTAAGGTGCTGAACTCTCACATAGTCAATTCTGGTTCAAGTCCTCGACCCAGCAACTTGAAAATCACACCGTATGTATGTGCATGTCTGCCTGAAATCCTAAGAGGAGAACAGATAATGGGATATAATGTGGCCATCCCTCCTTGGGGGGTAACTTTTCATTTTTCATCTTACTGTCTCTATCTCTCTCTGACAAGTGCATGTGTCCTATGGTAAAAACCTTAAAAAAAAAAAAAAAAACTAAAACAACCTCTATCCATATATTCCCAGGTTATACACCCCCTTTAAAAAAAATAGGTATGTTTCTTGAAGGAAAAACATTGAGAAAACCATCACCAAAGTCAGCAGCTATATATTACATTCAAAGGATACAGTAAACCTTAATGATGTAAATAAGGGAATATTTGTTCAGTTCTTTGGATTGTGTAAAATGTTCATTCCATTTCCTACCCTTCTATACTATTGTCATTTGCACATGATGATTAAACATCTAACAGACATTAGTTTAATAGTTGACATTAGTTTGATATTATTATTTCTGGAGCCATCTGTACATTCTTGTCTCCCTTTCCTTGTAATTTTTGGTACCTACTTGATAGTATCTAAAACATATAGGACTCAACAAATATTTGCCTTCTTGCTTATAAATGTTTTACACATCAGTGGGTTTTCCTTTTCTGTTTTAGACCTGATGACCTAAAGGATAGTCCCAGCCAAATAATAAAGATTATGGCACCCAGTACCTACCCAATACTGTGTCAACATTAAGCCAAAAGAAAAAAAAAAAAAAAGAGTTGACCCAAAATAATACATGCTGGGAAATTTGTAAAGTTTTGCAGGCCTACAATAAGATTCATTTTATAGTTAATAGTACTTATTATGAATGTTTTTTATATGCACTACGTTGTTATATACCCTCTTGAACATCATAAAAACTTAACTTAGACATGACTATTAACATCCAAACAAACCTTATGAAGTCAACTTGGTTACCAGTAATCCTATTCCCCCCCCCATATTAAATTTCTTGAGGGTTTTTAATAAGGAGATTATGTCACATAAAAGGCAAATGCTTCAAGCACTGAAGCTCAATTTACTAATGATTCTTGTCCTCCCAAATTAGGAAAAAGTAAAATCATTTTTCTTATAAGATTATCTGGTAAAGGTAGTAGGAAACATGGACTACGTTTCGACTCAAAGCAAAAATTAGTAAATTAAAACCTTCTCTAGCTGTGATCTATTAGGACAGCTTGTCACACCAATGAAACTATAACTTTCCTAAGGACTCCTTCTACTTATTTTATACCTGCCTCAGACACATATTCTCAAGTTAAGCATGTGATCACTGTATATACAGAGAGGAATATAGGGTTTTTATGGAGACAGATTACATGTACTGATGCTAAAAGCAGTATTTTCTATTTGAGTATATAGCATTTACTAGTCCATAGAAGGAAAAGACCAAGGCAGCTCAAAAAAAAAAAAAAAAACTAAAAAAAAAAAAAAAAATACCTGCAACAAAGTAAGAAATTTTGTGAACAAAATAAAATGGAAATTAAATCTGAAACTAATTTTCTATATATACATAAAGTAATTGAGAATATATACATTTTAATTTATATAGATATTATTTGTACACTAATTCAGTGGATATCATATATTTATATTTGTGAAAACAGGGCTTTCTATAGTGCTGAAAGATTCAAAAGGTAAGCAAAGATTATTGACTAACTTAAGTAGAACAATGTGTAAAAGATTACTGAACACTAGGGTAACTTCCCATATTAGTATACTAAGTTACTCTGAATACATATTTTCTTTTATTTCAGTTTTTCTCATTTAATGACGTGTTGTTTTCTAAACACATCCTCTCATTTTGCTACAACAGGGCATACACTCTATCTTCTTGGTTTTATTGGAAGACTCAGCCAAAATGTGGAGATGGTTTAGGATAGACTATATTACATTTTTAGGCAATCAAGAAGGGATGGGGGGAATTCGATTCTGAAAGGCATTTAATCAGTTTATGGTTCTTACCATAAATCTGTAAGGAGTCCAGTTCGTGTGGCCCTGTGACATTTTTGGATGCTGCTCAGTATCCCAGAGAGGAGGGAAGAGTCACATGAGGTTTGGGGTTGACAGGAGTAAGGGAGACAGAAGAGTGAGGAATCTTAGGTAATAGGAAAAAGCATGCTTTAGAAATGACCAAAGCAGGCTCTATATCAACTAGGAGAAAACAAGGATATTTTGCCTGGATTTTTACTTTCTCTTTTTCACAAGAACTTTTATAATGTTATAATGTTAAATAGATTAGGGTCACTTGAAATTTTTTTCTCTTTTGGTGGTCCATGTAGTTAGCAGACACTTTGTTAGAACCTGTATAAAATCAATGAATGAAATTGATTTTTAAGAATTTGCTGTAGTGATATTTTTTTAAAAATGTATATATGGAAAAATACATAAAATATAGAAAATTATATAGTTAATAGGTATATCTTAATTGTAGTATCAGCTTACAGCATTTTAGATTAAAATTTATATTAGTGGTGCATTACTTTTAATGTTTAAGAAGTGGGTGCTAAAGACTTGTAATTTAATCTGTGTAATTAGTTGTCATGGATCTCTCTCTTATCTTTTCACAAATAATATCCTTTAAACATCTTACCTTCTCCCTTCAAATTGATTAGTGCTGGGATAGGGAGTTCTTCGGAGCTTACTTTGGTTTCAGTAACTTGGTAAAGAAGGTCAGAAGTGACTTAGAACTCTGTTCCCTGAGGGCTGATGATGCTTTCCTTACAGAATTACAGTGACTCATCTTCTGAGCCAGTATCTACTGAGAGAATCTTCAAGTATTATCATAGTGCATTTTAAAAGCCACATTTCTTGCCATTAAAAATAGTCTTTGACTTTATTTCTTTTGCAAATTTCTATTTTTAGAGAAGTGTGTTGTGTTTTTTTTTTGTTTTTTTGTTTGTTTGTTTTTTGGGTGTGTATGTGTCAAGGGAAATGGCTGTGTGTTTTTTCTTAGACATTTGTGTAATGTGGGAATTGTCCCATTTTTTTTTTCTTTCTTGTAAAGAGGAGAATAGTTGAATGGCACACTCTAGTGTCCATTGTATAATGACCTGGGGGTAAGACATGATGAATCCTGGGACCAGAAGTTGATATGGTAGTTAAGGTACTGAACTCTCACATGGCCGACTATGGTTCGAGTCCCAGACTTAGTAGCTTGAAAATCATGCTGGGCGTGTGTGCGTGCATGCCCAAAATCTTGGGAGGAGAATGGAGGAGAAGGGATTGCAGTGTGGCCATACCCCCAGAGGGTTATTTATTTATCACTTTCTCTCTCACATCTCTGTCTGTCTCTCTCTGGTGAGCATACACATCCTATGGCAAAAACCTAAAGAGAGAGAGAGAGAAAGTGATGGAGTCTTCCTTTTCTTCCTCGAAGTGATTGAGTGAAAGCACAAACCTGAGAAAAAATTATATCCTCAAGTCCAGTCTTTCTATAGCTGTTTTTCCTGATCTCTCTATATTTATCCTATGTGTGTGAGGATCCCCCTCCCGGCTTGTTTATATAGCCATTCCTCACCTAACAACCTACCTGTTTAACAACCACTGGAACACTCGGACTTAACCACCTCTTCTCCAGGTGGGGAATCCCCTTTCTCTATCTTTGGTTCCCTCAGTCACTACACAGATGTTCACAATCACATGAGACTACATATTTCATTCATAAGTTGGTGCATTCATAAATAGTATTCAGAATAAATAAAAAATGGTTGTGCCAGGTTCATATTATTGTGTTGTGGTATGTCTCATTGCTTTCTGGCACTTACCTAATATATGCTTTTTGTAGGATAGAATTATATTATTCTAGTATGTCATGTGATATCTATTTAAAAATACATAGCTTGTTACCCTATGGCACCATGACATACTATAAGACATCTGCCTTTTAAGCTCCTCACTTATTGACTAATTTGCTTAGTAAGCTAGTTGTAGAAATGTGACTTGGTTGTTAAGTGGAGTGCCTATATAAGGCTTCCTTAGTATTCATCTTTAAGGAAATTCTAGTGTCTTCTAAGGAATTTTGTGATATGCCATTGCTGCTTCTCAAGAGACAGAGAGAAACTAGGTAATTGACTACACTGTGTAGTTTTGCCTTTTCTCATAGGTTTAGCACTTTTGTTTTAAATTATAACTCTCCTTTCTGCATGAGTTATTCTTTCTGTCATCCCTATTTTTAACCTCTCATTCTCTCTCTCTCTTATAAGCATTTTCAAATGTCTACTTAAAATAAACAAAGCCACTTCCTCACATTCTCCTTGGACTTTGTGACCTTTTCCAGCAACCAATCTATCACATTTTGTTCTTTTTCCACGAATTGTGAAAACTCACCATTCCAAAGGAAACAGGGGCAGTAGGCGGTGGTAAAGACAACTGAATTGCACATGGCCAACTGAGCATTTGAGTCCTGGATGCAGGGACTTGGAACCCATGCTGGGTGCGTGTGCATGCATGCCCAAACTTCTGAGAGGACACATGGAAGAGAAGGGACTGTGGTGTCGCCATTCTCCCTGGAGAGTGATTTCTCACTTTCTCTCTTCTCTTTCTTCTCTCTCTTGCTCTGTTTCTTCCTAGCAAGCACACATGCCCTATAGCAAACTAAAATAAATAAATAAGGCATAATTCTACCCCTCTTTGGGTATTTATTCTGTCTTTGATTGCTATTGAGTCTCAGGCATTGCCTACTTAATTGCCCAAGCCACCAACATGAGAGTTTATCCCTCATTTCTCCTAGGGAGTAGACAGTTGTTTAAAAAGTCTCTAAAATTTTATTCTTTAGCTGTTTTTCTCCTTGGTTTATATCGGTAGTAAATCTCATCTGAAAAATGAAGATTAATAGTAGTATATACTTCACTCTTGTTAAGCAACAAGTGAGATAATGTAAGTGAAATACTTAGCACAGTGTTTGACACTTCAATATGCAATAATGATCAGTTTTTACTACCACTACTGTTACCGACCATTACTAGTACAGTAGTTGCTGTTGTTATTACTAGGATTATTACTGCTAGTACAACTCTATACAAGTTTCGTAAGTAACTTAGTGATTTGGCCCTTCCTTCTTCACCATACATTACCTTGTAACTAACTTCTTTATTCACCATTCTTCATTATATCTAAGGTTTTCTTGGACTATATCTCTCTGAAGCTCTTTCAGTGAGGCATTTTACTAGTAAACTACTTATATTTACCAAAAAATAACCCATTCATGATTTTGAAGGATAGTGGCTCGAATATACAGTTTTAGAGTTACAGTGGTTTTCTCTTGGAAGGTATTATTCTATACATTTGATTTCCATTGTTGCTCTCAAGACTTCATCTATCAGTCTACCTAACTTTAGGTAATCCCTTTGTTTTTATGACTGCTTTTAATATCTTCTGCTTGTCTTTTCCTTCTGTAGTGTATGTGGGTCTACATGTGGCTTACCCTTTTGTTTATCCCTTTTGGAACTTGTTGAGTTGCCTAAATCTCAGAATTCATCTTTTTCTTTAGTTCTGGAAAATTCTCAGACTTTTAATTATTGATTGTTGCCTATACCCATTCTCTTTCTTCTGTTCTTCAGATTGATTAGGCATGTGTTAGAGTTCATTACATTTTGTATCTCTAAATATATCTTTTATATTGGGTTATCGAGAAAGTCATGATGTATTTTTCTATGTACACATGCATCATGACTTTTCCGATGACCCAATAGTTTCTTAGTCTTCCTTTTCTGTTAAGCATAATTTGCTTTTCAGATATCTTCCAGAGCATCAGGTCTTTCTTTAGCTGTGTCTTGCCAGCTTTTACACATTCTTAGTTTTTATTTTTATTTATTTATATTTTGCATTTTAAAAGTTTTTCAATTCTGCACTTTATTTGGATAGCATATATTTCCTTTTTTAAAAAATGTTTAGGATGATTTATTTATTTACTTAACTTTTTATGTTATTATTATTTTTTAATTTGACAAGAGGGAGAGAAAGGGAAAGGGAGAAGCAGACTGCCAGCTCCAGGACTCAAACCGTGTTAAGCCATGTGGGAGTCAGCACCTCAACCACCATACCACCTGCCAGCCCCACATATATTTCTTGCTCACATTTTTAAGTTACTCTTTTATTTCCTTACCGTTTTAAACAAAACACATTTTATATTTTATAACTTATAGACCCACCATATGGAGTTCCGTTTATGCTTTTGATTTTGCCTGAGCCTCAATCATGGTGTTTCCTCATGCGTTTTGCAGTTTTAGACACTGAGATCACGTTGGCTTGGACTTTATCTGTGGGGATCCTGGAAAGTCTAGGAGCACATGGAGAGAGTCTGTGTTGTTTTTGATTGACCCCGCCTGTGCTACCATCTGGGGAGCAACAGAAATTGATTTCTGCTCTTAGAGTACCCCACATAAGTGCAGGTCAATGTCTATAATCCCTATCCATAATTTAGAAATCTAAAAAGATGATGAGAAATACCAAAATTCTTTTTATAAATCATCTGATGGCAAAAGTTGACCTGTGTATCAAGCATGTAAGTTCATATGTTGAACTAGAGGAAAACTGTCATATTATGGTGTGTTGTCCAGGTTATACTGGACTGTTACTTACATGGGGGGGGCGGGGGAGTCCTTCACAAAGTTCATGGAAAATGCATATTATAAAAAAAGCTTAGGAATGGATTCAAATTTTTCTATACTAAATCAATTTTTTAATTTCATTTTTCACAAATTTTTGAAGTTCTTTTGTATATGTATACATATATTTAATACCTTTGTAGAATCTGAAAAATCATGAATTTTGAAGTTATGAATTTTGAAATATGGTTCTAAGGATCTTCCATGTTGGTGTGCTGGTGTGGATATGTAGTATAAACACAGATTTGGGCAAGGGGGAGCTATGGTTATAGATATCCTAGGGATTTTCCCTCTCATCTAACTATAGCCTAGGGTGAGTGGGATATGCTTTTCTATTGTCTCCCTTTGCTAGAAGATATTCTTATTTTCCTCCAAATTTTACTAAGAGTACAACCCTTTGAGGATCTCAGCTTATGTAGGGGTCTTAGGTCTAACCAGTCACCTTGTTTAGTCCAAAGACCTTGTCTTCTGTTCCCCCAGAGCTGTTAAAATGAAAGCCTAGGCCACTTATATTAACAGCCTTCAGGGCATCCTTCTCATTAGTGTTATTTTACTGTGTGATTTTCTGTAAAACTTCTTTCTTTTTAGACCTTAGAAATTGCTCTTATTTTCTTGTGAGTTTGGCCAAATCAGTGGAAGGATGCCTATAGTAATTATCTAGATTATCAGGTGTTTTTATTCCTTGAGAGTCTACCTGTTGTCTATTTTTTGTTTTTACTTACACAGAAATACACACATACACACACACAAACACACACAGCTGCCATGCCTCATTCCTGAGCTACTTTGAAATTCATTAGATTCACTATATTCTGCATTATTTTGGGGTCTTTGCATGTACTATTTCCATTTTTTAGTACATTTTAAAAATCACATTTCTAAAATCTAGCTTTAGGCATTTCATTTTAGTGTTTATCCCTGTCATGTCACTCTCTGAGCTATGATGGGCTTCTGTTTAGTGCTTTCTTTCATCCTCTAGTTTGCAGTTTCTTTCAGATTCTTTTATCCCTATTACAAAACAGGACATGGTACAGGATTAGGTAAATATTTATGGAATTTTTAAATTATACACTTAATATTTCCCAAATTTTAGACCATATTTTTTCTCATAAACTTTTCATTTAAAGATTTTACTTTTACCTGGTAACCTTCAGAAGATAAGGACTTCAACTTGACCATTTTCTCAAAGATTATGAAAGCACTAGAAGGGTGACACTGGAGGAAACCAGTCAAACAACATAAATTGCCTAATGTACGTAGCTAACGTGCACTTCCTGCCAGTCTCTCAACCCTTCCATTTATGTGATATAATAAAAATCCTATCTGGGGAAAATTGTAGCCTACACATAAAAAGTGAGAACAATGAGCAACTTGATGACTTGGAATAAGGGTTAGATTTTTGACAATTACATCTATATCTCGGTTGTAGATTTAAAATGTGTACTTGGTACACAACATTAACTGTTAGATATGGAATAATTAGGTATTAATATTAGAAAAAATTCTTAGCCAGCATTTCATGTGTGTGTGTGTATGTGTGTGTGTGTGTGTGTGTGTGTGTGTGTGCATGTGTGCCCTTTTCTTGAGTTTGTCTTCAGTTGGATACAGCTGGGTATCATTGCTTTACAATATCCATTTTATAATTCATATGTACATATGTGTGAATGGTAGGGATAGTTAGAAAAGCATCGTTTCAAAAGTGACTACTTACTCTCAATGTTCTCTGAAATGGCATTAACTATGTATATAGTGATATTATTCACTAACACAGTGACATTACCTTTAATAACTTGGGGGTTTTCGAAAAGCAATGAGGACAAGAAATAAGCTTAATCTATAACTTTGGACTCTTTTGCCTTTGTAAAGACAGAAATGAATGTTAACATATTTAATGTGTCTTTTAGGGATTTATTTTGGAAAAATTGGAAATTATGTTCAGTATTGAGACTTTAAGTAACATTTAGCATAATTATTTATTCATTTAATAAATATCTGAATGTTTACCAAATGCCAGGAATTGTTTTGAGAGGCAGGGATACCATAGTGAATGAAACACACACAGCCCTTAGCATCAGAAATCATAACTTATTAGGGGAGAACAGAAAGAGAAAGAAAGGATTACAAGCGATTCATAAGAACCAAGTTTTGACAGAGAAAGTAAAGAGATGGCAGTGGAGGTTCATGGCAGAGGACTGGTCGAGCTTAATTCCTTACCTTCTGAAGGTAATCAAGTAGACAAGGCTGCTGCAGAATGCCATCTAGAGACTCACAGAGAGCAAGACCCATTTTAGGAATTTAGAGTTAAGGGTTTGGGTAAGACTGAGCTTAGGAAGATAGGGAAAGTTAAGAAATAAGACCTGTATTGTAGACAGCGGTCAGATCTGGAGGACCTGCTAGGTTGGAGGTAATCTTAGAAGTCTAACCTCTTCATTTGTATAGATGAGGAAGCTAAGTCCCAGGGAAACAAAATTATACATTCTACATGTTGCTAACACTGCATAATTCTTATCTACGTGCTTCGCTCACCTACTTCTGATTGCTATGTCTATTTTCTCCCCAGAAGATATACACACATACATATTCACACATATTTTTATGGCCTGAATTCAAATTTACTATAAATGCAACACTTCTTACACACAGTCATTAAGCAGTTGCTGATGGTGTTCTCCTACTCATTCTGCTAGCCTTACCTCTTATCTTTCCCTCTTCTTGACTGTCGCTTGGTTCTTAGATCATGGTCCTGACACTAGGAAGTGCTTCCTATGCTTTTGGTGACAACAGACCCCCCAAATTATAGACATATGTAATTTACTTGAAAGCCTTTTTAAAAACTACATATTAAAAACAAACTTTAAAAGTCATTTAGTTTTGGTATCAGCAGATGGTGTAATAGTTATGTCACTGGACGCCCATATGTAGTTGACCGTGGTTTGGGTCCTGGACCCAGCAGCTTAAACTCATGCCAGGTGCATGTGCATGCATGCCCAGGATCCCAAGAGGAGAATGGAGGAGAAGAGATTGTGGCATGGCCATCCCCCCTGGGGGTGATTTCTCTCTTTCTGTCTCTCTTTCTCTGTCTTTCTGTTGAACTCACACACCCTATAGCAAAAACCTCTCCAAAAAAAAAAAAAAAGTCATTTAGTTTGGAGTGACATAATTTATAACATTTCCTAACAATTACTGCTGAAATAATAGAATTTTATGAATCTGGCTTTTTTTTTTTTTAAGAGCTTTTTGCCATAGGGTGAATGAGCTTGCCAGAGAGAGATAGAGACAGGGGGAGTGAAAGTGAGAAATCACTCCCGCCCCAGGGGGATCAGCAGTCCCTTCTCCATTTTCCTCCTGGGATCTTGGGCATGCGTGCAGACATGCCTGCCAT
Organism: Tupaia belangeri chinensis; assembly: GCF_000334495.1. Classification (NCBI taxonomy): domain Eukaryota; kingdom Metazoa; phylum Chordata; class Mammalia; order Scandentia; family Tupaiidae; genus Tupaia; species Tupaia belangeri. Next base: position 6,694,739 of record NW_006159559.1, on the reverse strand, counting down.
GATTTTCAAACCACTGTGTTTGGTACTTGAACTGTGGTCAGCCATGTGGGAGTCCAGCATTGTAACCACTATGCCATCTGCTGGCCCCTGAATCTGGCATTTTTATTACTGAAAAATGTAAAATTTCAAAATGCCTCTCTCCATTACTATATATACTATGTACATTTAGGTTCAATTGTCCTTCGTTATTCATGGCAAATTGGTTCTAAGACTCCTCAAGGATACCAAAATCCATGGATATTCAATCCCTCATATAAAATGGCACGGCATTTCCATATAACCTATGCATATGCTCCTATATACTTTTAATCACCTCTAGATTGTTTATGATACCTAACACATTGTAAATGCCATAGGAAATAGTCATACTATATTAGTTAGAACAGGGTTCCCCAACCAGTACACATTAGTAACCTATTAGTAACCAGGCCACACAGCAGGAGGTGGGCAGTGGGCTAGCTAGAGAAGCTTCATCTATATATACAGCCACACCCCTCTTTTCTTGCATTACCACCTGACCTCCGCCTTCTGTAAGAAGAGCAGTAGCATTAGATTCTCATAGGAGGGAATAGCAGTAGGCATATGTCGCTGGACTCCCATGTAGCTGATCACGGTTCAAGCACTGGACCCAGTGGCTTAAACTCACACTGGGCGCGTGTGTGTGCGTGCCCAAGATCCGGAGAGGAGAATGGAAGAGAAGGGGTTGCAGTGTGGCCATCCCTGCTGGGGAGTGATTTCTTGCTTTCTGTCTCTTGGTCTCTCTTTGACTTTCTGGCGAGCACATGCACCCTATAGCAAAAACCTCTTCAAAAAAAAAAAAAAAAAAACAGATTCTCATAGGAATGTGAATCCAATTGTGAATTGTATGTGTGAGGGGTCTAGGTTGTGTACTCCTCATGAAAATCTAATGATGATCTGAGGTGGAACTGAGGTGATGGTGCTGGTGCTGGATACAGGTGACAAATACTGCATTATGATGTGTTGTAGTTATTTCATTATAACAAAGTAATGATAATAGAAATAAAGTGCACAATAACTGTAATGTGTTTGCATCACCCCAAATAATATCCTCCCCGGATGGAAAAATTGTCTTCTGTAAAACCAGTCCCTGCTGCCAAGAAGGCTGGGGATCACGGGTTTGGAGACAAATGGCAAGAAAAAAGTCTGTTCATGTCCAGTATAGATGAAACCATGTAGGCCTAGTCCATATCAGCAGCATTTTCTATGTGTGGTTGATTGAATCCTTCTACCCCCTCCGCCCCGGCCCTTGATGCAGAACCCTGGGCTAGGGAGGGCTGACTGTGTCCATGCTATACTTCACTTATTTGTTACTCTGATAACACTAAAGAAAAAGACTAAAGTTAAAATTTAGGTTAAGTAAACATCCAAATGATGAATCTTACCTTTCTTTTAATCTTTTCAAAGCCAAGTGTTTTTACATCACCATCCTCTGTACTTCTTCCCATCAAGATAAATATTGTTTAAAATAAAAAAAATTCTATTCTTTTTTAAAGATGAAATAGACTATTTCCTTAAAATATCTCTTATAATCTTACTGTTAACCTGGCTAGTGTCAAAGTGTACAGCTTACAGCTGTTCTAGATAAATAATTAAATTAGACCATGGTTTGATGTAATTTGTGCGTGTGTGTGTTTTCCTGTCCTAACCCAATAAGGTTGAAGTGTGTTCATGTTTTTCTGAGCTCCTCAATAAGTGTTTTAATAATTCAAACAGTATTTTAATACGGGTGAACATGAATATGTGCATAGAAGGTTCTATGGGAAATGGATGGGGCTATACAGATGAGTGGGCAGAACCGGTGGTTGAACACTTACATCTTCTTACTACTTTGTAATTCTCGACTTGTTCTTTTTTCCACAGTTACTCTTACCGTGGTTCCAAAGGAGTCACTTAATTTTTGGTTGTACTTCATTGCCACAGGAACTTTACTATCGCAAGGGTGTGTTCTGTGTGTAGAATAGAGACTAGACTTTCGTCCACACTGGGGATTGTGCTGATCATTTCATGCAGTAGTAGTGCTGTGAATTCAGAAAAACAGTGCTGCTTCG
>NW_006159559.1:6676857-6692639 GCF_000334495.1 Tupaia belangeri chinensis | reverse complement strand
TAGCATTAGTTTTCTCCATAGAAAAAGATAATAAATTAAGCAATCATTTGGTAGTAATGTAAATTGGTAGAAATACATGGGAGGACAGATTGTCAGTATCAATTAAAATCCTTGAAATTCTTTAGACCCAGCAATTTGATGTGTTAAAATTTTTCTCAGATAGACATTTGGAAAAAGAGTCACAATTATGCATTCAGGGATGTTTGTAGCAATGTATATACAGGAATACAAAATCAAATACACTTGAATATGAATACTTTATTAAAAATTATGGTATATCCAAATAATGAGATATTGGGTGCTAAGTTTTGAATGTGTTCCCCAAAGTTCATGTGTTGAAATTTGGTTGTGACAGGATTATGAGGGTAAAGCTTAATCTGACTATGGTGTCAAAAGGAGGGGCCTTTAGGAAATTAGAATTAGATAGACACCTGGGTAGGGCCCCCAAGACTCAATCCTGGTGAGTTTGTAAGGAAAGGGAATGAGACAGGCTCTGCTTTTGCTCTGTCTCACCATGCGATGTCCTGCATCACTTCTGGACCCTATAGAGAGTCTCCACCAACAAAAAGACCCTCATCATTGTGGGGCCTTGACCTTGGACTTCCGGAACTGTGAGCTAAATAAGCTTCTGTTTTTAATTACTCAGTGTGGTGTTCTGTTGCTAGTAAGAGAGAAATGGACTAAAACACAGGGGAAGCTGTGTTGAAAAACGAAGTTGTTCAAGTAAATTTGACATGGAAAGGTAATTTGTGAGGTCTGAGTTTTCATATTTTTAGAGGGGTTTTTGCTGTAAGGCACGTGTGCTCCCTGGAGGGACAGAGAGAGACAGAGAGAAAGAAAGTGAGAAATCACTGCCTGCTGTGGATGGCCCCTTCCAACTACAGATTCAATCAGTTTGGGCTTCAGAGTCTTCCACTAGGGTCTGTGCATCTGCAGACAGAGGAAGGAAGACCAAGGGGAGAAGTGCAAGGAAAGGCTTAGGTCAAGACCTAGAAATCATTTCTACCTCTATTCCATTGGCCGTTAATTACCACGCCAAAGTGTAGGAGAAAAATCTGAGAAATAAAGTCTAGCTGTGAGTCTTGAAGAAGGAGGAGATGGAAGGTGATCACATAATCACATAGCATTGACTCCACCATGTTTATGAAAAAGAAATTTGATATGATTTGTCATCTATATCTAAACAACAGTTCTTTTATGTCCCTGCATTCCCTAGAGATTTTGCTGCTATCGTAGTGTGGTCATTAATATTTAGCAGTAAGCTGGCTATTGACCTTTTTTTCTTTTTTTTTTAAGTGAGGCCAGATGATTCTGGAAATGGATGACTACTAACTGGTCAGTGTACTCACTGCATATTCCTCTCTCCTGGCAGACATTGCAGTTTGATCCTGGCACTCTTTTTTGCAAAGCCTAAATTTGGCCTCAAAGTGCATCCATGTACAGTGCTTTGGATTGCCCCTGCCAGTGTTGATACCTAAGATGAAATAGATTTGTGGTCCCTAGTCTAGGCAACATATCCATGCGGGATACTAAGAAAAACTGCTTGCTGGATTTACAAAGATACCCCAAATTGGCATTTAGCATGAATAGTTCTAAGCCTGGGTTTCATCTGCCAGAGCCCTTGTCTTAATACACTGGTAATTGAGTGATTCATATGGGTAGGTCCTGGGGAGTAGTTCTTTCCTTCTCTGCTTCATAGCAAAACGTAGTTTTCATGATATTATAGTTTGTATTAGCAGAGACCCTTCTGGATAGTTATAGTGAGACAGGGAAAGGGTTGTTTTAAATTTTATTAGGTCGTCAGAAAAGTCATGACACATTTTTGCATAGAAAAATACATCATGACTTTTCTAATGATCCGATAGATTTAAAACTTAAAATTTTTCCGGACTTCAAGTCTGATATTAGTAAATTGCCTTAAAATGTGATTAATAGGGCCAGCTGGTGGTGTGGTGGTTAAGGTACTGACTCCGACATGACTGACTCTGTTGTTTGAGTCCCAAACCCTACAGTTTGAAAAACACACTGGACATATTTCTCCCAAGAGGAGAATGGGAGAAAAGGGATTGTGGCATGGTCATCACCCCTTGGGGGTGATTTCTCAGTGTCCCTCTCTTTCTTTCTCTATCTTTCTCTAGTGAAAACACATGCCCTATGCCAAAAAAGCTATATTATATATTCACATATATAATATGTAATGCATATATTATACATATATTACATAATAATGTGTGCATATTTGTATTACATATAAAATATGTATGTTTATATACACTTAATAGAAAACATATTTGATTTTTAGTACCTAAGAAGTTTTCTTTGAGTTGCTACTTGAGTATCTACATAGCTATGATTTCTTTTTAAATTTAAAATAATTCTTTTTTAAAAATTTTTAAAGAATTATGTTATTTAAATTTATTTATTTATTTATTTATTTATTTATTTATTTATTTATTTTAGTTTGACCAGAGCAGGAAAGAGAGAAAAAGAGAGAGAGAGAAAGTAAGCTGCCAGGTCTGAGACTTGAACCGAGCTCAGCCATGTGGAAGTCCAGCATCCTTAACTACCATGCCACCTGCGAGCCCCTTAAAATATTCTTTATTCATTTGTTAGATGTATATTATTGGGCTATTGGAAAAGTCCTGATGTATTTTTTAATGATTTTCTGTGCAAAAATGCATCATAACTTTTCTGACAACCCAGTATGTCAGCAGTCTGACATATATAATTTAAATTTTATAATTTTCCAAGATTTAAATGAAGAAAAAATTAAAGGAACTCTTTAGGGGAGAAGGAGAGGCTAGCAAGAAAGCATTTGCTGTGCCTGGCACATGTGCCATCCTCACAAAGCCCTTGTGCAGTAAATACTCTTATCCCAGGTTTACAGAGAAGGAAAACAAGTCCCCTCTAGGTTAAGGAATTCATCCAAAGGGATGAATTGGAGGGAAGGAGTCATGCTTTATTTGGGAGTTCTAACTGAAAGATTCATGGAGTATTTCCCTTTATATATATTTTTTCCTTTTTGTTTGTCTCTAGTGTCACAAGTAGCAGTAATTCAAAACAAAAAGTTAAAGCAGCAGAAGATCGTTTCAGGGAGGAAAACATGAGGTGAAAGACAAAGGCAGTTCATTAGCTAATTAGTTAAACAGGTAAAACCCCTGCAAAGGCCTGACTCTGGCTAATGGGAAAAAAGTCTAGCCGAATGGATTCAAATGATTCTTATTAAGCCAGTCCCACCCTCATTGGTTATGTCTTTGGATGCTTTGCTGCTGAAGCATTTATTTTAACATACGTGTTAATTAAGGACCTTGGGAGATGATGATAGGGAAATGCAGAAAGAGCACTGACATGTGACCAGAGGACCTCGTGGAATGCCAGGCTTTTTGCTTTGGCTATGATCGTGGCCAGATTAATTTAATTTCTTTGGACCTCGGTTTCCTTTTTACTAAGGAATCATGGGATTATGGCAACATTTCAATGAATACATTTAAAAAGACAATACCAACAACAAACTTTGACTTTACAAATTGTTGGAGGAAAAAGCCTTTGAGTCCCAATAAGTACATTTCAGGTACTGTGGGAAAGAAACAAATTTACAAAAAGAACCTAGCCTCCTTGTACTTATCTTTGGCATCTGTGTGAGAGATGATGCTTTGTTTCCTAGAAGATATAGAAAGAGAATGGATCCAGTAATACCTTCACTATATGATTTCACAATTTTGTTTTCATTTATTGACACATTTGTACTAATTATCAAAATGTAAGTATAACTTAAGTGTGAGAGAAATCATCTCCTAAAGTCAAATTCATATTACTTTGGCATGCAATAACTTAGTTTTGTTAGTATAGGTTATTGAGATTTCATGACATAGATTTAGACTTGAGATATTTTAGAGATTATTTTCAAATATAGAGGTTTTTAGTAAAAGATAGGTATTACCTTTTAAAGAAACATAGTAACAATTGCCCATTGAAGTGGGTTTTTTTTTAAGAATTATTTTATTTTAACTTTATTTATTTATTTTTAATTTGACCAGAGAGGGACAGAGTGAGAGAGGGCAAGAGAGAGGGAGAGAGAGAGAGAGAGAAAGCCACCAGGTCCAGGTCTCAAACCATGGTCAGCCATGTGGGAGTCCAGCATACTTAACCACCATGCCACCTGCCAGCCCACCCACTGAAGTATTTAAGACACTTAGGAAGCAATACAGCTAAAATTTATGGAGTGATTTTATCTATTACTGGGCCTGGGTTCTTCATGGTTAGCATTTTATACTATGTTAAGATTATAGATGAAGTCATAGAAATTGGGGGATATAAAATATACTATTTTATATTAATTACAAATACGTCACCACTGGGGAAACATTTATTAAATATTTAGAAAAAAAGTTAATCTAATAGGGAAGTTAATTTAAAAAATCACAAACTGTATTCATAGTAAATCTCAATTTGCATCATGTATATTGTAAAAAATATCTGAAAGACTTCAACAATTTTTAGCACTAATGGAAAGGTGAACAAAACTGAGGGGAACCATAAAACAATGTAGTCAATATGTGATGTTAAAGCTACTGATATCTATTGCTAGTAATGAAGACATTTTGTAAAACCACTAGTTTATAATTGAATCATTTAAAATATACATGTAATGATTTAGTCCAGCCTAGTGACAATGTGGTTAAGATGGCTGGATCCTACATGGCCTAGTGTGTGATTCAAGTCCTGGACCTAGCAGCTTGGAAAATATACCAGGTGTGTGTGTGTGTATGTGCATTCTCAAAATCTCAAGAGGAGAATGGAAGAGAAAGGATTGGATATGGCCATCCCCCTTGGGGGGGAGGGGAGGAGTGATTTCTCACTTTCCCTCACTCTCTATTTCTCTCCAAGGAGTACACAGTATAGGAAAAACTAAATAAATAAATAATAAAAGATCAAAAAATAAATCAGTTCTGATAGCTAGCAGTAAGCTCTGTAATTGTAGTTAAAAATTTATAACCTCTAGTAAACTAATTGTAAACTAATTACCAGGTATAACATAGCTTTAGGGAGATTATAATTTATCAAGCTTATCAAAATCTTATGTAAGTCTTAATTATGAGCAATTTTTAAGCATTTTTGTTCATTTCTTTTTTTTAAAAAAAATGTATTTTAATTGTATTTGTTATCATTTAATTTAGAGGAGGTGGAGGGAGACAGAAAGCAAGCTGCCAGTTCTAGGACATGAACAATGGTCAGCCATGTGAGACTCCAGCATCTTAACCACCACGCTACCTGCCAGCCCAATTTGTTTTCTTAAAATTGCTACATTTTGCCAGCTTCTACGTTGAAAAGGGCAATCATCTACCATGACTTAGAAATACCATTTTAAAGTTAGAATTTTAATCTTAAAAAACTCAAAATTATCAGTAGTAGAGCAGTAGAGTTAAAATGCATAAAAAAATTGAATGTTAACAATTTGGACATCAGAGTGTGACTCATTATGTATATCAAATCTTGGTTACCTTACTTCAAACTTTATATTACAATTTAAACACTTTTTTTTAATACTGCAAGAGCACTCTTGGAAATATTAATACATTTTCCATACTAATTTAATAATTAGACTGCTAGTAAATGTAAAAACCAAACTAATACCACCTGTGTTATTTTTCTTACATGTGCACAGCAGAAAAGGTAAAATCGAAAAGTGTTAGGACATGAGATAGACAAGCAGAAATTGCCTAATTTAAAAGACTTACCTGTTTCTCTTGAACTAAAGAGTCACTATTAGTGCTTCAAAACTTCCTCTTATTAAAATACATGAGATTTTAGTGTTGTTGGCATTCTCTTTGAGAGTATTTCAGTCAGGATGGATATAACCAACCAAATGAAACACTTGCTCAATGCATCTGCTGCTTTAGTAGATAATTAAATATTTTGTTATTAATGTATATCTGGGCTGTATTGTGTCTTCTTAGACTAAAAATCTCCATTCAACAAGTGCCTCCTAACTAATTTTAGAAACATTTAGTCTCTTTGAATTACACACACACACACACACACACACACACACACACAGAATAAGGAGACCACAGGTGTCTAACCAAGTTGTCCCTAAAGGAGAGATACTTTAGAAATGTGTTATATCTGTTTGAATCATAGTACCATTCATTCCCCAAGGAGAGATTTGTTCATCACAATACTATTAGGAAGAACTCCTTGAAAAAATTTTAAATAAGTTACTGTGTTTGTGGCTATACTTATTAGGGAAATTCTCAGTATGTGATGCTCCCTTTTATTCTTATATTTGTGTAGTTTTTATTTATTTATTTTTAGAGACAAATTTTGCTATCAGGCTCATGTGCTCACTAGAGAGTCAGAGAGCAGCAGAGAGACAGAAAACAAGAAGTCAACCCCCCAGGGGGATGGCCATGTTGCCATCCCTTCTCCTCCATTCTTCTGTTGGGATCATGGGCATGTTCCCAACATGCCCAGCTTGAGTTTTAAGCCACCAGGTTTTGGGACTTGAACTGCAGTCAGCTATGTGGGAGTTCAGCAATGTAACCATGAAGCCATCTGCTGCTCCCTATTCTTATATTTAAGGAAACTATTTGAGAATATTTTTATACTAATTGAATGCAAATAAGATTTTAACTGATTATTCAGCAATAAGTTACAGTAGGAAGAAATTTTTAAAGTTAACAAAAATATTTTAAAATGTATAAAATGAAAGGTAACGAATGAGAAATGTAAAAGAAGTAAAAGGAAAAAACTAAAGACAGAAAACCATTTAAAATCAAATTTTATATTCTGAAAAAAATAGGTAGAGAGTTAAATGTCAAAATAAAATGAATAAGATGAAAAAATGAAGAAAGGTGTAGTTCAGACATGAAGAAATTGGAGATTTGGAGACAAATATTTGACATGGAGAAGTAGAAAATTAAATATGTGATAAATCCATAATTTTTTGAGTGATGCCAAAGATGATTTAATGAATTGTTTTGTAAATATGTGACCTCATTCTTCTCTTTACTATCTTTTCTTTTGATCTTTGTACTTAGACTACAGAGTGAAGGGACACCATTATACTGAAATGGAGTTATTTTTACTGTTTTTTTCTGTTTATCTCAAAATTATTATGAATTCCCATATTTAGAGCTTGATTTTTGCTTATGTTTTTCTAGTAAGCTACCAATTTTTACCATTCTTAGTATGAGTAAAATGAATTAGCACTCATTTATCATTTCCATATAAAGTACTTTTTATTGGAGAGCATAGTATATTCTTCTAGGTTTTAGTTTTCTTGTTTTTATGGTTTTATAATTTAGTAGGAAATCAAAATACAGAGGTTTTTTTTTTCCCCTTGAGAGATTTTTTTTTTTTTTTTAAGAGAGTGGTTTTTGCTGTAGGGCTCGTGTGCTCACCAGAGAAACAGAGGGAGACAGAAAGTGAGAAACCCCCCCACCCCCACCCCCACCCCAGAGGGGATGGCCACACCGTAATCTCTTCTCTTCCAGTCTCCTCTCGGGATTTTGGGCACGAACACACATGCACTCAGCATAAGTTTTAAACCACTGGGTCTGGGACTCAAACTACAGTCGACTATGTGGGAGTCCAGTAACGTAACCATTACACTATCTGCTGGTCCTGTAGACTTTGAATTTCAAGGGATTAATTGGATGATTGTTTGAAAGCTGTGCTATGTAGTCTCATAGATATGTAATAAAGATCTCAATATATTCACATATAGAAGATGGCCATCAGTGCAGGGGCCATGGTAGCAGCTCTGCTGTCACACTATTCTGGCTTCTGCCAGCTTCCTTTTCGTCTTTGTCTTTAATATTGTAGAAGGGATGGGAGAGGATCTTTTAAGCCCCACTCTGAACCATGACGGGTGGAACACCTGAAGGTGCCAGGTCTTGGAGCACAGGCACTTTAGCTGTCCCTGAGTAGCATTTGATTTCATCAGGAGACTTAGTATGCAGAGTGTCTTCTATGAACCTACCACTTAGTGAGATGGTGAAGGAAAACAGAAAAGGCGTAGCAGCCTCTACTGAGTGCCTCAGAGTATAGACATATACACAACTGATAATGGAATGCCATTTTAAGTGATAAGGTACAAGTATGACTGAGGTGGTATGAGAGAATAGAAGATGGAATGGTCAATTCTGCCTGAAGAGAGTGAGGAGTGATGATGTTTGGTCCCATTTTGGGGATGAATAGGAGTCTGCCCAACAAAGAACTGTATGACTGGGTTTGGCATATTTAATGTGTAGTGAAAAGGAAAGAGAAGTAGGGTGGGGTTGTGTAGAAAGAACATAGAGGGGCCATCTATGTGGCCAAGTGGTTAAAAAGAGCTACATCCCACATGGCTGACCACAATTCAAATCCTAGCCCCAGTGACTGAGATTTTTATTGGAGTCCATAGTATATTCTTCTAGGTTTTAGTTTTCTTGTTTCTATGGTTTTATAATTTAGTAGCAGAGCAAAATACAGAGATTTAACATTGTAGAAGGGATACACCAGATACATGTATGTGTTTGCCCCGAATCCCAAAAAGGTGGAGAAATGAAGGAGACGGGATTGCAGCATGACCATGTCCTACCAGGAGTGTTTTTTTCTCTGCCTCTCTCTGACTAGCATACATGCCCTCTGGCAGTTTTATAAAAAGAAAGAACCATAGATACCAGCCTTAGTTTTTATTTTATAAAGTAAGATGCCAATGTGAGTTTTAAACAGGAGTGTTCCATTATTAGATTTATTTTTTAGAACTTTATATCGGTTATGTAGAAGTTGGCTGCATAAGAAAGAAAAGCATATTAGAGTGAGTAAAGTGGTAATGAGATCTTGAACAAGAAAATTACCAAGGGGATAAAATGGAGAGACTAGATTTGAAAGGAAATGCAGATACAAAAGTTACGTGAGCATCTTTGGAGACAAGGAGGAGAGATAAGAAAGAGACCAGAGTGATCAGATATTTTAAGGTTAGTTCACAGTCGAATCAAAATTCTTAGTTTCAAAAATATTTTTAAACCTCTCACATTCAATATTATCTAAGACTGAGCTCTTTATTTTCCTCATCCTTCCCAACCTATTTTATCTCAGCTCGGTCATCTGAATCTCAGTTGATAGCAACTTCATCTACCCACTTGCTCCAGAAGAAAACTTTGATATCTTTCTTGACTCCTTTTATTTCTCTCTTACTCAATCAGAAAAACTCATTGGTTCTACCTATCTGCATAATATATACATACCCAACAACCTCCATGGCAACCACCAATCCCAGGTTCCATCATCACTTACCATGATTACTATAAAATCTGCCCAGTTCTGCTTCTGTCCTCCTCATCTCCAAAAGCGTATTCTCAATATAGCAGCTAGAGTGGTCCTTTTGAACATAACTGCAATTGTGGCACTGCTGAGCTGTAGCTACTCTTTCAATTAGTCAAGCATCTAAGGTCTTCAAATGGCCTCCAAAGCTCTATGGGATCTGTCCTCTGCCCTTTCTACCTCACACTGAGCTTCAGACACTGACCTCTTATGCTTCTAAAGATGTCAGAAAGGCTCTATCTTGGCACCAACTGTCTCTTCTTCCTCAAATGAATGCCCTTTCCCCAAATATCTGCATGAATAAGTGAATTGATCTCTGCCCAAGATGAGATTGAAGTAGAGATTTTAAAAAGAAACATATAGGGGCCAGCAGATGGCATAGCAGTTACATCGCTAGACTCCCACATGACCTACTGTGGTTTGAGTCCTAGACTCCATGGCTTGAAAAATCATGCAGGGTGCTTGTGCATGCATGCCCAAGATCCCAAGAAGAGAATGGAGGAGAAGGGATTGTGTGGCCATGATGGAGAATGATTTCTTGCTTTCCCTCTTGCAGTCGCTGTCTCTTTCCAGTGAGCACATATGACCTATGGCAAAAACCTCTAAATAAATAAATTAAATAAATAAATAGATAAGTAAAAAAGAAAGATATGTATTAGGAAATAAATTATTTTATTAATTATCTTTAAGTTCTTATGTTCATGATGATACAGGTATAGTTTAGAAGTTCTATTACAGTTACATTTTATCTGAATTTCAGAACTTTAACACAAACATATGACCTGTTTGAATATTCTTTTTATATCTTAAAGGTAATGGGATAATTTGCTAATTTGTTCTAAAAATAATTTTTATTGTCACAGTGTTAGGTAAGATCATCTAAACCAATACAATAAGCATATGTTCATTTGACATAACTGATGTTTTACCACAGATCATTCTAAATCCACACTCTGCCTTGTGTTACAAGAGTTTATCAACGTCCAATATGAGTACAGCAAGGTGAAGAGTTAATGGCTAGGTTCCATGAAGCATAGAATACCTGTGATCAAATCAGTCATGTTCAATCCTGAATTATGTCCATTTTTCAGTACCAAAACTGAATAAATGTGATCCTTATAAAGGACTTATATTTTTATATAAAAATGATTATCCCAGAAAGCCAAAACCTAGTGAATGCAACTTATTCTTAAGATAAGCCACTAAAAACACCTAAATGAACTCTCATATTCCAACAAGAGGAGGTGTTATTATTACTTAGCAAAAGTTAACACAGTAAGAATGCCTCTGTTCTTTTTCTGAAACAGTTCTGTAGGAGTTGGCATTCCTCTCATACTTACTTAGTTGTACTGCTGTAGGAAACAGCTATAAGGAGATGTTTGATTAAGCTCTACTAATTGAAACTAGAATTGGTCAATTTAGTGTCTTCCATTGAATCATTCTATTAATCCAAATGGATGTAGTCATTTCCCTGAAAGATGTTTAAGCTGCAATATATTACACTCGAAATTTAGCTGGGCTACCTAAAGCACTAGATAATATCAAAGTAAAGTATAAAAGTGATTGTATCCCCATATTATGGTCTGGGCTCATATTAGGCCCTAAATTTAATTTAAGTAACTTACTAGCTGAATTAGTCACTAAAGGCCTGCTAGCCACAGTTTAAAGTCAAAGCTTTGAACAAAAGAGACTCTTTAATATTTAAACTCTGATTTAAAAGAAAAGTAAAAAAAAAAAAAAAATTACTCTGTACCCTCTATTAGTTGTTAAATACCTCTGTGGCAGTAATTCTTAAATAACTAAATAGCAAATTTTATTATGAGTTACATTAATATGACTAGCTTATTCAGAAGAGCACTTGATGCCATCAAAATAGTGCTTAACTAAGTAGTCAACTTATACCTGAAAGACTTCATCTAACTTTGTCTGTTTTGCATTCCTGGTACAGGACAAACTCAAGTGTAAGACCTAAGAAAAAAAGAAATGTTGACTATAGGATATAAAGGAAGGCTAGAATTTAGGAAACTGAGGTAAAAGCAGAATACATTCCATGTTCACAACAAGTATTTAATGAATGTCTGCCGTGTTTTATTGCTCCAGATGTTTGGAGTACATCAGTGAACCAAATGGATAAAAATACTTCCCTCATAATGCTTATATTTGAGGTAGGGGCAAGAGATTCAATAAGTAATAAATATAATAAGTAAACAAATTGGGTAGTATGTGAAAGGCTAAAGAAATTGTGGGAAAAACGAGATATACGTACAGATGTAGGAATTCATTAATTGGGGTCTCAAATATGAGTTAAAGATTATTGTAATTTCTTTGTAGGTATTAGGCCTTCAAGTTATGTAGAACAAGAGGAAGGTCAGTTTGAAGAGATGTTTTGAGAACTTCAGCCTTGTCAAATGCAGAGGACTGGAAGATTGTAGAGATAGTAGCTCACTCAGTGGTACTGTTTGGGAGTCGAAGCAGGTTCTAAGGGGTCGATGTAGTGGCTATAGGAATATTCTAAAGAAGGACTAAAGTTAAAGACATGAAGCAGTTCATAACGCAGTACGCTGTTGACATGAGAAAAGGAAAGAGTCAAAGACGACAGAGATACCAAATCTAGTTTCATCCCACAGAATAGTTAAAGAAGAAGTCAGGCAGTATAAGGTAGTCGTATAACCTGCTGAAAATAGGGGTGGCCTCTCTTTATGCTGGGCCTAACTTTAACTTTTAAAATAACAATGAAGTAGAAGTTTTCTGAGAGGGAAAATCTAAGTGTTTAGTATTTCCTTGGTAATCTCTCTTAGTCTTTGTCAAACAGTACTGTAGACATTGCTCCTACGATGACTTCTACTCCTTTGCCCCAAACAGGATTTCCTCCAATGTGGAAGGAGTCCTAGATCCCCAAACTGTGAGGTTGACTGTGTTTGTGAGTGACAAAGAGGGGCTCTGCCAATCAGTAACCATGCTGTGAGATGTGGGATCAATGGGGTATGTTCTGACCTTGACCTTTATAACTTTTTCTGAAGCATAAATATTGGGCCTGTAGTATCCAATCATAATTCTTGCCTTGTTTAGATACTAGATGACAAGTTTTGCTTCCTTTCTAGCAGGAAGTTAGAGCAACAGAAGAGTCTAACCTATAAACTAAAGATGATTTGTACATAGTCTATGTCAATATTACATGTGTCCTTCCCCTCTTTGCCACATGTTGGTTATCTTCTGGGAAGGAAGCACATATCTTAGTGTAAATCATTTTGAGAGCGATTGTCATGGTCTTCTCCCTCCATCTGTTCCTTTGGAATATTGCATGATGGTTCTAGGGTTTCTTATAACTATGATTAATGTCAATATGATATTCAGTAGTTTAATGCTTTAAAATAATGTATACAGCTCCAAGAATATGAGTAACTCTTGCAGGTTTTTAAATTAAAGAGAAAAGGAATGTTTGCTATGACCGTCTCAAAAGTTTTATGTCTACTGTATTTTAGGAATTTTGCTTGTGAACAACTCATACTCTAGTAAAATACACAGATGCTTGGATAAACCTGCATGATATTGTAAGACAAGCTCCAAAGGCGTGTGTAGAGTGCCATGAAAAGGGTTGTGTTTGGCAAGGTCCCAAAAGAAGCATCTGAGAGGGTCAGCAGGTGATGTGGAATTATGGTAGCTAGTGACCCTCACAGCATGGTTACTGATTGGCAGAGCCTCTCTGTGACGCTCACAAACACAGTCAACCTCACAGTTTGGGGATCTGGGCCTCCTTCCACATTGGAGGAAATCCTGTTTGGGGCAAAGGAGAAGAAGTCGTTGTAGGAGCAATGTCTACAGTACTGTTTGACACGGACTAAGAGAAACTACCAAGGAAATACTAAACACTTAGATTTTCCCTCTCAGAAAACTTCTACTTCATTGTTATTTTAAAAGTTAAAGGTGGGCCCAACATAAAGAGAGGTCACCCCTAATTTCACATCCACATGGCTGACTGCATGGTTTGAGTCTCAGACCAGATGGCTTGAAAATCACACTGGGTACATGTGGGTGTAAGCTCAAAGTTCCAAGAGGAAAATGGGAAAAGGACTTCAGTGTGGCCATCCCCCCCAGGGGGTGATTTCTCACTATCCTTCCTGCTCTCGCTCTCTGTCTCTGTCTCTCTCCAGCAAATGCACACAGCCTGTAGTAACTGAAAATAAAAAAACAAGCATCTGAGGATGAGTTGAATGGACAAATGGAAGCAAAGAATGGCAGGCCAGGGGAACTAATTATGCAAATGCATACAGGTTTGGCAGAGCATGGGGGTTCTTGTTTGGAGGCAGGTTGTGTATGAGAAGCAGCAAGAAGTAATGCAAGCTGAGTGGTAGGAGGCATGTGTCTGCCTTTCCCAGCCCAGCTCCTCACATAAACTGCAGGACACAGAAGATGATTTGAGGGACTGTGTTTTCTCAGTTCTCTCAATGGTGGCACATGACAAATACCAGTTCAGATGCATGGAAGAGAAGTTAATTTGCCACATGTGATGACTTTTTCAGAGTGTGTGAGGACTCATGTTGAGAAGGAGTGGCATATATTAAGCTATTCACTTCATCAGTAGAATGGCATAATCACATCTGTACTAGGACTGTACTTACGAGAGCTAATTAAAGATACAAGGGGAGACTGTGTAGTTGCACAGCAGTAAAATACAGTGCAGTAAAATACATGGAGGTTCTAGGTTTATACCTGGAGACCTCCTGAATATGCCAGCCATGTGTGTGCCTATAATCTGGACCTGGCTGGGAGTGGATCCCCTGTCTGAGGAAAGGCAGGAAAATTAGTTATTAACCAATTATGATAGTGATCCAAATAGAATCTAGTAAGAAGGTTAAGGTAGGGCAGAGAAACTGTTTCAGAGATAGGTAGAAGGCAGGATCTCTATGAAGTAGTAGTTGTCTAAATATGGAGAACAGGAGAGAAGACAGGGTGATGCTGAGCTAGAAAGTTAGGTACCTTTGTGAATGGTGACACCATGATCTGAACTAGGTGCAGTAGGCTTGAAGACAAGCTAACAATTCTTGGTCTTGTCTTGCTGACCCATTTTAGAGTATGCAGGTTGTAGTAGAAGTTTAGGCACATAAGAGATTGTTTAATGAGAGTCTTGGCTAAGAAAAGAGAGAAGACAACTGAAGAGATCATCTTAGGGACACCAGCATTTAAGAGATTGGAGGAAAAAAGGACTAGGATGGACTGTAAGAAGGAAAGGCAGAAATCAGAAATGGGCCAGAAAAGGAATGCTCCCCAAATTCAGGAAATAGGACCTTAAGAACTAAGTCAGAGTTGTCCAGTAACAGCTATCTTAGTCTGTTACTTTACTACCAACAGAAACACCTAAGACTGGGAGAACTGAAGCAAATACAAGTTTATTTTGACTCACAGTTCTGGTGAGTAGAAAGTCTGAAGGCATATGCCTACTGCATAGCCAACAGAAGCACAGAGGAGGGCGGGCACATGCAGAGACAGCAAGCTGTGGGCAGCTCTCTCCTTTATAACAATCAGCTTACAAGAACTAACCTCTTCTTCTGAGAGTTAGAATTCACTGGGTCTCATGAGACATTGATCTATTCATGAGAGTATTGACTCCATGATGCAGTCACCAAGATCTAACCACCATCCAGTAGGCATCATCACCTCCCAACATCAAATTCCAAACATAAAACTTAGAGAGAGAAGCATTATCCAAACCATAACAAGCCACAAAATGGGATAGCATGGGTTCTTTCTTTTCTGCGCTGCGGCTGCAGCCATGAGTATGCTCAGGCTTCAGAAGAGGCTTGCCTCTAGTATCCTCCACTGTGGTAAAAAGAAGGTCTGGTTGAACCCCAATGAGACCAGAAATTGCCAGAGCCAACTCCCGTCAGCAGATCTGGAAGCTGATCAAGGATGGGTTGATCATCTGCAAGCCTGTGACTGTCCATTCCCAGGCTTGATGCCAGAAAATCACCTTGGCCCGTCAGAAGGGCAGGCATATGGGCATGGGTAAGCGAAAGGGTATGGCCAATGCTAGAATGCCGGAATGCCAGAGAAGGTCACCTGGATGAGTAGAATGAGGATCCTGCGCTGGCTGCTCAGATGATACCGGGAATCTAAAAAGATTGACCGCCACATGTATCACAGCCTGTACCTGAAGGTGAAGGGGAATGTGTTCAAGAACAAGCGGATTCTCATGGAGCACATCCACAAGCTGAAGGCAGACAAGGCCTGTAAGAAGCTCCTAGCAGGCCAGGCTGAGGCCCGCAGTTCTAAGATCAAGGAAGCATGCAAGTGCTGTGAGGAGCGCCTCCAGGCCAGGAAGGAAGAGATCATCAAGACTCTGTTCAAGGAGGAAGAGACCAAGAAATAAAGCTCCCTGTCTCTTGTCTGTACATAGTGGCATTGGCAGTTACTCAGGTCATCGCTTAAATAAAATAAGCCTTTAACTCCTTGAAAAAAAAAAAAAAAAAAAAAAA
>NW_006159559.1:6670793-6676822 GCF_000334495.1 Tupaia belangeri chinensis | reverse complement strand
TAAAACATCAAAAAAAAAAAAAAAAAAAAAAAGAAAAGAAAAAAGAGATAGCATGGAGATGCCAGTGTTTCCATTGGTTTTGGCATTTAGAGGTCACTGTTGGCCCTGGAGCAGATTGGCTAGCTTAGTGGGGGTGGTTGTCACATTGCAAAGACTCCCAGATGCTCTGAGTTATAATGGGTTCCAGAGCCTTGAGGAAAGGAATGGAGAAAAAAAAAGTGTGAGTTTAGGGAACCCAAAGTATAACAGAGGGTCAAGGAGGGGTTTTATGTTTCTTTTCCCTTAAAAAACAAAACAAAACAAAACAAAAACATAGCTATATTTTGAAATCACTTTCTTCTACAACAATGTTCTTTTTTTTTTTTTTGAGAGTTTTTTTGCTACAGGGCACGTGCACTTGCCAGACAGAGAGAGACAGAGAGACAGAAAGTGAGAAGTCACCCCCCAGAGGGGATGCCCATGCTGCAATCCCTTCTCCTCCATTCTCCTCTTGGGATCTTGGGCACGCACGCACATGCGCCTGAAGTGAGTTTAAGCCACCAGGTCTGGGACTCGAACCGCTGTCGACTATGTGGGAGTCCAGCGACATAGCCATTACGCTAACTGCTGGCCCCTACAACAATGTTCTTTAACATTTAAGTTTTCCTGGTATTTCAACAAAGCATGTATTAATCATAATGTACCTGAAGTATAGTGAAGCCTAGGGCTGAAATGCCTAAGAAAACTAGTCATTGTTGCCATGTGTTAAGGATTGAAAACATGGAGTTCCACTGGGGACATCAGAAAGATAGCCCCTTTCCCCAGACCCATATTCTATAGTGGAATAGGAACTTGATTAATTTCTCTACTTGCTGGAAGAAGAGAGTGGATTGGGGGTAGCAGGTGTCAGCTATGCAGAAAAAATAAGTGATAGAGAGGAGCCTCAGGGGTTGTTTTGCTACAGGGCACGTGCACTTGCCAGACAGAGAGAGACAGAGAGACAGAAAGTGAGAAGTCACCCCCCAGAGGGGATGCCCATGCTGCAATCCCTTCTCCTCCATTCTCCTCTTGGGATCTTGGGCACGCACGCACATGCGCCTGAAGTGAGTTTAAGCCACCAGGTCTGGGACTCGAACCGCTGTCGACTATGTGGGAGTCCAGCGACATAGCCATTACGCTAACTGCTGGCCCCTACAACAATGTTCTTTAACATTTAAGTTTTCCTGGTATTTCAACAAAGCATGTATTAATCATAATGTACCTGAAGTATAGTGAAGCCTAGGGCTGAAATGCCTAAGAAAACTAGTCATTGTTGCCATGTGTTAAGGATTGAAAACATGGAGTTCCACTGGGGACATCAGAAAGATAGCCCCTTTCCCCAGACCCATATTCTATAGTGGAATAGGAACTTGATTAATTTCTCTACTTGCTGGAAGAAGAGAGTGGATTGGGGGTAGCAGGTGTCAGCTATGCAGAAAAAATAAGTGATAGAGAGGAGCCTCAGGGGTTGAACTACTGATTTCTCTTTTTGCAGCTGCTATCTGTTATTTCTGAATTTCTGATCAGTCTTTATTTTTTCCTTGTATCTACTCATCAGTAAATGTAGCCTCAATTTCTCTTTCATTGTAAAGAAATGTAAAATCTTTTTTCAGTTTTGTTTTGTTTTCAGATTGTTTCCTTTATTCCTGTTAATTAAGGATAACTATAGAGGGAAGGCTTAAATATTCTTTTCATTTCACTGAAACATTCTATTTTTCTTTTTATTTAAATCCAGCAGTAAAGAATAAAAATATATTAGGGATTTCTTGGTATTTCTGAAAGAAAATAGAGTTGGGTCTTTTTGGACATTTCCTCCTTTGAAGTAAGATGAGTTCTCTTAAGAATAAAAGCAATAAGCCCTTGTTTGGGGTAAAGCCAAGGAGAAAGGGATAAAGTTGAGAGTCCTATATTAGTCTTAGACAGAAAAATGGAAAGAATTTGGGAAACATCTCAGAGATTAGGTTATAGATATAACAATGGAAAAAGTCCCAAATGTCTGCAGCAGCAGTTACCATTTGCAAATACTCTTTATTTTAAGGAAATAGCAGTTTCACATATGTGGGTAGGGACTTGATTGGAATAGAAGCTGGTACCTAGTTTCTGCTGAGTCCTATCTATGGAACACTGCTTTTATTTATGGCTCAAGAGGACTTAAAGAAAATACTGAACATAAAGAGTTAACTGAAGATGAAAAGGCTAATTTTTTTCTGAAAGTAGAGGAGGAAGTAGTAGGATGTGGTTAGAGCGTGAGGGATTTAGCTTAGATTTCTAAAAAGGTATGCCAGGCTGATCAGTGCTGGGATGTGGAAAATTGACCAACATGGTAAATTCTTCTCTAGGAACCCCTAAAATACTGTTTGAGGAAAATTTAAATGATAAATAATTTAAATTTACAATTTAAATTCAAATTATACTTACTTTTAGTCCAAGATTCTGTTAAAAACAAAAAAAGAAAGAAAGAACAAACTTCAGGCCATCATGTAAATAGGACCTGTGTCAATTTACCTGACACACTTGAACACTAGACATAGGTAGTTGATCATCACGTACCAGTAGCCAGTAGCAGCGAGTCAGAAACCCTAGCTGTGTTGTATCTTCTAAAATCTCCCTAGCAACCAAGTCAGCAAAGGCCATCTTTCCAGCAGCACTGCCAACGTAGAGAACTGGCTTAAGATTCTTTGTGGATTGCCCAGAACACTAAAATCTTCTATTTCAATGGTTTCTTACAAATCATCATCTTCTACCTCAATAGCATTATTTACTTTTTTGGTTCAGCTTATTGTTTTAAAGTTCTGTTCATATAAATTGCCATCCGATTCTTAAAGAACTGAGTTCTTTTGAGAATCCCATGATAATTTATAATGAAACACTCAGAAGAGGACAAAACATAAAAGTAATTCAGTATTATGGCTGGCAGGCATATGTAGTTATTTCTACTGCACAGATGGCGGTCTCTAGGGTAAAGGAATCCAATAACTTGCTTAAGGTCACATGGTTAATACTACAACTAGGCTTGTTCAAATCTTAAAGGAAAAAAATATTAACTCCCAGGATAGGCAGTGGCACAGTAGTCATGCAGCTGGACCTAGAAAAGGTTCTTGTTTCTCTGCCTGGGGCCTCCCTGAGCACACAGGGTATGTACACATGTCTGTCATTGGGGTTGGCTGAGACAGGGAATGGACTGCAGTGTGAAAACCATTGGGAGTGCTTGTCTTTCTGTCTTTCTCTCTCCCTTCCTCTTTCTTTCATGGAAGAAGGAGATGTATAGATATATCATATACATATACATACATATACATATTTCATCCTAATAATTTTCTGCCATCGTAGGGATGGAGAATATTTGAGACATGGACACTGATTACTTCTCCCTGCTCAAACTGAGTAGTGGTACATGGCCCTACTTTGAGCCACACGGGCAGGTGGGCCCTTTGCTGGCCCCTGAAAGTTCTGAGGGTCACAGTGCTGCATTTGGAGAGGAAGCATGGTCAGTATCTCCCCTATTCCAGTTGTTCAGAAGTACACAGTCAGTAATGTATAATGTTCACTTTGAAAAGTATGGACCAGCTGGTGGTATGGTAGTTAAGGCATCTTGATCCCATGTGACTGACAGCACAGTTCAAGTTCCAAATCCAGCAGCTTGTAAAACATGCCTGGTGCATGTGTACACATGCCCAGTGTCCCAAAAAGAGGAAGACATGGAGGAGAAGGGATTGTTGTGTGACCATCTTCCTGTGAGGTGCTTTCTCATTTTCCCTTCCCCCCCCCCCGACTCTGTGTCTCTCCTGCCAGCCACTTTCTCTCTGGGAAAAAAAATACGGATGCCAACATTTCAAATCAATCCCCGCTGAGAACATTTGGTGAATCATTTGCCAGTAATTCGTAAATCACTGAGGCAACTCTGAGGGCATCATTTGTTGTGCTCCATAGACAGGAGACCTATCTTTAGATGTAGCTCAGTGTACAGGGCATGGGGGCCCCTGTTGGTGGAAGCCAAGTCAAAGAAGAGTGTGACAAAGTAGGCAGGAGTGGGTGGAAAGAGATAAAACTACAGTTGGGCTCCACATAAGGACGCTTCGGTCAGCAGTGAGCCACGCATGCAGCAGTGGTCCTGTGAGCTAGTCACAGGCTATCCCTTATGGCCGAGGTGTGCGGCAGGCTCTCCCATCCAGGTCTGTGCCAGTGCACTCTGTGATGTTACACAGTGATGAACCTGCCTGACGACGCAGTGCTCAGAACACATCCCGTCATTAGCGCCGTGCGATTGTAAAATTACATGCCTCACCTGTGCTGCTGCTCGTCCTTTTCTCCAGAAGTTGTGCAGAGCAATTTATCCAGTTTTTCAGGTGCTTACTAAACTTACCATTCGTGACTCCTCTCTGTATCTGATGTCTGCACCCCTCATTGCCATCCAGTCAAGTCCATCGGCTTTTCCTCTTGCCTTTGTCTTTGAAATAACCAGACTGCTACCTTTCTTTTCCTGCTTCTATCCCATTGAAACGCTGATGCAAGCTTGTCATCACTACTTACTTGATCTACTAAAATAACTTCCTCATTTGTCTCCTTAACTCTTTTCCCTTGCCAGGTCTGTGTTCCTAGAGCAGTCATTGTAATTCTAAATTAGGTCTCCACACTCCCCTAGTCAAAGCTCTAACAGTTTCCTGTTACATTTTGGGCAAAATACTGAGTCTGTGCTGTGTCCTATAATGCACTGAGTTGTCTGGGCCCAATCAGTTCTCTAGCTGCCATTCCCTTCCTAGCTCACAGCTCTCCAGTCACAGTGAATTTGTTTCTGATTGGCATATCCTCACCTCAGGGCCTTTGCATTTGCTGTGTCCTCTCCCTGTAACACTCCTCAAGATGACTGAATGACTGGCTCCCTCACTGCATTTAGGTCTCTTTAAATGTCATTTTCTTGAGAAGGATTTTTCTATCACCCTATCTGAAACAGTACCCACTCTCTATCTTTCTGTGTTTGTTTCCCTGGTAGTTTTCAGAGCCTGACATTGTGTGTCTAGCTTGTCTGTGTCTCTAGCAGAATGTAAGCTCTTTGAGGGCAGATAATGTCTATTTTGTTCACTGCTATATCCTAGCTGATAGAATACTACCTGGCACCTAACAGGCATTCAGGAAATATTTGTTAACAAATGAATTAATTAAATTATTAATAAAGTATGCCAAGTCCTTTTTGATATAGGCAACCAAAAGGTGAATCTAGTTATACGGTGTGTTTGTGTGTGTGTGCTTTCTAGTAGATCAGAAAGATATACTTTATTAGTAAAAGATATGGTTTTATTACGCAGTTTAATTGAACAGCAGGTAGGTGCTATTATAGCAATAAAGAAATAGAGATTGAAAGAGGGAGCTTTGCTCATAGTCACACAGTATTAAATAAAAGGAGGTAATTAAACAGAGTCTGGTCTAACTCCAAAACCTTAACTCGACGAATGTGGTGTATACTGCATATGCTAATTTTTAATCCACCAAAAATCCTATCAGGGATCAAAGAAGATATGAAGTGTTTTTTTGGTAATATATATTTCTATAAAGGTTTGCAAAATTTTATAAAGCATATATGTATTTTTTGAGATGAAAAAGTTATTGAGATAATTTAGGAACTAGATCACATTAAAGTTCACATGTATTGTAAAAAGTTTTATTTGGCTATGTTGACTACAATGAAAGATTTTTAAAGCTCCCATTGTATACCTTTCTATTTAAAGAATTTAGTTGAAGAGAGATGCCTGTTAAGTTCTACAAATAAATTTATCATATTGGATACATTTAAAAGCTGTTGCCTTTTTTTCTATTTTTTTTTTCTTGCCACGTTCATCTCTGTTTTCTGCAGTTAGCACTTTGGGGTTATGGCTTCCCTCCTCGCTGTCCCTTCCTTTGTTCTCACGTACATGGCACTTAGCACCTCCTCTTCAGGCCTCACTCCCTTCTAAACCCTCTGCAGACCCTGTCATTTTTCATAGGAGAATCCTAACTGCTCTTCTTGCCCAGACTTG
>NW_006159559.1:6640043-6670626 GCF_000334495.1 Tupaia belangeri chinensis | reverse complement strand
CCAATACCTCCTTTTATCCTGTCTTCTTTTGGAAAATACACAGATATCCTACCTTCTTCTTCACATTCTTGTTCTGATCATTTCTAGTCTTACCTTGTTACTTTAGAAATTGAAAGAAATTGACTCTGACAGCTACTATCAATTTTAAAATGAAACTATTTTAGACTGAGACACATAACATATTAATCATAGCTATCTCATATTTATTGTCTCTTATACATCAGGGCCTATGTAGGTGTCAGGGATTCAAAAATTTAGATATGACCTCATTCTTAAGTGTTTTACATTGAGGTTCAGCGGAGGAAAGACATATGTAAACAAACAAGTTTTTTTAATATATAAAATTTATCTCATTGGCATGCATTATATACATTGTTTAAATAATATAATGTGGGGACCAGCAGATGGCTTAATGGTTATGTTGTTGGACTCCCAGATGGCCAATCATAGTTCAGATCTCAGACCCAGTGGCTTGAAAATCATGCTGGACATATGTGCATTCATGTCTAAAATCCCTAGAGGAGAATGGAGGGGAAGGGAATACAGTGCGACTACCCCCCCAGGGGTAATTTCTCGTTTTCTGTCTCTCTGTCTCATAGTGAATCATGCTCCCTATAACAGAAATCTCTCTCAAAAATAAAAAAATACTATGTTATTTACAGCTCAGTTGTTAAAATTTTACTTACTTTCACATAAATTAAAAACATAAAAATTCTATTACTTAAATAGATATTCACACATAGACAAAATAATGACATTATTTCTTTCTTATTTTGGCTAACAGTATTTTTCTTAAGGTTTTTATGATAGGGTGCATGTGCTCCCTCAACAGTGAGAGGGAAAGTGAAAAGTCTCCCCGGGGGGATGGCCATGCCACAATCCCTTCTCCTCCTGGAATTTTGGGCAAGCGCGCACACACATCACACATATCCAGCATAAGTTTCAAACCTACAGGTCTGGGATGCAAACTGCAGTCGGCCATATGGGAGTTCAACACCTTAACCACTACACCACCTGCTGGCCCCAGTAACAGGGTGTTTTAAATTGATAGTAGCATATATATATTGGCATTTCTTAAAATGATGTTGGGTGAATTTAATAATAAGGTTTTTTTCCAGCAAACTGTTCCCAAAAGAAATGGATGCTGATCAGCATTCATCTTATTTTTTTGGCAAAGCAAAAGGATACTAAAATCTTTATATTTTTAAAGGCTGAGCTGTTATTATACTAAGATTATACCTTAAATCACAATATTTACTATTCATAATTAAATTAAATTATATCAAATTTAAATGCACAGCTAGAAATCTCAAATGCTCATGTACTAATAATATTAGAAGCTAAATAACCATCTGTACAGTTGACCGGGTGCCACAAGGCATGATTTCTAACTTTGGATATGGCTCATTGAGCAAGTGTCCTAATGCTAACACATAATTTCGCATTCTCTTAAACCATGAGTGAAATAGACATTAAAAGATAACCTTTTAGAAGTAAAACCAGCATCTAAATGTTGAGAATTTGCATTCTAAATTCCAAATGAATGTTTCCACAGATTCTACCGTTTCATTTTGACATGTAAACAAACTCATGCGACACAGGACTAAGATCCTCAGACTAATTCACACTTGTAAAGTCCATACAGTTGTGATCTCCAACTTCCTAAGATGACCAACCTTGATACTTGACATTTAGATACTCAACGAGTACATATCCATATTTGCCTTTAGAATTATGAGGGTGCATATGCTTACCAGAGAGAGACAGAGAGGAAGAGAAGAATGCACCCCTCCATAAGGAAATGTCATGCTGCAATCACTTCTCTTCCATCTCTAGTGTTTGACATAAGTTCTTTTCGAAATATTTGAAGCTTTTTAAACATTTTTATTTATTTTTTAGAAAGCCTTTTTTGCTATAGTGCATGTGTGCTCATCACAGAGGCAGAGAGACAGAAAGTGAGAAATTATTCCCCAGGTGGGATGGCCATGCCACAAGCTCTTCTCCTCCATTCTCCTCTTGGGATCTTGGGCACGTATGCACATGTGCCTGGCAAGAGTTGTAAGCTACCAAGTTCAGGATGCGAACTGTGGTTGACTACTTGGGAGTCCAGCAATGTAACCATTACACCATCTGCTAGTCGCTGAAGATTTTCTTAATTGGCTTCCACAGTTTACTTTTTTAGGTTTCTCTATACCCCTCTGACTGTTCTTTTGCTTACTTTTCTTCCACCCATATCTTAAATGTTAGTCTTTCTTAACTTTGACTCTGATTTCTTTTTCCTTTTTTAATTTGCCGGAGTCTGTGTGCAGTTTGCAGAGGGTAGGAGGGAGGAGGAGTGGGACAGGGAAAAGGAGAGAGAGGAAGGAATGCAAGAAAGCACCTCCCATGGGGGAATATTCACACTGCAATCCCTTTCCTCTGTTTCTCCCTCCTTTCGAGATTTTGGGCATGTATCCACACATGCCTGGCCTGTTTTCCAAGCTACTAGGTTAGGATTCAAACTGTGTGGTCAGCCATGTGGGATCCAAACACCTTAACCATCATGCTAGTGACTGGGACCCCTTTCTCTTTCTTTTAGTAAGACAGTCATTAAATAATTTATGCAAGTAATTAATCGGCACCTTAGATATCTCAAGGTATTATTTTTATAATGAAAAATAAATGTAGCTTATCAAAGCTTTGATTGAGTTTTATGTTTGTTTGTTTGTTTGTTTATTTTTAACTTCCCAGTGTGCTCACTGGAAGGACACAGGGTGGTGGTGAGAAAGTGGGATGGTTCCCTTCTCCTCCATTTTTCCCTTCTTTCAGGATTTTTGACCCACATGTACAGGTACCCAGCTTGCTTTCCAGGCCTCAAGGTCCAGGACTCTGCATGTGCAGTTGGCCATATGAGACTCAGCTGCCTTAACCACTTGTCATGGGCTGGCCCCTGATTTGTTGTTTATACACATGATTCTCATTGTTCTTGGTATGATCTCTAGATTCCCTCTTCTGCTTACACTTCCCATGATTTCACTTCCCATTTAATTGTTGATGACTCCCAAATTTGTATCTGGACCAAACGTTTCTCCTGAGCTTTAGAACATGTTTCCAGTTCCCCTCTCAGACTTCTCAATTTAGAGCCCTGACAGCTATTCCAATTTTATTATGCCCAAAATAGTTACTGTGTTTATAGTTTAAAATTTTAGTTTGCAGTTCAGGCTTACTCCATTTCAGACACTCAATGGGGCTTTCTAACTTTTCTGTCTTCATTTTTTAAAAATAATATAGAACACATGTGTGTGGGTGAGAGAAGTCCATTCTCCTCTTGGGATCTTGGGCACGTATGCACATGTGCCTGGCAAGAGTTGTAAGCTACCAAGTTCAGGATGCGAACTGTGGTTGACTACTTGGGAGTCCAGCAATGTAACCATTACACCATCTGCTAGTCGCTGAAGATTTTCTTAATTGGCTTCCACAGTTTACTTTTTTAGGTTTCTCTATACCCCTCTGACTGTTCTTTTGCTTACTTTTCTTCCACCCATATCTTAAATGTTAGTCTTTCTTAACTTTGACTCTGATTTCTTTTTCCTTTTTTAATTTGCCGGAGTCTGTGTGCAGTTTGCAGAGGGTAGGAGGGAGGAGGAGTGGGACAGGGAAAAGGAGAGAGAGGAAGGAATGCAAGAAAGCACCTCCCATGGGGGAATATTCACACTGCAATCCCTTTCCTCTGTTTCTCCCTCCTTTCGAGATTTTGGGCATGTATCCACACATGCCTGGCCTGTTTTCCAAGCTACTAGGTTAGGATTCAAACTGTGTGGTCAGCCATGTGGGATCCAAACACCTTAACCATCATGCTAGTGACTGGGACCCCTTTCTCTTTCTTTTAGTAAGACAGTCATTAAATAATTTATGCAAGTAATTAATCGGCACCTTAGATATCTCAAGGTATTATTTTTATAATGAAAAATAAATGTAGCTTATCAAAGCTTTGATTGAGTTTTATGTTTGTTTGTTTGTTTGTTTATTTTTAACTTCCCAGTGTGCTCACTGGAAGGACACAGGGTGGTGGTGAGAAAGTGGGATGGTTCCCTTCTCCTCCATTTTTCCCTTCTTTCAGGATTTTTGACCCACATGTACAGGTACCCAGCTTGCTTTCCAGGCCTCAAGGTCCAGGACTCTGCATGTGCAGTTGGCCATATGAGACTCAGCTGCCTTAACCACTTGTCATGGGCTGGCCCCTGATTTGTTGTTTATACACATGATTCTCATTGTTCTTGGTATGATCTCTAGATTCCCTCTTCTGCTTACACTTCCCATGATTTCACTTCCCATTTAATTGTTGATGACTCCCAAATTTGTATCTGGACCAAACGTTTCTCCTGAGCTTTAGAACATGTTTCCAGTTCCCCTCTCAGACTTCTCAATTTAGAGCCCTGACAGCTATTCCAATTTTATTATGCCCAAAATAGTTACTGTGTTTATAGTTTAAAATTTTAGTTTGCAGTTCAGGCTTACTCCATTTCAGACACTCAATGGGGCTTTCTAACTTTTCTGTCTTCATTTTTTAAAAATAATATAGAACACATGTGTGTGGGTGAGAGAAGCACTTTTGACAGGGTCTTCTCACATCATGATCTCCTTCCCCCTACCCACCAGCTCCTCAGGGTACTGGGCCTTTATGCATGCCAGCATGTTTCCAGGCCAACCCCAGGATCTGAACCTGTCAGCCACATGCACTTGTATTACTGCTTTGCCAAAGCACCTGGGACTGTTTTCTTGTCTTCTTGTTTTCTGGTATATCTTCTTGGCAAAGGAGGTTATATTGCTTATTCTGTGCATCTCTATACCTTGCAAAGAGTGTTTAGTAATCACTGAATAATGTGGTTGACTATAGAGATGGCCTGTACCCTAGTGGTTAAGGAAGTTTTCTGAGCCCACGTGGACAACTGTGGTTTGAATTCTGGCCCTAGTAGCTTAAGAAATACGCTGGATGCATGTGTGTGTGCCCCAGATTCCAACAGGATGAAGAAATGCAAGAAAAGGAATTAAGGCATGGCCACATCACAGTGCAGGGGAATACCTTCTCCTTCTCTTCCCTCCCCAATTTTGGCAGTGCAGATGCCCTCTGACAATTAAAATGGGCGAGTAACTGTAAAAGCCGATCTTTTTAATTTTTTTTCTATTTTTGCCATTGAGCATGTGTGTTTGCCAGAGAGAGGCAGAGAAGGAAAGTAAGAAAGTACCCACTAGGGGAATGGAATGCCACAATCCCTTCTTCTCCATTCCCCACTCAGGATTCTGGACACACATGCACATGTGGCCGGCATGATTTTCAAACACTGGGTCCAGGAATCAAACTGTGGTCAGACATGAGGGAATCCAGCGCCTTAACCAATATGCCACCCATAAAAGCCATATTGGTGGGTTTTGTGCTAAAAAATGTCCAGGGTCTCCCCTTTGTCCATTGAATGTAGTCTGAAATCTTTAATGTCATATTGAAGACTCTTCAGACCAAGTTCCTTCCTCACCACTTCACACATACATAGCCTGCAGATAATCACAGTTCTCCAAAGACCTCCTGACTCTATTTTATTTTTAAGTTTTTATCATAGGGCACATGCGCTCTCTAAAGAGAGGCACAGCAAGATACAGTGAGAGGGAAAATGAGAACTCACCCACTGGGGGAGTGGCCATAACACATTCTTTTCCTTCATTCTCCTCCTGAGATTTTGGGTAAGCACACACATGTGCCTGGCATGATTTTAAAGCTGCCTAGTCTGGTACTCAACCGTGCTCAGCCATGCGGGAATACATCACCTTAACCACCACATCACCTACTGACCTCACCTCCCACCTTTTATAGCTCCATAATTTGCACATCTGTTAAGAATCACCTTTTCATTCCTTATAAACACTCATAGCTGACTTTAGGGTCCCATTTAACTTTCTCTCTGTGTAGAGTCTTTCCTAACACCTCACTGTAATCTCATGATGAATGCAGTGTGTGTGTAATGGTACTTACGGACACTTATTTTTTGGTACCTTTTCTATTCAGACAGTTCACAATCTTTATAATAGCCCTGAAAGGTAATAATTATCACCTGTATTTTAAAGATAAGGGCCTCAGGGACCAGCAGTTGGTGTAATGGCTATGTCGCTGGACTCCCATGTAGCCGCAGTTTGAGTCCCGGACCCAGTGGCTTAAACTCACGTCGGGCACGTGTACGTGCATGCCCAAGATCCTGAGAGGAGAATGGAGGAGAAGGGCTTGCAGCGTGGCCATCCCCTCTTGGGGGGGGGGGAGGAATGATTTTTCACTTACTTTCTGTCTCTGTGTCTCTCTCTGTCTTTCTGGTGAGCACACCTATAGCATCCTATAGAAAAAAACTCTCAAAAAAAAAAAAAAAAAAAAGGTAAGGGCCTCAGCTAGAGAGATGAAATAAATTTGTCTATGGTTACTCAGGAACTAAGCTGGGCTCTGGACATTTACTGTTTTTGCTTTGTCAGGTAACTTCTCTTTACTCATTTCTTATACAGATTTCTCTATTTTCTGAAAACTTATCTGTATCTTCTGACTAGAAATGCATTTCTGAGTCCAGTTCAGTAAATAAACAAATAGAATTTGGAACTGACACAGAATTTGAAGTTTAAAGTAATCCTATGATACAGTCTCAGAAAACAAGGTTATGATATTACTGATTTCTTTTTTTACAAAGAACTTTAGAATTTTTCTTGAAGTATACTTTTTTACCTGTTTTGCTCAACAAATGGTTATTGCTCGTGCTGTGCTCTGTAAAGCACTACAGAGGAAACAGATATTATTTCCATCTTCAAGAAGCTTTACTGCAGTCGGAACTTACAATAAATACACATCTAACTGAGCACCCAGAAGGAACAAAGTGCTTCAGGTTTTAAGGCAAAGGGAGGTCACATGGGGCTGCATTTGAAAGGGACTGTGAAGGATTCCTGAGGGCAAGCAGAATTCCCATAAAGGGACACACTGAGGGAGGAGTGTTCACAGGGTAGAGATGATGGCCGAGGTCTAAAATCCATATAAAGTAAGACATACACCTGATTTGGTTCATTTATATTTCAGAATTATTGTCTAAGAGTTAACAGCTGTTTCCATGATGCAATGTCAACATTCTAGGACCTTATTTATTATTAAGTGGAGAGACATATAAAATATGCTTAACGATTACCGAGTGTGTATTTTGAGTAAGGAAAGTGTGGACTTGTCTCTGAATTTGTGGGACAGAATTTCCCAGAACTGGGTATCATGTGGTTCTCTGCAGTAGGTGTGGCCTGTAGTGGAAGTCATTCCGTATCTGTGGTCTTGAGAGGTCATCCTGTGCTATTGGGCATATGTAAGTCTGTAGTGACCTGTGTGGCCTTGTTTCTGTTCCTTAGCAATGATCCTCACTTGCACTGGCTAACTTTTTAATAGCATTATCTGAAAGCACAGCACCCATGTTAGCCACCACATGATCTTTTTTTCCTGAAATACACTGAATCACACTAATATGATGTAGCTGTGGGCAGTGAGTGTATTGGAAAGGCTTGCTCTCTTATAAACCATGTCAAATTATAGTAATTTAATGGTGTCTAAATACTTAGATGAACATAGTGGGATTCATTTCTCTTTTATTATTTGTTCTTATTCTGCCACTCAAGTGACAAATGTATTAGCATCCTTCAAAATTAAAAACCAGTGAAATATGCCTTTAGCTCTCATGTTTTTAAAAATATGTTTATGTAATTGCCTTTAAATGGTGCACAGAATAAGTATCCACATTTGAGACAGTGTGCTTGGAATGATAACAAAGAAGATTAAAATGATGCTTGGCTTTCCTGGAATTTGTAATTTAAAAAATGACCTTGATACCTGGAAGCAGATAAATTCAGAAGATGGTACAGAAGAAAATTCAGTAGCAAAATATGCTTAAGAATAAATAAATACATCAGGTAAATAAGAATAAATAAATACATTGGGTAACTAATGTCTTTAGGTGTCCACAGGTAAGAATATCACAGTTTAGTTTATTTTAATTTTGCTATCAGCTACTATCAAAGTAATTTTGAAGTCATATATTAGTAAATGAATTTTTGTACGTAATTGTTAATTATCCTTTAAGTAATTACCCGTGATATCTTTTATTTTCATAGATTTGATCCAGGCCACCAATGAGACCAATGTTAATATTCCTCAGATGGCTGACACGCTCTTCGAGCGGGCGACAAACAGTAGCTGGGTGGTTGTATTTAAGGCTTTGGTGACAACACATCATCTCATGGTGCATGGGAATGAGGTAAAGTAAGAAAATTTAACTTTCCTTTTTTTTATGGAAGAGTGTGATGATAATTTAAGGTCCTTTAAATTTGAACTAATCAAGAGAAAAAGAAGAAGAAATTTATGGTTCAAAAGCACGGAGAGTACGATTTTAATATTCTATTTACCAGTTTTGTGAAAACTAAATTTTACAGTACACATTGTCTTAAAGATATAGGAGTATTACTATTAACATTACATATTCCTAAAATGTATATATCATATAAATCTACGAGTAGGCAAAAATGTTAGGAGAAAGGAGCAGTAAAACTATATTTCTTACAATACATGTCCCCTTCTTGCATTACATTCAAAAAATGTTTCATTTGGGCCCTGCTGTGGCAGCATGCATTGGCAGGCTTAGACCACATGAAAGGCTTGGGTTTTATTTCTTGCCTGTCTAAAAAGCTGGGTGTGGTGGCCTGTGCCTATAGTTCTAGCTGCTTTTGTTTCTGAGACAGGAGGATCATGACAGAGTAATACCCTGTCTAAAATACCATACACATGCACACACACACACCAGAGAAGATGTTTAATTTTGGAAAATATTGATAAAATTACCCATTTACATAGGATGCCTACTTAATCCTATTAAATTGCAGTTTTTTTGTTATTTGTGGAGCTAAAAGATCATGCAGCTTAATTCTAATTCAAGATTATTATTCCAAGATTTTTCTCCCCCTCCAAGAAAATCAGTAGACCATGAAGCTTTATAACTAAGTTAAAGAGATCATAACGAAAATTTGTTAAAATAAAATATCTTCAGTATCAGAAATTGCTTAAAAGTATGATTTGAGAATATGTGTGTTTAAATCTTATTTTTGTTTTTCAGAGATTTATTCAGTATTTGGCCTCTAGAAATACACTATTCAATCTTAGCAATTTTTTGGACAAAAGTGGATCCCATGGTGAGAATATTTAAGTTTTATAATCTTTGAAAATGCTTTAATTTTTGAAGTGAGGTTGGTAATCCAAAATTATTACAACAGATAACTCCATTGAGTATTTAAGAAAAATATATAAAAATGGCTACGTTTAAATATAGCTTTAAGATCTTTACTTGTAAACTAACTCAGCATATAAAATACATTTTAATTTTATTTTTGTCATTTTCATTGTTTACATTAAGAAGTTAAAGTGAGGGACCAGCCATTGGCATCACAGTTATGTCACTGGACTCCCACATGACTGACAGTGGTTTGAGTCCTGGACCTCATGGCTTAAAATTCATGCCAGGCACTTGCATATGCACGCCCAAGATTCCAGGAGGAGAATGGAGGAGAAGGAATTGTAGTGTGGCCATCCCTCTGGGGGGTGATTTCTCACTTTCCCTCTCTCTGTCTCTGTCTTTCTCTCTCTCTCTCTCTCCAGTGAGTGCATGCACTCTAAGGCAAAAACCTCTTAAAATATTTAAGTGGGTGAACTAGATGCACAGTTACTTGTTTGTGCATGTGCAGAAGATAATGAAATAAAAGATGCCTTTAAAAAAAAAGACTCGAGTCTTAAAGAAATTATATGGTTTGAACTACAGTCTCATATTCCTTCTTCGTTTTTACTGGTCATCTACTAATGTAAGACAAACACATCAAGCAAGTGTACTGTTGTTATCAGATGGCTGCAAGTTAAGTCTGAAATAGTCACTTCAAACAGTGAACAGGAATGCAAGGAAAAATCAGAAAATATATCCTGTATAAAAATGGCAGAGTAACTTATCAAATAGTCATGGAATGCTTCATGCCCGAAGTCTTTTGGCTTAGGAATAGGACTTTTTATTTTTTAATTTATTATAGGGAACATGTGCTAGTAGGAGACAAACAGAGAGAAAGAGAGAGAGAAGGAAAGTGAGAAAGCACAATCCACCCCCCCACCCCCCCACCCAAGAGGGCGTGGTCACACCAAAATTCCCTTCTCTACTATCTTTCCCTTTTTTCAGGATTTCGCGCATGCACACACATATGTCTAGCATGCTTCTTAAGCCACCAGGTCTAGAACTCAAACAACACAGCTGGCCATGTTGGATCTCAGCCTCAGTCACTAGGTTTGGTCCGGAATAAGATTTTAAATGAATCCTGTCTGATGCACTTATTGACCTTAACCTAGAACTCTCTCTATTTGGCATGTTAAAAATCAATTAGCATTGGCCCAGCTGTGGTGATACAGGCAGTAGGATACTGCTGCATGATACTGGAGCCATATGGGAATGTCCAGTGTTCAGATCCTAGGTTGGCCTAAACGCAGCAGGACACACGTGATCCTGGTGGCTGGAAGGCTGGGGAGAGGATGGTAGCCTGACAGACCCTGTTGGAAGTCCCTATACCTGTCTGTCTGGTTTTCTCAGTAAATGAACTTAAAAAAGAAAAAAAAATCCTAGGCAAAAAACGGTTGAAGGTATTTTATTAATTAGTTTTATCTTCTCTTTATCCTCCTACCCAGGTTATGATATGTCCACCTTCATAAGGCGCTATAGTAGATACTTGAATGAAAAGGCTTTCCATGGCTTAAAATTCATGCCAGGCACTTGCATATGCACGCCCAAGATTCCAGGAGGAGAATGGAGGAGAAGGAATTGTAGTGTGGCCATCCCTCTGGGGGGTGATTTCTCACTTTCCCTCTCTCTGTCTCTGTCTTTCTCTCTCTCTCTCTCTCCAGTGAGTGCATGCACTCTAAGGCAAAAACCTCTTAAAATATTTAAGTGGGTGAACTAGATGCACAGTTACTTGTTTGTGCATGTGCAGAAGATAATGAAATAAAAGATGCCTTTAAAAAAAAAGACTCGAGTCTTAAAGAAATTATATGGTTTGAACTACAGTCTCATATTCCTTCTTCGTTTTTACTGGTCATCTACTAATGTAAGACAAACACATCAAGCAAGTGTACTGTTGTTATCAGATGGCTGCAAGTTAAGTCTGAAATAGTCACTTCAAACAGTGAACAGGAATGCAAGGAAAAATCAGAAAATATATCCTGTATAAAAATGGCAGAGTAACTTATCAAATAGTCATGGAATGCTTCATGCCCGAAGTCTTTTGGCTTAGGAATAGGACTTTTTATTTTTTAATTTATTATAGGGAACATGTGCTAGTAGGAGACAAACAGAGAGAAAGAGAGAGAGAAGGAAAGTGAGAAAGCACAATCCACCCCCCCACCCCCCCACCCAAGAGGGCGTGGTCACACCAAAATTCCCTTCTCTACTATCTTTCCCTTTTTTCAGGATTTCGCGCATGCACACACATATGTCTAGCATGCTTCTTAAGCCACCAGGTCTAGAACTCAAACAACACAGCTGGCCATGTTGGATCTCAGCCTCAGTCACTAGGTTTGGTCCGGAATAAGATTTTAAATGAATCCTGTCTGATGCACTTATTGACCTTAACCTAGAACTCTCTCTATTTGGCATGTTAAAAATCAATTAGCATTGGCCCAGCTGTGGTGATACAGGCAGTAGGATACTGCTGCATGATACTGGAGCCATATGGGAATGTCCAGTGTTCAGATCCTAGGTTGGCCTAAACGCAGCAGGACACACGTGATCCTGGTGGCTGGAAGGCTGGGGAGAGGATGGTAGCCTGACAGACCCTGTTGGAAGTCCCTATACCTGTCTGTCTGGTTTTCTCAGTAAATGAACTTAAAAAAGAAAAAAAAATCCTAGGCAAAAAACGGTTGAAGGTATTTTATTAATTAGTTTTATCTTCTCTTTATCCTCCTACCCAGGTTATGATATGTCCACCTTCATAAGGCGCTATAGTAGATACTTGAATGAAAAGGCTTTCTCTTACAGACAGATGGCATTTGATTTTGCCAGAGTAAAGAAAGGGTATGTTTTTTTGTCATATTTATTTGAGTAGAATAAGTCCTTGAGCTGTACTTAATTTATTTTAACTAAACTTAAATGCCAAGTAGTTTTGATTATGAATGCCTGATTTATAATCACCCCAAAATTAAAACTCAATAATGTTGTGAAAACAAGCCTTGAGGGTGCAGTATGTATTATTTTCTGTATGTCTTCATGTGTAAGAATATGATTTTCTGCCCAGAGTTTACATGATGTAACATTTTATTTGTTAAAATTGATTCAAAAGCCTTAAACACATAAAATACCTTTAAATAATTTAAAAGGAAGAGAATTAAAACAAGATGTATTTCAAAATATAGTGGCTGTAAATGACAGTAGGATTTAAATGCATTTTAACTGATGCAAAACCGAACTTGTGTATGTCATGATTTGTTTTTGAGAGGTAATACTACCCTAGAAATGACACACACACACACACACACACACACGCACACACACACACACACACACACACAATAGTCAAAATGGTTGTTACTGCTACCAATTTATTCATAAAATCTCTTTGAAACAGAACACTTCTATTTTAATCCATAATTTTCATTCATTTCCCTTTAAATGGATATTTGAATCTAGGCAGAAATGTTATGCCAAAGTTTCTGTAACTTTTTAAATCTGTTTCTAATTTGAAAAAGTGGCAAAGTTATTGTAGAGGGGTTAATATCTTAGTCTCAAGAATTTACCCAAAAAGGTACAACTCTCTCAGTAATAGCTGACCTAGCTTTAGTTTTAAGCTACTGTATTCATCATGCTGAAAAAATATAAACTTGAAAAATACAGTATAAAATGAAAAACATAAACTTGTCTATTCAAGATAAATTAGTTTCTTATAGGTGAATACTTTATAAAATTGGTCTTTTCCTTCATTCCTTTCTGCTTTGAGATTTTTCTGGTTCAAGCGCCTTCCTCCAACTTCTTACACGGCACTGGACAACCCTTGCTGAGATCCCAGCTGCACTGTGACCTCTCAACAATAGGTTCACAACCTTATTAGAAATTTCTGCACCATTGTATGAATACGAGGACACTATGGGGTGTTTTCCTCATCTCTGGGATGGGAGGCCCTGAAAATTACCATTATCAGCCTGCCTATCTCACCTGAGTATTTTCCTTAGCTATTACAGTAAGGTCACTCCTTAACCATCAGTGGTTACAGGGGCTCCCTGTAGGGAAGACCAGGCACAGACCCCATCTGACACCCCCTGCACCATGAAGTTCCATCTCCTCTTCTGCAGTTAGTTAAATTCTTATCTCCATTTGGACAAACTGTATGTCAGCATGCATTTTTTGGTCATTTAATGGTTCCCTTGTGGGCATAAACTCTGCACCCATAGACCTACAGATTTTACAGACTTGCAAGATGTTCTCTCTTTATCAAAACAAAACAAAACTGGCTTCTTAGATAACTGATATTTTTTAACATTCACTTCTATTATAGATTTAGAAAAATGTCTTAAAAAATTCAGCTGAACTCGTATCCAGACTGCATCACTTTCTCCCTGAGAACTGTACAGATAGAAAGCATTGCCTGTGTGGTAGAGGAATAAGAATGGGTAAGAGGAAGCAGTACAGGGAGGGGCAACAGCTACAACCACTTACTACCTCAAAATGATCCCACAAGATTAACAAGGAAATAGGAGGATGACCTAAAAGAATGCATACGGTCTTGAATTCTCTATGTACAAAAAGTTCATCTTTTTCTTTTTAAAAAATTGTAGGGCTGATGGTGTAATGAGGACAATGGCTCCTGAAAAGCTACTAAAGAGTATGCCAATACTGCAGGGACAAATTGATGCACTGCTTGAATTTGATGTATGTATCTCACCAGAAAATGTTTCTTACACAATCAATATTGTCTTTCATGTGAAGGTGGGCTACAGGTAAATTTGGAGATTTCCTCAGAAAGAAACTTTGCCTCTCTCGTTTAGATGATTAGATGAATATTTAGTTCAGATTGTTGAGCTCAGTAGAGATGATTTAGGTTCCCCAGATTTTCCAAGAAATTTACTAGGTGTTCACTTGAAGCATGGAAAAATGTGAATGGTACATCTTTGCAATCTGTTCTGGTGGCCTCCTCTTACACCTGATAGGATGAAGTATGTGCAAGATATACCTTCAGGCAGGTAAATAACATGATGGGCAGTTAGAAATCATTTTATGTGGACTGCTTAAATAACAAGATCCACCAAGAATTTTTTTTTTTTTGAGAGGTTTTTGCTATAGGGCACATGTATTTGCCAGACAGACAGGGAGAGACAGAGCTACAGAAAGTGAGAAATCACCCACCAGGGGGGATGGCCACGCCGCAATCCCTTCTCCTCCATTCTCCTCTCGAGATCTTGGGCACGCACGCACACTCACCTGGAATGAGTTTTAAGCCACCAGGTCCGGGACTCGAACTGCAGTCGACTGCACTGGGAGTCCAGCGGCATAGCCATTACGCCAACTGCTGGTCCCAAGAATTGTTTTATCATAGATAACATTGTTCCTTCCTGGAAAAATTCAATATGATTTGTCTCTTAAAACTGTATCTGTCTCTTGACTGTGGAGGTGGATACACTAGTCTACATATGCGATAAAATTGTATAGAACTAAATATACACAAATTAGCACAAGTAAACCTGGGAAATCCAAATAATATCAGTGGATTGTGTCATTGTCAACATCCTTGTTATGATATTGCATTGTTTATCCATTGGGATAAACTGGATAATGGTATGTGGGATCTTCCTTACATACCATTATAATATAAATATACAGTTACCTCAAGATAAAATGTATAATTAGAAATATCTGATTCATCAGGTCCAGCAGCAGATGGTGTAATGGTTACGTCTCTGGACTCCCACATGAGTCCTGGATCCGGTAGCTTAAAACTCACACCAGGTGGTGTGCATGTGTGCCCAAGATCCTAAGAGAAGAATGGAGAAGGGATTGTGGTGTGGAAACCCCCCCGGGGGACAATTTTTCACTTTCTCTCTCTGGCGAGCACCCACGCCCTATAGCAAAAATATCTCACATATATATGTGTGTGTGTGTGTGTGTGTGTGTGTGTAATTTGTAAAAATAAAATATTTTACACACCAAAAGATTCTTAACTTACATTGTCAGCTTTGCTATATTTTGGTGCTGTCTAAAAGGTTTTCCTGAAATATTAGTAACTTAGGCTTTTTAAGATTATATGAGTTCTAGTCACAACACCTAATTCCTGTGAAATTTTAGTAAAAGTAGTCAATCATCTTATAGTTTTTAGGCAGATTTTATAATAAGGACTTCACTAAATATCTATGGAGTTGCTTCTTTTAACTTTCCCTTTCTTTTTATTCTTTTGTTTTTAACTTGCTTTCATTTCCCTTGGTAAGGATACTGTCTTAAAATAGAAAAGTCATAAAGGGAAAAAGAACAGTGTCTGAGGTGTTGTGAATAAAGATTGAGAAGTGGGGAGAAATTATTATTCTTTTGTTGATGATTAGGGTATTTGGTGGGTGGTTGAATGGCTGTGAGTCTCAAGAATTATTCTAGGGTATCTGGCTAAGGTACTCTGTATGCTATCCCTCCTCACTGAGTCATTGCAGGGCCCTGGAGCCTGAACTCTTCCACAGAGACCATTAGATGGGAGAAGCGGAAGCAGAGTAATATAGCGTAGTAAAAGCAACAAAAGACCAGATGTTCAAAAGTTGTATTTGGTTGATCTATGGATCACGAGTTAAAAGAAATATGTATACACATACATATATATTTAATTGATAGGACTAACTTCATTGAAGCAAAAATGAACACAAGTCATCTTTTGATATTGATGGGGTTACTTAAAGAATTACCCAACATTCATAGAATATGATTGAATTTCTTAGTAATCATTTGAGACATTTTATTATGATTTGAGAAAACCTCTGATTTGATTATCTAAGCTAACATTACATATTTTTGTCTTTTTGTAGGTGCATCCAAATGAGCTAACAAATGGTGTCATTAATGCTGCATTTATGCTTCTTTTCAAAGATCTTATCAAACTTTTTGCTTGCTACAATGATGGAGTTATCAACTTGCTCGGTAGGTAGAACTCTGGAAACACATCTTTGTTGATGGAATCTCTATTAAGACTGACAGACTCTGTGGTGTGGGGTGAGTCTATTGTCTCAGTTCTTGTGCAATAAAGCAAGTGCCTTGGTAGGGGCAATATTATGTGGGATACCAGGATATTGAGCAAGTCCACAGATGGTGACTTTGGCAGAGCAATGTGGGCAGAAATGATATATCCATGTCTAGGATAGGTATCTGTTACAGTGTAGACAGATTGCTATTACCCTCCCTAGTAAAAGAAATGAATCATCAATCTGTTACTCGGTGCATGACTGATCTCTGGACTGTGGTGCTATGGGGGAAGTTCAGCATTGATTTCAGATTTTGGGTAACTGAGGATTCAGAAATTATGGTAAGCATGTCAGCTTCAGTCAGGGGAAGTCTATGCTGTTCAGCCTGTTCATAATCTCTACTTCTGATCTCATGACCATTTCTTAGGGTTCTTTACTTTCCCTGTTTATTGAGAGCTTTCTCATGGTGTGTGCCCTTTGATTTGGATTCACATGAAATAAAAATGAGCTCATCTTCTTTATCCATTCTGAGGGGTCCATCCATGACCTTTCCCCTACATCTCCTTGTCACCAACCCTTCCATTTTAATTTTTCCAAGTCCTTCATCATGCATTCCAACCACTAGTTGCTACCCCTAATTTGGTGTAGTTCACATGCTTTGCCATTTTCTTTGATACAATGTGGAAAATCAAATAGATCTCTACTGCTAAAATATGTCTTACAATACAAAGTTACCCTTGTGAAGATCGGATTCCACAGATCTCTTCCAGCTGATATCAGCATGAGGAACCATCTCTAAATCAAACTTGAATTTATTCTTCCTCCATCGGTTGGTCATGGGGAACTCTTCAGGGGTCATAGGTGTGATTTGAGGGGAAAATGGAGAAATAGCAGTACCAAACAATATGGGAACTGGGAATGTGAATCATCTGCTCATACTACCTGCCTGATTGCTTGTAACCTGCTTGAGGCTTACCTTTATGTACACTTGTATTTGATAACAGGTTGTTCCTGAACTCATCCACCTTTATGGTTTGGTAAACTAAATAACACTTACTTTAGGTCTGATGATCACTTGATGTTCTGTGGTCAGGATCTAAATCTTTATAAATAAGCCAAGAGTGATTTTTTTCAAAGGAGATTAGTTGCTATCCGAAGAAGACATGGCTCTGCTCCAAAGCACTAGAGATCTGTAGTGCAGTATACTAGAAACACTAGACAGCACTTTAATCTGCAGACTCTGAGTACCATGAAGACTCCCAGAACAAAGACCCCCGTGCCTTCAGTTTGGAATAGGGTCAGTATCTTTCCTTGATCTGGGCCCCACTCATGCCTGACACCATATCAGATGCTCTGCTTGGAGCGGCACACAGACAAGGTCTATACACTGCCTCCAAAACCAAAGAAGTTCAGCAAGCTTTTAACTCCATTTTAATTACAGAGGGTGCAAGGTACAAAATTTGTCTTCACATGGAGGGGCTTTCTCTGAAATGCCCAGACTTTTGGACCATCAGACATGTCATTGAGATGGAAATGACATTTTCATGGATTTTATCTCCTTTCCAACCCCTTTCATAAGCATGTGACTTATCGAGATACCTAGCATACCTTCAGTGTTTGCCCACTAGGTACAGTCAGCCTGATGCCATCATCAAAGTGACTTGCAGTGGAATTAGAACAGGCAGAGGTTCATAACTGTGAAATAAGACAGTGAAGTTGTACTGGCATCCCTGACAGATGATAGTACGCTACTGATATTCTTTGTTTATTGGGGTAGAAATAAAAGTATTTTCTAGTTCAGTAACTGCCTGTCAGGTGCTAAGAGCAATATTGATTTTCTTCTGGTAAAAGAGGACATGTCTGGATCTCTGCAAGTAGGAAACATCACCAG
The DNA here is from genome assembly GCF_000334495.1 of Tupaia belangeri chinensis. Lineage (NCBI taxonomy): Eukaryota > Metazoa > Chordata > Mammalia > Scandentia > Tupaiidae > Tupaia > Tupaia belangeri. Next base: position 6,652,480 of record NW_006159559.1, on the reverse strand, counting down.
GTTAAGTTTAAACTCACTTACTGTCAATCTTTAAAATCTATCCATCTTTGGGCCAGCTGGTGGCATGGTAGTTGGTGGCTGAATTCCACATTCCTGAATGGGTGCTTATCTTTTATATACACTTGTATCTGTTAATAGCATGTTCCTGCACTTGTCCACATGTATGATTTGGTACTCTAAATAACCACTTATTTGAGATCTGATGATCTCTTGAACTTACATGCCTGACTGCATGATTTGACTGAGCAGGCAACTTGATAAACATACAGGTATGTGTGTGTGTGTGTGCGTGTATCAAAAGTCCTGAAAGGAGAATGGAGGAGAAGGAATTGTGACATGGCCATCTCCTGGGAGTGTTATCTCACTTTCTCTCTTTCTTTCTCTCTCTCTCTCCAGTAAGTGCATGCACCCTGTGCCAATTATTTAAAAAATTCATTCAGTTTTTACAAACCAAGTATGCAGATTAACTGAGGATATGATGGAATTGCTACCCTTGTATCTTTGCAGAGATCTAGAAACCAGTGTGGGAATTATGCTAATTTCAAAGTACTTTTCTTTAAAATATGTATTCGAGAAACTGGGGCTGGATGGTATAATAAAATGTGACACTCTCCCAGGTTGACCCAAGTGGGACAGTTCTAGACCCACATTCAGAGACCTTTCTGAGTGCATTGGGTATATACATGTGGGTGATCCAGATCTGCCAAAGCTGAGCATGGATTGAAATACTGAGGTCTTATTGGGGTGCTATCTCTCTCTATCTCTCTCTCCCTCGTTAAATAAATAAATAAATAAATAAATAAATAAATAAATAAATAAATAAGAACTAAAGTGTTAAAACACATACACACACACACACCAGGCCCAGATTGGTTCACTGGCAAATTCTACCAAACATTTAAGTGAGAAATTATACCAATTCTCTACAGTCTCTTCAAAAAGATAGAAGCAGAGGAAATGTTCTTAACTTAGTCTATGAGGGAGAATATCTACAAAAACCGTACAGCCAACATCACACATAATGATGAGAAGCTAGACACTTCCCCACAGTAACAACACAAAGATGTCCCATCTCACCACTGCTTCTAAGCTTCATACTGAAAGACCGAGCTAATGCAAAAAGATAAGAAAAAAATAAAAGAGAGAGAGAGAGAGACATACAAGTTGAATGAAAAAAATAAATAAAGAATTAAAACTGTATTTTACAGGTGACATGCACAAAAATCTTTACATGGATTTATAGCAGTGTTATTTATAATTGTCAAAACTCGAAAGCAACCAAGGTATGCTTTGATAAATGAATAAAGTGTAATACATCCAAACAATAAGATAATACTTTGCCATAAAGCAAATGAGCTCTCCAGCCATAAAAAGGGATGGACGAGCCTTAAATGATACTGCTAAATGAAATAACCAACCTAAAAAGGGTATATACTGTATGAGTCCAACTAAAAGATATTCTGGAAAAGGCAAAACAATGGAGATGGTAAAAGATCAGCTGTGGCTGATGGGAAGGAAGAAATGAATGAATAGGATTTGTGGGGAAGTTAAAATACTCTGTGTAATACTATAATGGGGGATCCTTGTCATTGTACATGTCCAAGTCTGTAGAATGTACACCAAGGATGAACAGTAATGTAGTCTGTGGACTTTGGATGATGACGTGTCAGTGCAGGTTTGTCAGTTGTAACAATGTCAGTAGTTCTTCAGTGGTGACAGTTGTACCTCTCTTGTGAGGGGTATTGATAATGGAGGAAGCTATGCATCTATGGAAGGAGAGGGAATATGAAAAATCTGTATACTTTCCATTTAATTTTTCTGTGAACCTAAAATTACTCTAAAAATGTCTTTAAAATAATTGAGTAGATTTCTTTTCCCTGTACATTGTCACTTTGGTAAAGGCTCATTGCAGAAAACTAGGAAAAAGTCCGTTCAGCAGTATTCAAGGACTTTTCCTCAAGAGTATTGGGATCCCAGCCCAGAGTTTCCAATTTAGTAGGTCTAAGGTGTATCCTAAGAGTTCACATTGTCAACGAGGTCCTAAGTGGTGCTGTTCCTACTGGTTTGGAGACTTCCTTTTTTGGGAACCACTGGTTAGAACCACTCTCAGATGCTCAGAATAGCATTTTGAATCCATGCTTTTGGCCTGTTTACTCAAATTGATGAATTATTAATTACATTGCAAGTCTAATATAGTATTTTTTCTTTTCTGGCCTTCAGCTTTAGGGTCCATTCTAATTTTTCAGATTTTGTCAGTTAAGGTTACTAGAGTGAGGGGGAAAATAGAGGATAAAATTCCATTTCAGATCAACCAGAATTTTTAGGGGGCTTTAATAAGTATTATTAATCACATTACAAATCTAATATAATAGTCTTCTTTTCCTGTCCATCAGCTTTAGGATTCATTCCACTTCTCCAGATTTTTATCAGTTAAGAATGCACATTGAGGTGGGAAATAGAGGATACATTTGTATTATAGTGGGAATATTTGTATTTCAGATCAACCCAAATAAGTTTTTAGTATTAATAAAATACTAAATTTTATTAGAGATGTAATATTTGTATTCTAAAAATTATTTGTTGGTTTTTCTATCATTAACTTGGTATCTTATATTTTTATCTGGCAACTCTACCGCCAAAATAAATTTTCAAAATCTTACACTTTTTTGGGCATTGTATTTTTTCCTCCAGGGTTAGGCTTTGTACTTGTCTCCTGAAGGCATGTTGGAATCAGTGGATTCTAAACTTCATTCTACGTATTGAGGCAGTTGGCAGAGAGAAAGGAGACAGAAAATAGGGAGATAGGGACCAGCTGATGGTGTAATGGTTATGTCACTGGACTCCCACAGTCGACAGTGATTCAAGTCCCAGTCTCAGCAGCTTAAAACTCCCTCTGGGCAATTGTGCGTGCATGCCCAAGATCCCAAGAGGAGAATGGAGAAGAGATTGTGGCATGGCCATCCCCCTCCTGGGGAGTGATTTCTTGCTTTCTGTCTCTCTGTCCCTCTGGCGAGTGTACCCGCCCTATAGCAAAAATAATAAAATAAAATAAAAATAAAAAATAAAAAGGGAAGATAGCATATGAGAATTTGTGTTCCCTCAGGAATTGTAACAGGATCTTTCCAGCAAGGGAAGATCATTATTGTTTGAAATAACTAAAGTGTTTCCCTTTCTGGTTTATTTATGAATAAATGCTCTGATGTTCACAAACAAGACCATGGTCAAGCTAGAAATGTGACTTACCACATACACTGTAAATTTGCAATTCACAAGATTAGACTCTGACTTGTAACTGTGACAGTCCTTTGGCTGCAAGAGAGATTATTTTAGGGCAGCCTTGGAATGCCAACATCTGCCTGTGCTTTGAGCCAATGATTTAAAATCCACTGTTGTCATTTTCTGTTTTAAGCTAGTGGGGTCAGGAGCAGCTATTCACTCCATACTCTGTTTGCTTTGTTCACATCACGGTTAGCTATCCCAGCACCTACTGATTCTGATCAGCTTATTCCAGGAACTCCTTTCAGAAAACCAGGACTGATGATTTAAGTACTGTAATTATTTTATTCATACATAGCACAGACTATGAGAATCCAATTTTTCTATAGTTGCAAGTGCTCATTACTACCTTTAAACCTAATCAGGTTGCATATCTAATCCCAGATTCCTATATTTGACAGTTTGGAGATGCTGTTTTCAGCAACTACTTTAGGTACCAACTACTGTATCTATTCAAGAAAGAGAAGCCACACTACCTATTTTAAATAGAAGAAATTTAATGCAGGGAATTAAAAGTTAATACACTTTTTGGAAACTTGCAGAAACTGGGTCTAGGTCAGTATCCTGAAAGGACTCCCAGAATAATAAGCATTCACACTGTAGAGAAGCTGTACCTTCTGAGTTTTAAGGTCTACTGAAAACAGAATGCTGCTACCACCGCTGCGGCTGCCTTGCAATAACAGGAAGCTGGAAAACACACAGGTGACATTGTAATGCAGGTTTAGAAAGTCCGGATTGTAACCATGACCCCCTAAGATCCAGGACAGTAGAATGCTGCTGAAGGGGAATCTCGATTTCTATGATCTTGCCTTTAACAAGCAACAATTCAAACAAACTGGAAGACTGCCGGCTCTTGCCATAGTTTTGCCTTCCAGCCCTCTCACAGGCCCGTTTAATCTGCAGCAGTGATTTGTATCCAAAACCCTGGCTTCCCCCAGGAACCTGTTGAGTAGTGGGGGATGTCATGGCACATTTTTGCATAGAAAAGCATGTTTCCTGATGACCTAATACAAGATGATATAATAGAGGTTGAGTCAGTCGATCATCAACATCCAACACAGTGTTCTCAGAGGCCTTGCCTTTAATGGAGGAAAGATTCCAATCATTAATACAGAGTTCCAAAGCAAAACTATCTTCATTTTTTGGGTTGGAGATTTTATTGGTAAACCAGATAGGATAAACTTTATTATTGTCTTTGGCTGACTGACTTTACTCTTCTTCACTGCTCATAAATGTAAGCTTTTGCTGAAGTGCATTTCTAGCTGTCTGCTTTTCTGCTTTTTCTATACAGATGCAGATCTTTATTGGATACCTATTACCTCAGTTACAACGAACCCCATATCTGTTATTTCATGCCTTACTTGTCTTCTGAGCTTCAGTTTTGCATGTCTTAGTATTTGTAGGCACTTTGATTTAGGTAGTGTTCTTCCTTAAAACTTTGAATCTCTATAACTGAACTCTTGAACTTACCCGTCCTAATCTCCTTATTTTTGTTTATATATAATTAGCCTTTTAGACATAAAACCTCAATTATCTTGGAATTGCTCATCTTCCACAAATCCATAGCCTATCATAAATGAAGCTCTGTTGATTCAGTCTTATACTGTCACCTTTGTCCTTGTATTTATTCCACTTCTACCTCAGAGACATTGGATTTAGTATCTTAATAATTTATTTAGCAATTACATACTTAGCCATGCAATTTCAGTATCTTAATAATTCATTTAGCAATTACATACTTAGCCATGCAGTTTTGTTGTCTTGAATAGCTACTTAAATGTGCTCTACTTTATGTTGAGTTCACAGATAGGTTGCATTAGAATGTATTTTCTTGTTATATCAAAATAACCATTAAGGATTTTGTTTTGTTTTGTTTTGTTATAAGGTGCCTGTGCTTGCCAGAGAGAGAGAGAGAGAGAATGTGCATCCCTAAGGGGGATGGCCACACCACAATTCTTTCTCCATTGTCCTCTTGGAATTTGGGAAACACACACGAGCCTGGTGTGTTTCTCAAGCTGCCAGGTATGGGACTCAAACTGTGCAGTTGACCATGTGAGATCCAACTACTTAACCACTATGCCACTGAGTGGCCTCCATTCAGAACTTTTTTTTTAAGAGGATTTTTTCTACAGGGTATGTGCGCTAGTCAGAAAGACAGAGAGAGACAGAGAGACAAAAAATGAGAAATCACCCCCCAAGGGGGATGGCCACACTGTAATCCCTTCTCCTCCATCCTCCTTTCAGGATCTTGGGCACGCACACAGTTGTGCCTGGCATGAGGTTAAGCCACTGGGTTCAGGACTTGAACCATGGTCAACTACATGGTAGTCCAGTGACATAGCCATTATGCTAACTGCTTGTCCCTAGATGTGGCTGGTCCCCATTCATTAGTTTTTAAAATTAAATTTTAAATTTGTAGTCTATTAGCTGAATTAAGAGCAGAAATGGATGAGAGTTGTACTTTTTGATATTAAGGACTTGACCTTTCAAAAGTAGTGGAAACCTTTATTCTTGTCACATAGCAGTCCATTGTTGAGCAGTCTTTATTCAACATTGTTGTCAAAACTGCTCTTAAAGTGATAGTTTAGAAGAATGGTGTGCAAGACAGTATCCTAACTATTCTAAGGCAGGTATGTTTTTGTCTACCAGATAGTGCTAGACAGCAACCTTATAAATGTGTTGCAGATTCGTTTTAATCAAGGACTTTCTGACAAACGTTTTACATCTAGTATTGGTATTACTATTACCGCTGCAGGGCCGGCAGGTGGCATGGTGGTTAGGGCTGCTAGACTCCCACATGGTCGATCATAGTTTGAGTTCCAGACCTGGAGGCTTGCTTTCTCACTTTCTTTCTCTCTCTCTCTCTGTCCCTCTCTGGTCAAATTAAAATAAATAAATAAATAAATAAATAAATAAATAAAGTTAAATAAAATAATTTAAAAATATTACTATTGCAAATCTTTATAAATGTCCTATCACTGTAATGAAACTGGGTTGCAAGTGAGATGTTCCCTTTACTCAGTCATTAGTAATCATCCGTGTGGAAAATCTCAGTCTGTCTTTCAAGGATAAGATTCCTTTTCATTCGATTCCTTTCCTAGAACAGCTATCCTTAGGAAGTTAATATAGTATCCCTCTCTCACCTATGGGGGATACATTCCAAGACCTCCTGAAAAAGGACCTCCTGAAATACTACTAATAAGGTATAGCAATCATAAAGATATGCCAGTATCACTGCACTTTAGAGGTTTTTTAAAGAGATTTTTTGCTGTAGGACACATGCATTTACCAGAGAGACAGAGAAAGTCTGAGAGAAAGACTGGAAAATCACACACACACACACACACACACACACACACACACAAAGGAGGATGGCTATGCCGCAATCCCTTCCCCTGTATTCTCCTCTCGGGATTTTGGGCACACATGCACATGCACCTGGTACAAGTGCAACCCACTGGGTTCAGGACTCAAACAGTGGCCGGCCAAGTAAGTGTCCAGCACTGCAACATCCACACCTCCCACTGGCCCCTGGAGCCTTTTTTATTTTAATTTCAGACATTATCAGTTTAATTACCTGCTAGTTCATCAGATGGAAATATGTGGCAAGTGGATGGAAACACGGTTCATAAACTTATAGAGGAAAACATTTTTAGACAGTTAGGTTTATACCTTCACCAGATTTTTTAACATTTAAAATAAAACATTTTGTCATGAAAAACAAAGTAGCATATTAAAACTGGTTTCCAGAATTGTCCAAATAGCTTTTGAAACACAATTAACTTTTTGCTTACATTTCTTTAAATGTCAAGGGTTTTTTTTGGCAAATCTATCCAAAATATTGTTTCCCTGTTAGAGTGCACCTTACATAGGTGCACTCTAAAATCATGCCCATCAGCTTACCTTTCTTTGAGCCCTAATGGTTATCCTCCCTCTAAAATGTGTACCTCTTAACTAAGTTGTCATTCTCAAAGATATTTTGTAGAAAAACTTAGGAATTAAATACTTATAAATTCTCTTTCACTTCTGTTACAGTATAGCAACTTATCCTCTAACCAGTAAGGGTCTAGAGTTGAGTAAGCCTTAGCTTCTTGTTCTCTCAGACATAGCTGACTGCAACTCATAAAGCAACAGCTGGCTACAGCTTCTCCTCTTCCTTATTAACAACTGTGACTGAGACAGGTCATTCTTTGATCTATGCATTTTGACTAGTTTTAGCCCCTGAAGAAGGTCTTCTTTCTCCTGAGCCTGCTTCACCAATTTTTCTTTTTCTTCACCTAATGCTTATTTAGGATAACTCTCCTTGAAAAAATTATTTTGGAGAGCATCTGTATCAAGTGATTTAGATTCTTTAGATTCTCATACACTGATATTCTTGAAAGCATTTTTCAAATGTGCATTTTCTTCAAATTCACTATGCATTTAAAACTTTCTTGAAATTCCAAACAATTTTCTTCAATTGAAGATGCTGGTTTCTCTGAAAAGGTCTGACCACTTTCTTCATTCTCTACTTTAAGACACTTTACCACACTCTCCCTTCACCATGCCCAAAGGCTGCAGCCCTGGAGTCATTTTTAAGTAAAATAGTGGTTACTTGAGCACAAGCACTGTGATATCATAGTAATCTCCCTGAAAATAAAGATGGATGTTCAGTGACCAATGTCAGGGAGGCAGATGCAGCGTGCCTATGATTGGGGTCCTGGACAGGATGGAACAGGAAGGTGTGAGATTTCATCATGATGGTCAGAATGATGGCCAATTTAAAATGTACAAATTGTTTATTCCCAGATCTTTCCATTTTATGTGTTCAGACTGCACTTGACCAGGGGTAACTAAAATCTGAAAAAGTGAAACTGTGGATACAGGGCACTGCAGTACTAGTAATAAGTAAAGGAAGATTTATCACAGCAAAGATTCATGTTACAGATGTCAGATTTGATCTTTTCAAATACTGAAAATCAACATTGGCTATGTTTAGTTACAGGGAAAGGTAAGGTTTATTTTTAGACCTTGAATCTCCTTCTAGAAAAGTGTTCATTTCTTTAGACCCTGCCTTGGTCTCAAAGGGGAAAGGACATTTCACAGCTTTTTATCTATCAGTAAAATAGTACATGTTGCCTTTCTGTGTCACTACCACTATTATAGAAACAATCGTGAAATTATAACCTAAAGCCATAAAGATTGAATGTCTTTTGTTTCTGAATCCCAAATTACCATGACAATACAAATAGCTTAAAATTGTGTTGCATTGATGAATTCGTGAGATTATTTAGCTTGATTTTCTCTTTTTGATGAAGATCTCATTTCAAAGAAAAAAAACTCATTAAAAGAGAAGTAATTTAGATATTTAGAAACATCATTTAAAGAGAAAGGTGGGCATGGGATTAAGGCAGCTGAGTTCCATATGGCCAACTGCGTGGTTCAAGTCCCAGATCCCCGAACTTGAGATGCAGGTTGGGTACATATACATGCATGCCCAAAATCCCAAAAGGAGGGAGAAATGGAGGAGAAGGGATTTCTGTGTGACCATTCCCCATGGGAGATGCTTTCTTATTTTCACTCTCCCACTCTCTCTCTCCTCCATGTGCACCTGCTCTCTGGCAAATATTTTTTTTTAATTATTTAACTTTTACTTATTTAATTTGAGTAGAAAGGGAGGGAGGGAGAGAGAGGTGAGGTGAGGGGAGGAGAGGAGGGGAAAAGGGAGAAAGCAAGCGACCAGATCCAGGACTCAAATCATGGTCGGCCATGTGGGAGTCCAGCACCCTTCACCACCACACCACTTGTTGGCCCCAGCAAACTTTTCTTTAAATTTTTTTAAGGTATGTTTTACAGAATAAGTGCTTATTTCCACATTTTTAAGACTAAAACTGATTTATTTATTTATTAGCACAATAATTATACCTATAGTATTAGAAAAAAGCATAGAGTAGGTAAAGTATTCCTAGATTTGGGATACTTTAGAAAAAAGCATAGAATAGATAAAGTATCCCTAGATTTGGCCATTTTAAAAAAGACTCATTTTCTCAATACTTAACAAGAAGAGAACGGTATGTGTTTGTTTTACAGTCTCTTAAATACCCTACAGGGGAGGTCTGTGTTAAAAGTAAAATTCCCAAAGACTGTCAACAGAAGGTAATGAGTAGCTGCCCTCAGTAATTAGTTCTCTTTATAATTATATATTATTCAACTTTTCTTAAGAAAATTAAAAATACTTGTGAGGTGGTAAAATTACATGTGACTAAAATAAAGAACTCTCAAATATGAGTCTGAAAATATAGTGTGTGTTAAACCATGTGCAAATACGAAATAATGAACTTACAAAGACGATGCCGGAGCCTCAGTTATGATCCAGAGCTACCCAGGAACCGTTACAGACATTGGTCTACTGTTTCTCCACCTGCAAAATGTCACTAGTCACTGGCTGAATGACTGATGATGACTAGTGAGAGCACTGATGAAGTATGGGTTTTTCTTTAAAACAAGTATGGGAAGATAACGTGTATGGAACCCCAACTGGATAATGTGAAATACATTCATTTGGAACATTCACTTTATAATATAAGTGATGTATGGGATTGAATGTATAAAAGAAATTAAAATAAAATAAAATATACTAAAAAAACCAGTATGGGGGAAATGTTCTAATTGTTATGGAGTTATAGAGCCGTATAACTGAACTCCAGTCAAGGTAGTCCAGAAGACAACAGCGAAGCGATCCTCTGTTTTTCTATCCAGAAAGCTAAAGGCTGAGGAAGAGGGTATGATTACAGACTAGAAAGTGATAATGTATTTGATTAGCCAAGTATTTTTCACAAAACTCTATTTTATAACTAAAAGATGCATTGTAATATTTGAGAAAAATAATTTATGACTACTAAAAACACATGTCAGCTTATGCAGAATGTAGAAAGTGTAAAGAATTTTTTAATTCAGCAAAGGTTGTAGATTATTGCTTCATAATATTTAGTTATTCCCCCGGGGGGTGATTTCTCGCTTTCTGTCTCTCTGTCTCTCTCTGGCGAGCGCACGCGTCCTATAGTGGAAAAAAAAAAACCTCTCATAATATTCAGTTATTGGTTTATAACAGCTGGTGAGGAACTGAGGATGCTGTAGAACACAGTTATAACTTTGAGATTGTTATCAGGAAGAATTTGCTGCTATATCCCAAAACACAATACTGGGATATATGGATCATCAATTTAACCTGTCATTACAATTCATATAGTCTCCCACTTTAATTCTGTTGTTATTCTTTACATTGATTCATTAAATTGTATTCATTTGGGGCCAGCAGATGGCATAATGGTTAAAGTACTGGACTCCCGTGTGTCTGACTGTGGTTCAAGTCCTTGATGTGGCATCTTCAAAACTGCATCAGACATATGTGTATGTGTACCCAACACTCCAAAAGGAGAAGAAATTGCAGCATGGGCATATCCCCCTCCCCCGAGGGGTGATTTCTCACTTTCTCTATCTCTGTTTCTGTCTCTCCAGCAAATATATGTACCCTATAGCAAGAACCTAAAAAATAATAATAAAATAAAAATTGTAGTAATTTGTTTAGATATTTAAATATCTCATATAGGAGTTAGTGTCAAATATTTGGATTTAAACGTTAAGTTTTAATTAGCAATCTTAATATAAGCTCAGATGGAACCAAATACAATATTCTTTTCAAGTTGCTTTTCTTTGTTTCTTATAGAAAAGTTTTTTGAAATGAAGAAAGGACAATGTAAAGATGCTCTAGAAATTTACAAACGCTTTCTAACTAGAATGACGCGAGTATCTGAATTTCTCAAAGTTGCAGAGGTAAGTAGTAGTAAGTTTCGTGGGAAAACAACGTTTAAAACATTACCCCATTTATCTGGAGTAATGCATAGGGTATAATCTGGCAAGACGTTCCACCATATGGCCCACCCAGCGTGTTAGCATTAGAAGTGACCTTAAAAGTCATCTGTCCAGCGTTTCACTCAGAGCTGTTCTCTACATGACTACATCACAATCAATTGATCATTCTGCATCCAAATGCAAGTTTCACGGATAATAAACTTCTTTGCTCCTTTGCGAGGTAGTTCCTTCCACTATCCCAACTGATGGCTACCTTTGCTTATATTGGGCCCAAAGTTTGCTCCAGAAAAGCCTCCCTGTTGTTCTTAATGTGTAAATCATAAATCATATCTTTTGACATTTCTTTCTTAAGTGATTTAAACAAAATGGAAAACTAAAATAGAAATATAACTCTTTTTATAAAGTTTATCAATTGTATTGTACGATATTTCTTTACACTTCATCACAATAGCTGTGTAACGATATAGTTGGTGTTCCTGAGGTTATCTGTAAGTTGATGTTTTCTCTTATGAAATCTGATTTTGATTCATACTTGTATTGGAAATTGTCATTGTTCTTACAATCCTTTGGTCGGATGACAAGTGGATTTTTATCATACATGCCACCTAACCAATTGCTAGGGGTTGACCAGAGTTCTATGTGAGAGAGGTTCTGAGGCTTACCAGCAAAGCTTACAATCCTGTAAACATAAAACATTCATGCCATGGCTTTGCTTTTTTTTTTTTTCATTTTGAGAATACAACACAAGAACAAGCAGTTTACATATACAATTTGGTAAGTACTCCAGTTTGTGCATTATCTTTCAAATCCCAATCATCACACAAGTAATACTTGTCATATTCTGAGATCAAAATAATATCATAAAATGTTGACTTTTGACATTTGATTCATACTTCATGTAATCAGAATAAAAATCTTTTTGGACCAGCCAGTGTCATGGTGGTTAAGGCAACTAGATCCTACATAGCCAACTGTGCTGTTTGAGTACTAGACCTGGTGGCTTGAAAAATATGGTGGGCTTGTGTATGTAGGCATGCTGAAAATCCCAAGAGAAGAGTGGAGGAGAAGGGGCTGCAGTGTGGCCATCCCTATTAGGGGGTTCTCTTTCTTTCTCTCCCTCTCTCTCTGTCTTTTTCTCTCTCTAACACACACACACACACACACATACCCTCCCTCCTTCTTTGTCTCTCTCCAGGGAGCACACATGCCCTACAGAAAAAAAAAAAAAGAATATCAGCCTTTTAAAAATATATAATACGGGGACCAGCTGATGGTGTAGGGGTTACATTGTTGGACTCTCAGGGGGTCGA
>NW_006159559.1:6639678-6639961 GCF_000334495.1 Tupaia belangeri chinensis | reverse complement strand
AAGGAGTTGCAGCATGGTCATCCCCCTAGGGGATGATTCCTTGCTTTCTGTCTGTCTCTCTTTGTCTCTCCAGCGAGTACACATGTCCTATAGCAAAAATCTCTCTTTAAAAAAAAATACAGAAAGCAAAAGGTAAAGATTACCTTATATAACTTATATGTACATTAAAGCATGTTAATGTGTACTTCCTCATGCATTTATCAATGTTTGTAGTCTTTAAAGAAGAATAGAATTGGAACCAGCAGTTAGCGTAATGGCTATGTCACTGGACTTCAATGAAGTT
>NW_006159559.1:6627405-6639601 GCF_000334495.1 Tupaia belangeri chinensis | reverse complement strand
TGGAGGAGAAGGGACTGTGGTGTGGCCATCCCCCCTGAGGGGTGATTTCTCGCTTTCTGTCTCTCTGTTTTTCTGTCTTTCCGGTGAACACATGCACCCTATAGCAAAAACCTCTTTAAAAAAAAAAAAAAGTAAAAAGAAGAATAGAATTGCTTTTTTGTTTGTTTGTTATTCTTTTAATTTGTCATGCTTGCACTGGAGATAGTAAGAGACACAGACAGAGAGGGAAAGTAAGAAATCATCCCTGAGGGCGATGGCTGTGCCACAATCACTTCACCATTCTCCTCCTAGGATGTTGGACATGCAGACACAGTTCCCAGCATGTTTTTCTTTCTTTTTTGCTTTAGAATTATTTATTTAATTTTATTATTAAGCCACCAAGTCTAGGACTCAAACTATGGTCAGCCACATGGGAGTCCAGTGCCTCAAACACATACCGTCTGCTGCCCCCACCCAAGATATTTTCAAGCCAGTAGTTCTGGGGCTTGAACCATGCAGTTGGCCCTGTGGGATCCAGCCATCTTAACTACCATGCCAACGGCTGGCCCTAACATTTTTTCTTTTGCAGCTAAAAGGATTTTACTTTTTGTATTTGGTATGATTTTCCCATGGTTAACCATAATTATCAGTAACATACCGTCTGCTGCCCCCACCCAAGATATTTTCAAGCCAGTAGTTCTGGGGCTTGAACCATGCAGTTGGCCCTGTGGGATCCAGCCATCTTAACTACCATGCCAACGGCTGGCCCTAACATTTTTTCTTTTGCAGCTAAAAGGATTTTACTTTTTGTATTTGGTATGATTTTCCCATGGTTAACCATAATTATCAGTAACCATGATCTAGTAAAACTTGCCTAATTTCTTTGAAAAGATCCATCGTGCCTAAACACTCAGAGCAGATTGTTTCATTGTTCCATTAAATCCTGATACCCAGACCTCCCATTTGTTACTGTCTGTAAGTCAAGAACGGATGCGGCCATCTGGGACATTTGTTTCCCTAGCCAGCATAACAAAGTCTCAAGGTCTCCATGAAGAAAGGCCTACTTATTTATCAATTCCTTCTTTTTTTACAGATAAAATTCTACTTTTTGTCTGTTGATAACCTCATAGCACAAATTCAAGAAATATGTAGATATCAGAGATCATCTTGAGAGTATGTCTTTAAATAACTAATAAACATTTTAATTTAAATATTAAGACTTTTTAATAGAATTAGCACTAATTTATAAAATTATTTTTAATAGAATAGATATTACACCACAATGGAATAACTACACTATTTATGTTTTCTTTAACATTTAAATTGTACTGTTCTTTTTTTTAGGTTTTTGCCATAGGGTGCATTAGTATTAGTATTATTTTAATTTGACTAGAGAGTAACGAATTAGAGACAGAGAGGGAGTGAGAAGTCACCCCCCAGGGTAGATGGTCACGCTACAATCCCTTCTCCTCCTGGATTTTGAGCACACACACTCATTGTGAGTTCCAGACCCAGTGGGTCTGGGACTCCAATTGTGGACAGCTATATGGGAGTCTAGTGCCTAAACCGTTATACCTCCTGCTGGCCCCACCTTGTCCATAATTGAAGACCTGTGTTGAGTAGTTTTTTTGATTGGTTACTATAGAAAATTTTTGACAAATGTACAAAACTTCTCTCTCTATTAAACAGTACTTAGCTACTGTACATATGTACAGACTCATACCCAATAGATATTCTGTAGTTTAGTACTATTTGCCTAAAGAGTCTAGAGAAGACTTCTAAAATGTTATTTTTAAAATATGACTGTATAGAGGCCAACAGGTGATGTAATAGTTAAAGTACTGCACCCCCACATGGTGGATTGTGGTTCAAGTCCTAGACCTGGCAGCTTGAAAATCACACTGGGTGGGACCAGCAGTTAGCATAATGGCTGTGTCACTGAACTCCCATGTAGTCGACTGTGGTTTGAGTCCCGGAACCTGGTGGCTTATACTCACACTGGGCACGTGTGCGTGTGTGCCCAAGATCCCGAGAGGAGAATGGAAGAGAAGGGATTGCAACGTGGCCATCCCCTCTGAGGGGTGATTTCTCGCTTTCTGTCTCTCTGGCGAGCGATGCACCCTGTCCTACATGGCTCACAGAGAGGTTTAAATCTCAGCCTAGTGGCATGGAAGACATACAAGACGTGTGTGTACTCACCTAAAATTCCAACAGGGTGGAGAAATGGAGAAGGGATTGCAATGTAACCAAGCTCTACTGTGGAGTACTTTCTGCTTTGTCCCTCTCCCTCTCTCTCCATCTCTGTTTCTCTCTGGTGAGCACATGCACCCTTTGGTCAAAAAAAAAAAAAAGTGTATACACAGACACACATATTATATATATGTTGGATATTTGGCAATTATTAACAATAAGTTGTCTGTCATATTAAAAGAAGTATAGGGTAGCTGAATTATTTTTATGGAAATATTCAAATTTTCCAAAGGGATTATGTGACATACAGAAAACGTACCATATCTTGAATACTTATACTGAAGTCACCTTAGGCAGACAACTAAATCTTTGTAAAATGGATGTTTTACAAGCAATAGGCATTTCTGTTAAATACCCTTTCTTTTTATAGAGCCAGGTTATTCTTAGTATGTTCTTCTATGTTAAATATCAGAGTCGGAGGAGTTACACCTCCCAGAATATTTGCAGACAGAGATGATATTTCTGTAATACACTTCAACCCAATTCTTCTCATTTTCATTGTGCAGTAAAAATAGCAGTGCTGAGCAAGAATTCCTAAGTTGTGTCTTTGCTATAGGGTGCGTGTGCTTGCCTAAAAGACAGAGAGAGACAGAGAGACAGAAAGCAAGAAATCACCCCTCAGGGGAGATGACCACGCCCCAATCCCTTCTCCTCCATTCTCCTTTTAGGATCTTGGGCACACATGCACACACACCCAGAGTGAGTTTAAGCCACCGAGTCTGGAACTCGAACTGCGATTGACTACATGGGAGTCCAGCGACATAGCCATTACGCTAACTGCTTGTCCCCTAAGTTGTATCTTTAAGTGAATTATTCAGTTCATAGAAATACACCACGTTGTACCAAAATGGTTCTGGTATTAGGGATCCATACTATTTTTATTTTAAAAATTTCTCTGTATTATTATTTTTGAATGGTTCACCTAAAGAGCTGTTAAAATATAGAAATAAGTAGAATGAAATTGCTTTAATTTATCATTTCTATAATTCGTAACATTGTAAGTGATCTAGAGTTCAGTCATTAGAAAGTGAAGTCTGGGGGACCAGCAATTAGTTTAATGGCTATGTCGCTGGACTCCCATGTAGTCGACCGCGGTTCGAGCCTTGTATCCGGTGGCTTAAAAAAAACTCATGCCAGGCGTGTGTGCGTGTGTGCCCATGATCCCAAGAGGAGAATGGAGGAGAAGGAATTGCGGCATGGCCATTCCACCTGGGGGGTGATTTCTCGCTTTCTGTCTCTCTGTCTCTGTCTCTAGCGAGCACACGCACCCTGTAGCAAAAACCTCTCCAAAAAAAGAAAGAAAGTGAAGTCTGGAATTCTGAGTTCCAGCGTAATTTGATCCAGAGAGATAAGAGCCATTGGTGTAGATCAGTGTTCCTGAGTGGTGGTTGTTGTACTCAGGAGACAACATCTGGAGACATTTTTGATTGTCGCACTGTGGGGTGGGGAGGAGTGGGTACTAGCAGCCTGTGTATAGAGGGGGGTGCTGCTAAACATCCTATGATGCATAAGACAGCCCTCAATGGAGGATTATCCTCCCAAAATTCCACTTAGTGTCAAGGCTGAGAACCCTGCTCTGCATAGGGACAGGGCAGAGGACGGGAGGGAGCTAAGCATGTGACCCGTAAGTGGACCTTCCAAGCTCCAGTTTGCCTTACTGTCAGTAGGGGCCCAGTGCTTTCACTTCAAGTATTTGCTTCTACATTTTCATCAGCATAATCAAAACATTTTATTTCTCAAGGAGAAAGACCAAGTTTAATCTGTATTGAGTTCCATTTAATTATTTATATAATATGATAAAATGGAATTTATGATTTGTATTTCCCCCAACTTTTTATCGTGAATAATTTTCAAACCTACAAAAGAATTGATGTAGCCTAACAAACACCTACATATACATCCTCTCTTCATTGATTTACCTTTATTAATGTTTTTCTGTACTTGCTTCCTCTCATCTTCATGCTACTTAAATTGCCAATTTATGTATGCTTTTACCAAGTACACTTCTACTTGTCTGTTCACACACACATGCAAAATGGTATGTGCAGCAGTACTTACAAAAGCAAGAGATTGGAAGCAATGATAATGTCTCTTAAAAGATGACAACATAATGTAATTTTTTTTCTGAAGATGTAAATGTGATAATATCCTTACTTTGATTATCACGCACTGCATGCATGCTTTGAAAAGCCAATATTGTAGTCCACAAAGATGTACAAAGTAAGTCAATTACAAAATAAATTTGAAAATAAAAAAAGATGATTCACTAAATTACAGGACAAAGAAATTCTATACAAATGTTTAAAAAATTAAGACACTAGGGATTGATAAGAGTATCTCTCCAAAATATGATAAGTTAAAAATATAAATCCAGGGACCAGCAGTTAGCGTAATGGCTATGTCGCTGAACTCCCATGTAGTGGACCACGGTTCGAGTCCCGGACCCAGTGGCTTAAACTCACACCAGGCACATGTTCTTGCATGCCCCAGATCCCGAGAGGGCATGCCCAAGATCTTGAGAAGAGAATGGAGGAGAATGTATTGCAGTGTGGCCATTCCCCCGGGTGGGTTGATTTCTCGCTTTATATCTCTCTGTCTCTCTCTGTCTTTCTGGCGAGCGCACGTGCCCTATAGCAAAAATATAAATCCAGTGCATAAAATATGCAATTGTTGAGACCAGAAGATGGCATAATGGTTACATCTCTGGATTCTCACATGGCTGACCGTGGTTTGAGTCACAAACCCAGCAGCTTGAAACTCATACCAGGTATGTGTGCATGAGTGCCCAAGATCCCCAGAGGAGAATGATGGAGAAGAGACTGTGGCATGGCCATTCCTCTAGGGGGGTGATTTCTTGCTGTCTGTCTCTGTCTCTTTATATCTCTCCATTGAGTGCATGTGGCCTATAGCAAAAATCTCTCAAAAACAATGCTGTTGTTTGTGTAAGAATGGGAAAATTAATACATATTTATATATTTCATATTTCCTTGGATATATATTAAGGGACTCTGGAAAAATATCTAATAAACTAACAAATTGGTTCTTTCTGTGGAAGAAAGGATGTAGTTTCCACCTATACCCTAAACAAGTGATTAAAACTAAATGAGAATTTCCTGTCCAGAAACCTTTCTGGGCACAATTAATTATTTAACTTTAGTCTAAGCAGTTTCTTACATTTTTAGTTGCTATTAACCATGGAAGAAAGTTTAAATTTTATACTTCAATTTATTTTTCCCTTCTTTCTGGGTTCTGGTAAAATTCTATACATTTGTTATATTCGACTGTATTAGTGAAATCATTGCTCTTTTATATTAAGTCGAAAAGTGCACAGAGAACATCTTTTCAGAGTGAGACTGAAATATACAATAACAATTTATTTTTTGCCAAGATTAAACAGCAAGTTTAGCTAATTCTGTGAGTGATATTCCATTAAATGTAAAGGAATTTTTTAATCCCATTAACTTATTTATTTTTAATCCACAGCAAGTTGGTATTGATAAAGGTGACATTCCTGACCTCACACAGGTACGTGACTCTCTCAGTGGAAGATTCAGTAGGCACAAAATTATTTCTCCATATATTGTCACAAATAGTCCCACTCAGGGCATAATCTTATAAACATTTAATGAATTTTGTATTTAGGGTAGCCAACTTTCTTAGGAAGTTTTCTAACTTAATTTTTTTCTAGCTATTGAATATATTTGAGAGTAATAGCAAGATTTTCCTGTCCTTATGATGTAATTTCTTTTTTTAGAGGCCATTGTACTTATTAATTGAGCTCATCTTTTCATTCTTGAAACTTGTATCAAAAGGAAACCTTGACTAATGTTGATAAAAGTGCTTTAGCTATGAAAAAATGACTATTTATAGGCTTGAACATCAGAACATTAGAACTGTTCTTTCTGCTCATCCTGGTTTTCAGCGTGTCCCAATATGAAAGAAAGGCACAGATGGGAAGAGTTGTAATGTCATGGTTTGTCTGAACTTATATTTGTCTCCCTTGTGAACTGGGGGAATTTCTAGATATAGAAGAACCTCTTTTCAAAGAGTAGTAGTGGCAGATGAGTGATTTTTTTCTCAGGGGCTATCTAGTAAGCAAAAACAATTGTGAGGTTTTCTTATCAATCCTTTTACCTGGCAATAGAGTATAGTATGCATCTCCTATGACATAGAATCAAAGTCAGAGAATCAAGATTCAGAATTATTGAGTGACCTTTCTCATTCCTGGCAGAGACTGTTTTTATTTAATCATTGCGTTAGGGTTAGTTTCAGTCTCAAACATGTCCTTTAACTAGAGGCAATATTGTAGTAGAGAAAATGGAAGAGGTTATAGAGCTGCTGTCTTCTATACCAATAATGAATACATGAATTTTCTGTTTCCGTAAGTAAAAACAGTTTTCATAATAGAAGAAAATTGTCATAATGAAAGATACTCACTTTTTAATAACCCAAAAATGTGTTTAATAATTTGTTAGCCTTACAATATGTTGAAATATTTTCATATTTAAAATACTTCCTAAATTGTCATTTAAAATTAAAGAGACCCAAAGAAATGGTCTTTTGTATTTGTATTATTAAAATGCTAATTAAATGTCAAGAACTCTTTATAAATAAAATTCACCGAGCAGTTCATAACATGATGGTATTGTAGGTTTTTAATTTAAAAATTGAGAGTAAGTTTCTCTTAATAGGTGGAACCGTACCACTAACCAGCTCTCTGTTAGATACAGATTTATGTTTTTAACACTCAGTGAGAAGCAAAGAAAATAAGTGTTTTTATTCAAATTATTCACTTATAATAAAAACTTACATTGTATTTTTAAAAGAATCCCCACATAGGGTCAGCAGGTGGTATGAAGGTTAAGGTACTAGATCCCACATGGCTGGCTACATGGTTTGAGTCCCAAACCCAATGGCTTGAAACTCATGCCAGGCGTGTGTTGGGGGGGGTGTCCAAAATTCTAAGAGGAGAATGTAGGAGAAGGGATTGCAGCTTGGCCATCCCCCCTGGGGGGGGAGGGTGATTTCTCACTTTCTGACTCTGTCTCTCCAGCAAGCACACACTCCCTATAGCAGAAATCTCTCAAAAAAAGCAAAAGACCTCAAATAAATAATACATGTTAACTTAAAAACATAGACATTAAAATAATTTGATGAATACTTTTTAGAAATGGCAGATCATCTTTATTTAAATTCTGCAAACAGCCCATTTTAAATCCTCACTGTGGATTATAAGAAAAACTAGAAATTTTGTAAAGAAGAGGCTTTCAGTTAGGTAGAAAATAGGTCATTTGAGGAAAGACTTAAAGGACTACTTAAATTCCTTTTTGTTTTTATAATTAGGAAATGATAGTATACCCTTGAAAGGAGGATTTACATCCTTTGGTATAATTCTTAGGATACTATAATATTCATTATAATTTATGTAATCTCCTCTCAGGAAGTCCAGAGACCTAATGATTTAAGATGGTATTTTCATAATTTGGGAAACAGAGACTCCACCCTCAAGGAAGTAAAATCTTGCCCTGGTGTAACAGAAAGCTATTCAGTGGTAGAAACTCATTATGGTCTCGTAGCACTTTATCCTCTGCTGTAGTTATGACTTAAGAGCCATATAAACTTTAGTGTTAATATTTATTCTTAAATTCTCTCCTCATATAAAAACCCTTTTACTTCAGTTTTCTAGTATATGTTTAAAAGCATGGGATACTTCTGAAATTTTTTATTAAGTAACGTAACTGTGGTTTCTTCTGGGAACATGAACATGATGGAGCCAAAAACTCTCCATAATTCTTATTTAGGGCCCCTTCCCCAGATGGTGGTCTTTATCCGAAGCAGAGATTTAGACACACCCTGAAAGTACAGTCAGGTTTGAGCTAGAATCTGAGCTATCCTGGAGTTCATCCTTCAGATGGTGTTAGAACAGGATTAATCTGGAGTCGAGTCAGAAACACAGTTTGTGTGGACTTAGTTCAGCTCCTCTGAGATTAGCCTGCTTTCTGCCAGGCTTCTCTGTGGCCACTATGGCTTCTGAATCTAGCCATGCCAATGAACAAAATGCCTAGTAGGAGAGGGTGAAAGAACAGATGGAAATCAGAAGGGCTTCCTATGGACTGGAAGTAGGAACAAGAAATTCATACATAAAAGGATTAGAATCCCTCTTGCAGCAAAATGGAAGAGATGAACTTTAGGGATACCATTATGAATGTAATAGATATGTTTTAGGTTATAAAATGCACAGTAAACACATGCATAGCCATTGGTAGCACTTCTTCAAATTGTGCCTATAATACTGTTAGTTCTGCATTTCCATAATTCATGAATATCAATGAAAGATTTAAAAGTAGTGCAAACATACTATTTTGAGTAAGAAGTGTCTATGATTTCAGAACTGAATTTTTTTTCAGGATTTTCAAATAGTTTCTTAGATAATAAAATTCTTGAATGACCACTTGACTTTTTAAAAATTTGGTTTTAATGATACTTTATAACCCAAAGTTTTTAAATTGTTAATGAATACTTTCTTTTTTATTCTGGGTTCATAATCTCTATGAATTCATTCTCCAAAAAAGAATTTTTAAAAATATTATATTTATTATTTTAGGTGTATACATTGTAAATTTAAATATCATCATTTATGAAAAAAATATTTTAGGTTTTGATGTCAGGAATTCTGGTTGATCTGAAAACTACCAGTAAAGAAAAGGCTCCTTTTAAAGACCATCCACTGACAAATTGGTAGCTGTGATATGTTGTTGTGTTGGCTTTCTTGGACTGACTCTTGCTCTTCGGCTTGGTGTTTCCATCCAACTAGTCATTGGCTTCAGCATTTTTTAAAACTAGCGACTAAAGACACCGCTAGTTAAACTTGACTATCTTAACTTCTTTTTACAATAGCAGAGACATTCTCAAAGTTTTGTGCATTGGAAATTTAAAAGACAGTTTCTATTTAGTGTCTCTCAGGTGTGAATTAATCTAAAAATTTTGAAACTATATATTTTCCTTTCTAAAATTACAGTGTGTATTCTTAATTAAATGAGTATTTATCATTTACAATATGGTATATACAACAAATTTCCTTTATCTTTCTTTTAAAAATTGTTTTTGAACTTTAGAGTCCGGCCAGCCAGTGGTGTAGTGATCCCACATGGCCAACTGTATGGTTCGAGTCTCAGACTTGGCTTGAAAAACACGCCAAGCGTGGTGTGTGCATGCCCAAAGAAATTCTGAAAGGAGGGAGAAATGGAGGATAAGGGATTCCTGTGGGGCCACCCCCCGTGGGGAGTGCTTTCTCACTTTCTTTGTCTCTCTCCAGCAAACTCACACACCCTCTGGCAAAAATTAAAAGCAAAAACTTAAGAGTCTACCCCTTATTTGTACTTTACTGGAATTTGTTAACCTGAATTTTTTTTACATGAATTATATTTTAAAATTCTAATTTCTATGGTCTTCTAAACTCATTTCATTCCCTGATAATAATTTGTTTAATTCTGTAGTCCAAAGTTGTTTACACAATACCAAAGAATTGTCCCTTTCTTCTCAAATTCCATCACTTTAATATTTTTGTTCATTTTGTAATTTGTGTATAAGAATTTACATGTTTAGGTTCACTTAGAAACTAATGTTACCATAATCATATAATTATTATGACATTTTATGAGTTTATTAATGAAATGAAAATGAATATTGAATAAATAAAATGTCCTGAACTTTCAAAATTTAAAAATTCTTAAAGGTACAATATAAAATATAATTATATTAATTTCTTTTCATTCTGTGAGCTATTTTAGCCATTAGTGTAATTAAAGTCCTCCAAAAATGATTTCACACTCATTTAATGGACAATTGTGTGAAATAAATGTATCTATAATTGTCCTTATATATTTAATTCATGGAATGTTATTCTTTGAATACCTATGCTGTTGTTAAGGTCTAGTTTGGGATACAATTATTTGAAGAAAGATAAAATTAACTTTCTAATGCTTGAGGAATAGATCTGTTGTAATATTTGTATAAACCTATTATTTCTCCTTCTACTATACAGTAAAATACTATCACTTTATATTGCCTAAATTTTATTTGTAAAAATAAACTTTTAAGTACATTTTAATAAGAGTTGAAATATATTGAGACCAGCAGGTGGCATAATGGTTACGTTGCTGGACTTCCAGGGTTAAGTCCTAGACTAGGTGACTTAAAACTCACGCCAAGCTCGTGAGTGTGCATGCCCAAAATCCTGAGAGGAGAATGGAGGAGGAGGGATTGTAGCATGGCTATCCTCCCTGGGGGGTGTTTTCTCACTTTATGTCTCTCTGGTGAGCACATACCCCTTATAGCAAAAATCTCTCTTAAAAAATGCTATAATATATTAAATCTATCAATATATAGTACTCTATTAAGACATCATTATATTTGTTATAGTTTATTATGGCTGTAAATATATATTAGGTAAGAAAATCTTGTTATTGATTGTTAAAATTGTATTTTCCCCAACTCTCACCTCTCCCTTTTTTAAATGTAGCAACAATTTTTCCCAATAAATCAGTCAAATATGGATGGGTGAGATTTTACTGTATTTCCAAATTTCTGTTCATTTGTATTTGGACATTTATATTTTTTACCTGGATACAAATACCTATTCTTTTTTTCTCTGTGGGTTTATGGGAAGGTGGTGGTAAACCTGATTAGTATTTGCTATGTATGAGTAATATCTTACAAAAAGTCTATCCAATGTAATCTCTCCACTGAAGGCACACTGTAATGCTATTTGTTTTATGGCAGAGTCACATGTATTTAATATGGACCTTACTGAGAGTCCCTGGACTTGAAATATTTCAATACTAAAAGCATGTGAAATGAGCTCACATACATATATTGGAGTATGTGACCACCACCATACGAAGTTACAGTGATACTACCGTGTGTTTACTTTGAACAAAAGCAATGCAGACATTTATTTTTACTTTTTTATTATAGGCTCCCAGCAGTCTTATGGAGACCCTTGAACAGCATCTAAATACATTAGAAGGAAAGAAACCTGGAAACAAGTACGCATTAGTTGTGTCTTCTAAATAAAATGAAAAATACTAGTATTGTTCTTTGTAAGAATGAGACTTATCATGTGCAACCTATACCCATACGGTTTTAGTGTATGCTTTATTGTAATGTTTCAGGGTTCCCTCAGCACCGCTATCCTTTCTTTTAACTTAGGACTTTTTTGCCCTTAGCAGGAGTTCACAATACATAGAGAATCACTCATGTTTTAAAATCAAAACTATTAACATTGGACCTGACTATAAAATGAGTACAACTTCACAAGCAGCCAAGAACACTCTATTATGTCGCTAACCCCTTTTGAAAAGAGTGAAGCCCCCAGTATAGTTTTCTAGACTCCTGTCTCTCCCCATTTAAACCATTAAGCGTGGCATGGTGGTGACATTTTACCAAGATATCTTTTTATACAGAGTAGCAATCAAGCAGCAATTAATACAGTCTTATTATATTTTCATACATTTATTTTTGGCTACTTCGATTTTTTACTGTTTTCCCTCATTGCATGCAGGAAATGTTCAGGTTCCATTTTTTTCCACTTCTCCAACAGTTATAAACATGTCTACACACAAGACCCAGCAGTTTCTAGTCTTTGTGCCTTGTTCAGACTAGAATTCCTCTAGAGGTAGATGCCTACCCTCCTCGTTCTGCCTATGTAAATCTTCCATATCCTAGGAGGGCCATCTCCAGTCCTGCCACTCAAAAAGCCTTCCTTAATCGTTTACTGCCGTGTATTGTGGTTATCTTTTTTCACATAAGATTTAAATAGATTTTCTGATTCTAACAGTCAGGGACTGGATTTTTTTTTACTTCCTTGTTTCCTCCTAAACACTCAGTTCGGGTTTCTGCAGAGTCATCTTGAAACCTGTCTGTGTTGGTAATACCAGCTTTATGTTTACTTCACTTAGACAGCAGG
>NW_006159559.1:6549941-6627381 GCF_000334495.1 Tupaia belangeri chinensis | reverse complement strand
AGCAGGAATTAGTAGACCAATAAACTGATCATTGCAGGACTGTGTGCTGATCACAAATTTTACTTGTGAAAGAGCTATCAAGATGCAATTCTTTTCTGACTTTGTTCTTTTAGCATTCTCCCAGAATCTAGGCTCATGAATTGATGTTCCATTTTTTGCTGAATATTTTCATTAGTTAGGTTTATTTCTACCCCATTTTTTCACATTAGTAGGGAAATAATTGCATCTTTTAAATTGTTGATGGTAGCCAGCAATATAGGAGTCTCTTACAATTCTGGCAGAACCATTGGGAATAGTGGATGGCAGGACCTTTAAGAGGCTCTAACGGTGTTGTTACCATAGTCCAGGGTCTGCCCCCAGCTTCAGTGTGCCTATAGATGATCAGATTTTTACCATGAGAATACAATAGATCAAAATCAGTCATGCTCACTGTAGGATATTGTTGGGACCACCCACTGTTGAGGTATTTGGGAAGTCGGATGAGTTGCCTGGGACTTAGAGAGGAAGCCAAGAAATGTCCCTGCTCCTGTGTCAGAAGAACCTCTTTGGGTAAAGAAGCATGCACATCCCCTCAATAGGAGCCTCTCCCTTGGGGAGTATTGGATGCATGCGGCCTGTTGGCCCCTCCACTCTCTTTTCCCCTCAGGGTGGGTCTCCCCTGCCCTTACTAGGTCCACACTCTACCCTTGAATTTTTAGTTCAGTCTGCCAGTGCTGCAGTCAGCAGTGAATTACCCTTCCCCAGAGAATGGATCTCCTGAGCCTTAACTTCAAATCTCTATTCGCCCTCTTGTGGCCACTCCAAGCTGTTTTTGGAAAAATTAACTATGGACAGTTCAGTTACATTTCTAGGAAAGTGACATAACTCAATGTGATCTTCCACTTTGAATTTCCTTCTGCTAAGAATAATTTTCCTCTCCTTTAAAATCATTTTATGCTTGTCAGATTTGTTTTCTGAATTGGCAGAGACCACATTTAAACTTGTCTTTTATTTATTCCTTATTTTTAAAATAAACTATGATAGTTAACTATTTTTTTCTTTGCATGTTTGTGCTTACCTGGGAACTTAAGTGAAGGGTGAGTACTATATTGAGTGATTTTTTTTGCATTTATTAATTACTAAAGATGCAAAAAACACTCGTAAGATTCCACATTTTGTATTTAGAATATTTTAAATTGAATTCTGTCCATTTCACACATCTGTGGTTTGTTTTTTTTTTTAATTGCTTTTGTTTCTCAACATGACCGGCATAAATGGTTTTACTTTCTGTTGGTCTTCTTGGATCAAAGCTAACATCCTCTGTTAGGTATATATGTATATTCCTCTTAGATTTTAGAAATTAATGATTCCATTTGTTTAGTAAATGAAGGGGTTTCCACATGGCACATGACATAAGTGTCAAAGAGCAACTTTATAAGGAAAATTAATTATTTTAAATTATTTTCTAGTAGCAGTGTTAAGCTAAGTATATAAATGAAATGAATCATTTTCACATGTCTGCTATAAAAAAGTATACATTTTAAATTGAATGCCTTGAGTCCACTGATACTCATTTTTGAAACTGTGTGAATATTGTATGATATACCTTTGTGTATGATCTGTTTCTGTAGTTCCACAAAAGAGAGAAATTTATTTTATTTCTACATGTGGGTTTACCAAGTATAGAGTACAGGAAACACAAAGTAAGTCTTTCGTAATTAAAATTAGCTGGAAACTGTAGATAGGTATTCCACAACTGTATTTTTTTTTCTGGCTAGCATTATACTCAAAACTATATAGGAATTATTACTGTGAATCAAATAAGAAATAATACAATTTTCTCTTTTGACAGCTTACTGTTATTGCAGAAGGAAACATTTGCTGTTTCTAATGAAAAAAAAAAAAGTAACATGGATTTATTTAGAGCATTTTACATAATTTAGGGTAGATGACTAAATGGATCGCTTCTAATATTATCTTAATGTCTTATTTTTCCCAGCATAGTTCACTTATGTGATTTCTCACGCCCGGTGTGTTTTTCAAGTCACTGGGTCTGGGATGCTAATTGTAGTCTGCCTTGTGGGGTTCACTGCCTTAGCCACTCCGCCACCTGCTGGCCTGAGTTCTAATTTTCAGTGATTATTGATGCTTTGTAAAGCTGCTGCCCGACAGGAGCACCTCTGATTTTCATCTTTCTGATTAAACCGTAGCAAAAGCCAGAACAGGGATCATACATCATTGTCAGTTTAGTTGCCTAGAAAAAAGAATTACAAGATTTATGGTTAGTAAACTGATTATAAAATGGACAGATGAGTGTATTCTCATTTAAAAACTCAAATAATACAGAAATAATAGTGAAAATGCTAAGTACCCTGTGAAGTTCTAGGGATATAAAACAAGGGGATGAGTTGCTTTCTTTCAGAAGAATGTTATGTCCTATCAGTAGCATCTAGTGAAGAAGACAGATCGTTCTAGAAATTAAGATACAGTGTGTGGTATGTGGGAAGATAGCCCCACAGAGACAGCAGGTTTTATCCATAGGATAACTGCAGGTGTTTAGTAATAGTGTTCTTTGGGAGCTCGGCAGATTGATTGTTGTGCCTGTTATGATTTTTCATACTTAGCTTTGAGTGTGATATTCTTTAATAGCAAGTAGAGCATGTCTGTCACTTTCATTATAACTTTATTCTTGTTATGGGGTAGGTGATATGTTATAAATTTGTATGTAATAGTTTTGAAATGTATTTTGAAAGATCCTGTTTATTGTTTGTCTTTTCTGTAGCAGTATTTCTCATAGTGTCAGTACCACTAAGAATTGGTTCATGAAAATTGCTTGAGGATTTAAAAATTTATTTAAATTAATTTTTTCTTGGAAGGTGACCATGTCAAATGATTTTTATGGGTGGTTTTTTTTTTTTTTTTTTTTTAGAGGTTTTTGCTATAGGGCACGTGTGCTCACCAGACAGACAGAGAGAGACAGAGAGACAGAAAGCGAGAAATCACCCCCCAGGGGGAATGGCCACGCCACAATCCCTTCTTCTTCATTCTCCTCTCGGGATCTTGGGCACACACGCACATGCGCCCGGCGTGAGTTTAAGCCTCTGGGTCTGGGATGCAAACCACGGTCGACTACGTGGGAGTCCAGCAACATAGCCATTACGCTAACTGCTGGTCCCGGGTTTTGTTTTGTTTTTTGAAGTTTTAATGTGTGTACTTTGGCAGAGTTTTGGCTATTGTTTTCTTGAATTTTTATTTAGATTTAACTCCCTTTTCCGTTATATATATATATATATACACACACACATATACATATACAGAAATACAGTGAGGGAATTGGAGAAGTCATTAGCTAAGAGCGTAATAGGAAATTTTCAAGGTCATATAAGACTATATTTTAAGGTTCCTAAGTAAGTTCCCATAGATACAGAGAACACTGTGAATTCATTTATTTCAGGAAACCCTTTGAAATGACCAGCATATGTAAATATATATACTTTTCCTTATATATTACCCCTAAGATAACATGTAGTGAAACTGCAAATAACCAAATTGTAACACTTATACTTCCGTCTTTGGTATGTAAAAGAAATCTCTATATGCCCCTCCTTTCCATTACTTATACTCATTTTAAGCAAAAACTAAATTTAAACAAGAAATGGTGGGAATGTACGTGCACACGATGTTGAATTTCAAAGATAATCTGGCATATAAGTCTGCTAAATTTGCTACATCAATAAAACAAAAATGCATAATATCATACAAAATTCCAGTTACTAAAGCTCTGCTAATTTTATTTTGCTATTGCTGTGTGTGGTACTCTCTCTGGTGATGAGTGAAAAGCCATCCCTACCATCCAATAAGACCTTTAATATTTGCTGCTTATTGAAATGTACTTTTGTCTTCATTTTGTTTTGTTAGTCACTTTTCCACCAACTCAGGTTAGTAAAATATAAGCTGTTCAAGCAGCTGTTTCTGAAGCACTTTGCTAGGTCTGATGTATAAGTCAGTGCTACCAGTATGCTGACTTAAAAAAATTACTCCCTTTAATTTTCCCCACTCCCTTTAGAAAAGGCATCAAAGTTGCTATTCTTTTTTATGCTCTCATTAGTTATAACAGGATGATGGGAATGTTTTTCTTAGAACTAGTTTTTGTAGACAGTGGGAGGAAAAAAAAGGGGAAGAAAACCTTCATAAGTGTGAATATGGAAGTGGAGATATATTTCAGTCATAGGGCTCATAGGGTTGTTTTTTTTTTAGTGTTTTTCATTTTATGCATCACAGTTATGATAAATGAAATACAATGTATTTTAACCTTAGTCAGTTAAATCAGAGGGGGTTTTAAAAATTCTATAAAGCGCGATTTTTCCAAAGTCTTAGCAAAATTTATAAAATTTCATCTTGGACCATTTATAATAATCAACTCAATTGAGTTGCTAAATATATAGAAAATAATTTCGGATTTAAGAATTTCTAGTATTGGAAATTAAGTCAACAGAAACATTGGAAAAGACTGTCACAACTGAGTAAAGGATAAAAGTTTTTTTTAAGTTTATCCATTTCATAAAATGTCTATGTATACAAGCAAATGCTTCACTGAGTGATGTCAAACTTCATTGCTTCTACAAATGTGTTCATGCATATTCAGTTAACTCTTTTCTGTTGCCTTTTAGATCTGGTGCTCCCTCTCCATTAAGTAAGGTAAGTAAAGTTTTTGGTTCTTGGTGTTTTATCATTCTACTGTTTTTAATCAATTCAGGGACATTAAGTACATTCATGTTGTTGTGTAACCATCAACACCATCCTTTTCCAGACCCTTTTTCATCTTCATACTGAAACTCTGGACCCCTTAAACTCTTGGTTCCACCTGTCCCTTCCTTCTGTCCCTGACAACCATCAATC
Organism: Tupaia belangeri chinensis; assembly: GCF_000334495.1. NCBI lineage: Eukaryota > Metazoa > Chordata > Mammalia > Scandentia > Tupaiidae > Tupaia > Tupaia belangeri. The sequence goes on along the minus strand of NW_006159559.1, from coordinate 6,622,503 downwards.
TACTTTCTGTCTCTATGAATTTGATTACTGTAGGTACCTCGTATCAGTGGACTTACATGGTATCTGTCCTTTTGTGATTGGTTTATTTAATTTAGCATGTTCAGAATCAGCCACGTAGCATGTGCCAGAATTGCCTTCCTTTTTTTGAGTTTGAGTAATGTTCCATTTTATAAATATGTACCACACTTTGTTCATTCATTCTTCTGTTGATGGGTACTTGGGTTGCCTCCATCTTTTAGGTATTATGAATAATATTGCTTGAGCAGGCATATTTAAATATCTATGTGGGTATTTTCAGTTCTTTTGGGCATCAGAAGTGGAATTGCTGGGTTATGTAGTAATTTTAATTTAATTTTTTGTTACTTTTTTAAAAAAAATTTTATACATTCAATTACTATATATCATTACAGCATGTAAGACCAATTTTCCCAGCATGAGTATACTGTATATTAGTACAAAGATATTATTTTTATGTATTCTCCTTTACACATTAGTGTTTTGTTCCAAAATAGTGTCGTACATAGTGTAATTTAGTCCTCCATTTGTACTAAATATGTTGAAAGTCAGAGAGATTTTCATGTGTTTATATTACAACTAAAGACAAATGTACCAGTATAATGTTTTACTGGCTACACAAAGTGTTTTCACATATTTTGGACCACAGCCTTACAAGATAGTTGAGACACATGATATAATATATGTTTAATGGTAGACTTCCTTTTTTTGAGTTTGAGTAATGTTCCATTTTATAAATATGTACCACACTTTGTTCATTCATTCTTCTGTTGATGGGTACTTGGGTTGCCTCCATCTTTTAGGTATTATGAATAATATTGCTTGAGCAGGCATATTTAAATATCTATGTGGGTATTTTCAGTTCTTTTGGGCATCAGAAGTGGAATTGCTGGGTTATGTAGTAATTTTAATTTAATTTTTTGTTACTTTTTTAAAAAAAATTTTATACATTCAATTACTATATATCATTACAGCATGTAAGACCAATTTTCCCAGCATGAGTATACTGTATATTAGTACAAAGATATTATTTTTATGTATTCTCCTTTACACATTAGTGTTTTGTTCCAAAATAGTGTCGTACATAGTGTAATTTAGTCCTCCATTTGTACTAAATATGTTGAAAGTCAGAGAGATTTTCATGTGTTTATATTACAACTAAAGACAAATGTACCAGTATAATGTTTTACTGGCTACACAAAGTGTTTTCACATATTTTGGACCACAGCCTTACAAGATAGTTTAGACACATGATATAATATATGTTTAATGGTAGAAAAATCTACTGTCATTCTTTTCCCACAAATATGTCTTTTATACAGTCTTCTATAATCATTTTAATAATTCATTCATCTCCCTATCTCATTTTTAGCATGTTGAAGAATAGGATGAGGGTTACCAATGACAAAAGTTTTTACTTTTATAGGTCTGTAAGTGACATTAGCTATTGTATTTCTTAGGCAAAACTGTAATGGATGTGCTTTGCCCTCTCTGACGAGCTTGCAGTGTAGTTGTCATTCCAGACATTCAAGGATATTATTCCTGTGTACCGTGCCAGTGCCTGCTTGGCTGCCTGCCTGAGGTTCCCTCAAACACTTTGGATAATCAACCAAATAAACCAAACAGGCAGAAAGCTCCCTGATAATTCTATGAAGCCAGGATTAAAACCTTTATGTCTATGTGAATATTTCCAACATACTAATGCCAAGTAAAGAGGGGTAACATTGTGGCATCTTTTGGGATGGTCCATTTCTTCGTTTTGGCCAAATCAAATTGTATTGACTTTCTTTTTGTAGTAACAGAATTATTTATTTGGATTCTATCTTCCTAGCTCTTACATCTCCTTACAGTTTGTTATAACAAAGCCTCTTGTAATGGGTCTCTGCAGACTTTAATTTCTGTATTCGTGTTGGTAGTGTTTGTTGTTATCATTAACTTCTCAGTTTTATATCATAAGCATCACCTTTCTAAGCTTACATACATTTATTGGTTGAAAAAAAAATGTTTCGTTTTGTTTTATACTGGAGTTGTCGATGTCCACAATGGATAACATGCAATTAAGTTTGGTTGGACCTTTCTGTTCTGTTGGTCACTGCATTTCATTTGAAAGATCTAAATTTTCGTTCAAAGGAAGTTGGAATTGACATTTTTCTTAGTAGCCGTAGACGTACTGCTCCTGTCTTTTTTGAAATACTGAATACTTGGCACTTACATATCCATTGAATTTGCTCCTTGACTAGTTAATGCTACTGGACAAGAAGATACTCAACAAATGCTGTTTAAATCGGGAAATTCCTATAAATTTCTCATCTCCTCAGTCCTTAAATTATTCTTTTAAAATTTTCCTTTTAGCTTGGCCTGTTTGAAATAAGATGTCTAGCAATAGCTCTTGGTTTGTCTTGGCCTTTGAATATTTTACTCGATGTTATATCTCATTTCAGTTTCAAAACTCTGTGTCAGTAGACAGTGTTAAAATATTCCATTGGTCTTTCTCATAGTGACTACATAGAGAATAATATCAGATAAAATAGGATTTGGATAGTTACTAAACAAAAATTGTAATCTTTTGTATATTAATTTACCATTAACTCTTCTTTTAAGAAAATCCAGAAAAAGAAATGTTAGATTTTATTTCATGTTTTTTGTTTTATCTATGTTCTATCGGTAGTAATGAAATATAATCATGATATCTTTAAGCTGTAAGTGATTTATATCTTGTGAGTTGTCAACTACTTTGTGAGTTACATTTCTGTGTTTTTAAAGTCATCTGAGAAGTATTCCCATGAAGTCTGCTTAGGATGAGAAGAAAAAAGAATGAACTTGGTTTTGTGACAGTTATTATAACTGATAATTTTTGAAATTTTTGACAGTTAGTAAGATCCTTCCCAGTGATTTTATGTTCAAGAAATACATTTCATTTTTATTTTAAATATATGATAGAAGTCACTATAGTGTTAGGGCAAATATTTTATCAAAATAACACATAAATTACAGTTAGCTTGAAAATTTTGAAATCAATTCTTGATTTCAAATTTATTGAATTTTTTCTTTCATGCAGAATTGCAAAATAAAAGAAAAATGCTGAGAATGTTATAGATCTGTAAAGCAAAAGTCCTGTTACTCTGTGTCCTGTAGATTCATTTTTGACTAGAGTGTGTTGTGCATCTTCACTTTCAGTCTTCTCCAGCCACAACTGTTACGTCTCCTAATTCTACACCAGCTAAAACCATTGACACATCCCCACCGGTTGATTTATTTGCAACTGCATCTGCGGCTGTCCCAGTCAGGTTAGTTAATGAGTATACAGTGAAATGTTTATTAACATTTTGATCAGGTTTTAATGTTTCCATACTATTCTCAAATGATTTCACTAAATGAAATCTAATCATAGTAACATGATATTTTGGATTTCTGTTGCACAAAATAAGTTATTTTATATAATTACTTAGACCTATACCTCTTAAATCATTAGAAAGGCAAGCTATAGAAATTGTCTTGTGGGGCCAGCAGATGGCATGGTGGTTCAGACACTAGATCCCACATGGCCGACTCCCCAGTTTGAGTCCCAGACCAGGTGGCTTGTATATGTGCCCAAATCCCAAGAGGAGAATGGAGGAGAAGGGATTGTATGGCCATCCTCCCCAGGGAGAGTGATTTCTCACTTTCCCTCTATCTCTGTCTCACTCTGGTGAGTACACTTTCCCTAAGGCAAAAATCTAAAAAGCAAAAGGAACAAAAATGAGAAAGAGGGACCAGCAGTTGGCGTAATGGCTATGTTCTGGACTTCCATGTAGTCGACCGTGGTTTGAGTCCTGGACCCAGTGGCATAAACTCACCCTGGGCATGTGTGCATGCGTGCCCAAGATCCCACTGAGAGGAGAATGGATTGTGTAGTGGCCATCCTTCCTGGGGAGTTATTTCTCACTTTGTCTCTCTGTCTCTGTTTTCCTGGCAAGTGCACGTGCCCTGTAGCAAAAATTCTTTCCAAAAATAAATAAATAGATAAGTGAAAAAGAAATCATCTTGTTGCTCACACATTTGGTACAGGAAGTGGAGGAATTATGCACAAACCTTAGAATCTTCTGAAATTGGCTGATATGGAAAATATTTTCTAAATATTTTTTTCTTTGGGAAAATTTAAGTGCTTTAAAAAAATTGCACTTTTAGGTCAATTAGCTGTGCATATGAAGAACTTGGACTCTCATGGTCAAAAGAGGCCTTGGGATGTTCATAGTAAGCTTTAATAGCACCTGAAGGTCAGAACTGTGGTGAGAAAGGTGGGGATGATTGTACGTCTGTGACATCTCAGAGGTGCCTAAATGACTCCCCAACTCATGGCGCCCCCTCAAATAATAATTTTAGGTCAACTCTGGTTCTTTTGCCTTAACAGGATTCTAGTGTCATTTTGTAGTGTCTTTGACTCTAATTATGAATGCCCTATATTTGGAGACTAAAATTTTTTATCTAAGCAATAAATTCAAGTAATATATGCATGCTCACTATGTGCTTTACTCTTTACATGCATAATTCTGCTTTTTTATAATAGCGAGCTTGGTAAAATTAAGTCACTTTTTCTACCATGCTAAGGTAAATAACTTCTTATAAAAGCTTTAAGGTCTTAATAATAAGTATGTTTTCAGGCCAACACGTGATGTCATGATTAAGGCACTGGATCCCACGTGGCTGACTCTGCAGTTCTAGTCCTGGACCTAGTGGTCTAAAAAAACACCCTGGGCACATGTGTGTGCATGCCCAAAATCCCAAAAGGAGAATGGAGGAGAAGGGATTGCAGTGTGGTGATCCCCCTCCCCCTGGCGGGGGAGGGTGGAGGGATGATTTCTCACTTTCCCTCTCTCTGTCTCTCTTCAGGGAGCACATATGCCCTATGGCAAAATAATAATGATGGTGACGATAATAATAAATATGTTTTCCTTTCTGTTGCTTAGTCTAGTATTTATGAAATGGACAGCAAGAGTTGATAGTGCTTTCCAGGGGTTTGAAACTTTTTAAATAAGTGACAAGATTATTTCTTCAAAAGAATATTATTTGGAAATTGAATATGTAAGGAAGATAAAGATGTAACTCCTATTTATGAAAAGTGCATGGGGAACCTGGGACTCTGAGGGCTTGGTATCCATCCTGGTGACCGTTAAGCTGTGCTCCTGCAGTCTGAATGTGCATGTGAATCACCTGGGGGTCTTGTTTAAAGGAAGGTATATGTCGTAGTCATAAGTCTGAGATTTAGCATTTGAAACAAGTTCCCAGGATACTAGTTTGGGGTGCACACCTTGAATAGCAAGGCTCTAGGCTACTTTTTGGAATATCAATAGATAGGGAAGTTTTGAAAAGCTCAACTCCAATTGAGTAAGAATAAAAATGCAGAAACAGGGAACCAGCAGTTAGCGTAATGGCTATGTCGCTGGACTCCCACGTAATCGACTGCGGTTCACATCCCGGACCCGGTGGCTTAAAACTCACGCCGGGCGTGTGTGCATGCGTGCCCAAGATGCCAAGAGGAGAATGGAAGAGAAGAGATTGCAGCGTGACCATCCCCCCTGGGGGGTGATTTCTCGCTTTCTGTCTCTATGTCTCTGTCTGTCTGGCGAGCGCATGCGCCCTATAGCGAAAACCTCTCAAAAAAAAAATGCACAGTTTTACAGTAGATGAGTCCTCTTAAAGCCCAGCTTTATATATTATAACCTAATTTAGGGGAAAAAGGTTAAATTAGTGATTAATTAGTCACTTTAGTGTTCTTTGGTTTAAAAATAAATTTCATGAATTTTTTTATACAATAAATTTTAGAAAATAGGTTATGATTTTTATTAGCCCGTAGGTCACTACCCACTGATCAAATCCAGCCTGCGGTCTGTTTTGTAAATAAAGTTGTGCTGGAACAAAGACCTGTTGATTTGTTTATGTATTGTCATGTCTGATTTCATGCTGCAGGAGCAGAGTTGAGTGGTGATAGAGACTACCTAACCTTCAAAGCCTATTATACTTACCACTAGGCCCTTTACAAAAGTAGTTTGCCAGCCTTTGGTATATGAGGTACTGCTTTATTTTCTGAAATCTTACTTTTTACTGAATTTAAGAGAACCAAAATAATGAGTATACAGTGAAATGTTTATTAACATTTTGATCAGGTTTTAATGTTTCCATACTATTCTCAAATGATTTCACTAAATGAAATCTAATCATAGTAACATGATATTTTGGATTTCTGTTGCACAAAATAAGTTATTTTATATAATTACTTAGACCTATACCTCTTAAATCATTAGAAAGGCAAGCTATAGAAATTGTCTTGTGGGGCCAGCAGATGGCATGGTGGTTCAGACACTAGATCCCACATGGCCGACTCCCCAGTTTGAGTCCCAGACCAGGTGGCTTGTATATGTGCCCAAATCCCAAGAGGAGAATGGAGGAGAAGGGATTGTATGGCCATCCTCCCCAGGGAGAGTGATTTCTCACTTTCCCTCTATCTCTGTCTCACTCTGGTGAGTACACTTTCCCTAAGGCAAAAATCTAAAAAGCAAAAGGAACAAAAATGAGAAAGAGGGACCAGCAGTTGGCGTAATGGCTATGTTCTGGACTTCCATGTAGTCGACCGTGGTTTGAGTCCTGGACCCAGTGGCATAAACTCACCCTGGGCATGTGTGCATGCGTGCCCAAGATCCCACTGAGAGGAGAATGGATTGTGTAGTGGCCATCCTTCCTGGGGAGTTATTTCTCACTTTGTCTCTCTGTCTCTGTTTTCCTGGCAAGTGCACGTGCCCTGTAGCAAAAATTCTTTCCAAAAATAAATAAATAGATAAGTGAAAAAGAAATCATCTTGTTGCTCACACATTTGGTACAGGAAGTGGAGGAATTATGCACAAACCTTAGAATCTTCTGAAATTGGCTGATATGGAAAATATTTTCTAAATATTTTTTTCTTTGGGAAAATTTAAGTGCTTTAAAAAAATTGCACTTTTAGGTCAATTAGCTGTGCATATGAAGAACTTGGACTCTCATGGTCAAAAGAGGCCTTGGGATGTTCATAGTAAGCTTTAATAGCACCTGAAGGTCAGAACTGTGGTGAGAAAGGTGGGGATGATTGTACGTCTGTGACATCTCAGAGGTGCCTAAATGACTCCCCAACTCATGGCGCCCCCTCAAATAATAATTTTAGGTCAACTCTGGTTCTTTTGCCTTAACAGGATTCTAGTGTCATTTTGTAGTGTCTTTGACTCTAATTATGAATGCCCTATATTTGGAGACTAAAATTTTTTATCTAAGCAATAAATTCAAGTAATATATGCATGCTCACTATGTGCTTTACTCTTTACATGCATAATTCTGCTTTTTTATAATAGCGAGCTTGGTAAAATTAAGTCACTTTTTCTACCATGCTAAGGTAAATAACTTCTTATAAAAGCTTTAAGGTCTTAATAATAAGTATGTTTTCAGGCCAACACGTGATGTCATGATTAAGGCACTGGATCCCACGTGGCTGACTCTGCAGTTCTAGTCCTGGACCTAGTGGTCTAAAAAAACACCCTGGGCACATGTGTGTGCATGCCCAAAATCCCAAAAGGAGAATGGAGGAGAAGGGATTGCAGTGTGGTGATCCCCCTCCCCCTGGCGGGGGAGGGTGGAGGGATGATTTCTCACTTTCCCTCTCTCTGTCTCTCTTCAGGGAGCACATATGCCCTATGGCAAAATAATAATGATGGTGACGATAATAATAAATATGTTTTCCTTTCTGTTGCTTAGTCTAGTATTTATGAAATGGACAGCAAGAGTTGATAGTGCTTTCCAGGGGTTTGAAACTTTTTAAATAAGTGACAAGATTATTTCTTCAAAAGAATATTATTTGGAAATTGAATATGTAAGGAAGATAAAGATGTAACTCCTATTTATGAAAAGTGCATGGGGAACCTGGGACTCTGAGGGCTTGGTATCCATCCTGGTGACCGTTAAGCTGTGCTCCTGCAGTCTGAATGTGCATGTGAATCACCTGGGGGTCTTGTTTAAAGGAAGGTATATGTCGTAGTCATAAGTCTGAGATTTAGCATTTGAAACAAGTTCCCAGGATACTAGTTTGGGGTGCACACCTTGAATAGCAAGGCTCTAGGCTACTTTTTGGAATATCAATAGATAGGGAAGTTTTGAAAAGCTCAACTCCAATTGAGTAAGAATAAAAATGCAGAAACAGGGAACCAGCAGTTAGCGTAATGGCTATGTCGCTGGACTCCCACGTAATCGACTGCGGTTCACATCCCGGACCCGGTGGCTTAAAACTCACGCCGGGCGTGTGTGCATGCGTGCCCAAGATGCCAAGAGGAGAATGGAAGAGAAGAGATTGCAGCGTGACCATCCCCCCTGGGGGGTGATTTCTCGCTTTCTGTCTCTATGTCTCTGTCTGTCTGGCGAGCGCATGCGCCCTATAGCGAAAACCTCTCAAAAAAAAAATGCACAGTTTTACAGTAGATGAGTCCTCTTAAAGCCCAGCTTTATATATTATAACCTAATTTAGGGGAAAAAGGTTAAATTAGTGATTAATTAGTCACTTTAGTGTTCTTTGGTTTAAAAATAAATTTCATGAATTTTTTTATACAATAAATTTTAGAAAATAGGTTATGATTTTTATTAGCCCGTAGGTCACTACCCACTGATCAAATCCAGCCTGCGGTCTGTTTTGTAAATAAAGTTGTGCTGGAACAAAGACCTGTTGATTTGTTTATGTATTGTCATGTCTGATTTCATGCTGCAGGAGCAGAGTTGAGTGGTGATAGAGACTACCTAACCTTCAAAGCCTATTATACTTACCACTAGGCCCTTTACAAAAGTAGTTTGCCAGCCTTTGGTATATGAGGTACTGCTTTATTTTCTGAAATCTTACTTTTTACTGAATTTAAGAGAACCAAAATCTGGGGCCAGCAAGTGGTATAGTGGTTAAGGCACTGGACTCCCACATAGCCGAATCTCCCACGGTTTGAATCTCTGATCCAGTGGCTTGAAACTCATGCCAAGCATGTGTGCGTACGTGCCTAAAATCCCAAGAGGGGAATGGAGGAGAAAGGATTTGTGGCATGGCTACCCCCCTGTGGAGTGATTTCTTGCTTTCCCCTCTCCCTTCTCTCCCTGTTTCTCCAGTGAGCATACATGCCCCATGGCAAAAACCTTAAAAAAAAAAAAAAAAAAAAAAAGATAACCAAAATCTTTGATGTTTTCTCCATAAGTCTTTATTTTAAAAGACCTTTGCGTTATAAAATTTCAAAATCTGATTTTAAGTTATGTTTCCGTTTCAGCACTTCTAAACCATCCAGTGACCTCCTGGACCTCCAGCCAGACTTTTCCTCTGGGGGAGCAGCAGCAGCTGCCGCAGCACCAGCCCCACCACCACCTGCTGGAGGAGCCACTGCATGGGGAGGTGAGAGGAACCAGCCAGTCCTGCAGCTTCTCTGTTCTTTTTACTTGGGCTATAATTTTTACATTTACCTTCTGATTATGAAAAATAGTGTTACAAACTTGGAAGAAAAGTGTTAAGAATGGCATCTGTTGATCAAGATGCTTATTGAGCAGAGAAAGTACCTATGATACAGATAAAATGATTAAGTGGTCATACAGCTTTTATTTTAAAAGTTGGAAAAAAGAAGTATTTTTCTTTGCTATTCTAAAATTATTTTTAGTAATTGTTCCCTAGAAATTGTCTATGACTTGGGGGATTGAGTATTCCTGTAAATGTATGAAGTTAGTCAAAGGCAGCATTTCTAATTTAATTTGGTCATTCCTAGATTCCTTCTGACCTGAATTGGTTTTATTCACCGTATTTAACCTCATGCTATTGAAATCTATTATAGATTCTTTTTTTCTATCAGAAAATATCTATCTAAGTAATTATAATGAATTCCATTTAAGCACCTGATTCCCCCTTGATTCATAGATTTGGGAAAAATCAGCCTCATAAATATTAATGACATTTCATTTTAATATAAAGGTAATTACTGTATAATAGTCAAAGCTAAAAGATTTAGTGAAAACTAATGAAACCAGTAAGATGATAAAGTTGGTTCAAAGAGCATTTTAAAGCATTGTATATTTATAGGCATTTGAAAAGGTATCGTAGAATAAGATGGCTAGATTAGATACAAAACTATTAAGATTCTACAGGGCAATAAAAATCATAACCTTGAGGTTATCTTTTCTCCCAGACAAGTTATTTTTATCTCTAGCAGAGGTCTGTAGCTTAATATATCATTTCAAAATTGGAGTTCTTAATTAACAGTAAACAGCAAATTCAGACCAAGTTATATTATTCTAAATAATTAAATAATCCTTGGGTGGCCTATTTAAACTGTGTGTCAGTGCAACATTAAGGTATGTTTTGTAATCTCTTCCTTTCATTTCCAAGTTTTGGGGAACAAAAATAACCGAAAGATTACAAGTTCCGAAATGAGGTTGCTAACTATAAATATGAGCATTTTAAATGTTACCATGTTTCTGTTTTAAATATTTAAACCTTCTCCATATTGAAATATTCAACTCCTAAGGCTGCAGCTACCAATTTTTAAGATACAGTTATTTTTTTCAACTTTATTACATTTCAATTGGGAAAGGAAAATATTGCTGAATATTGCTAAACACATTTTTAAAGGATATTCTTATGCTCATATTTTCACTCTTACCTTCTTTTTTTTGAACAGTTTATTTCAGTTTGCTAATTATTTTCATTGCCACAGTGTCTTATACAACATACTAAATTTTCTTAATTACTTAAGGATGTTTCAAATCCATATCCTTAAATTAAACTTTCTCAGCCAAAAAATTTTTGTAAATAGCTTTTATAAAACTTTTGTCATTTAAACTTTAATTGCGAATTATTGGGATTATATAAAAAGCTTTTTCTGTATCATAAGAATATTTTATCCTTTAATTCCTTTAACCAGTATTCTTTTAAATCAGTATGTATTTCATGTCTTCTAATTTTTAGAACTTATTAAGCAGTGATTTAGTTAAAACTTTAATAAGTAGTGAATCGTAAGCTGATCCTTTTCACTGTATTCCCTGGCATGAAATTGAAGAGAAATTTTAAATACTTTTTTTAAAAAATGTTGACAACAAAAAATGAGAAATAAGCCCAATAAATAAGAAGAAAGAGCTAGATGAATTTGATGATTTTTTTCAAATCACAGTGTAATGTTTTTATTCATATTTATCTGAGTACTTTTTGCTAAGACACATGTGAAAAATCAGTTATAATAAATTATTGGATATACATCAGTATTTACTAGTTATAAATAAGTAATTATTAATGATTAAAAAATTGGAATGTCACTAGATATAAAAGAAAGCAAAATACACATGGCTTTAGGCTAGATGGTATGGATATGTAGTTCGTGCATTGCTCCAAGGCAAGGCAGTAGGGCCTGAATGCCAGCCAGAACTCCGCTTGCTAGTCAAGCTATAAGCCTTCTCTTTATCCTGGAGCAAGACAAGCTTTTCCTTTCTAACCTGCCCTCTAGAGGGAGAAGTTTCTTATAATAGAACAAAGGATTCTTACAGGCCTGCAGAAGCAATGACTTAGGGCCCAGTGGTCACCTTCTGATTTTTAGACAGCACTTCTGACTCAATAAAATATAACTGTACCATTTTATGGCAATAGAAAAGTCAGCTTAGGGGAACACTAATCAATATTCAATTTATTAATATAAGCAAAATAATAAAAATTGCTAGCCTTAAGAAACTAAACTTCTATAATATGAAATTGAGAAATAGTAGTTACCTTCCGTTTGCATTTATCTTATAGATACCCAGTGGTGGTTGGAGATGATGCTAAATTTTAACAGATGTGTGTTGGCTCTTTTGACTAAGCCAAAAATAAAATCAGTTTCACAATCTTGCTTGATTAGATAAAGCCACATTGGCTACTGATGCATATTTGAATTTTAGACAGTAAACTACAAACTCTAAAATTCTATAGACCTGTTAGGATGTCTTCTGACAATAATGATGGTGAAAGGATTTCAGTTTTCATGGCCACTTCAGAAGTCTGTTCATTTCTCTTGCATGTTATAGGTACTGATAAATATGTCTCTCAGAGAACATATTGTCAAGATAGTATTTTTTTTCCTGCTTGTATAAGCAACTCAAGTTCAGCAAATTCATATTTTAGTAAATTTAATTGATATTATGCATATAAGATTTGGTGTTTCTGAAGGCTGGTGATGAACCCATTTGACTAAAAGAGTGCACTGAATTTTTTTATATCCCTTTCTTTGACGCCATAGTAGAGAAAGTATTTTGTTTTGTTTTGTTTTATTCCATAATAAATTTATGTCTCAGAGGCACAAATAAGAAAATGTGGTTGTTGTATTTTAGAAGTGGAAAAACTTTTTTTTAATAAATGTTTGAAGTGAAATTTCTACTTCTTAAAAGATACTGGATAACTGCTAGGGTTTTATTAGAATTGAAATTCATTACCAACATGCATTTGAAACACTTGATTATATGATTCTGATAGTTTCCTTGCCAAATGTTAGTTTAGCACACATAGGTTTTGTGGCCCATAGTACCATTTGCTGTTAATAAAATCTAGAGTACATATCTGTAGGTCATTTTCATATACCTGCATATGAATGTCAACAGGCTCTATAGAAAAGAATTGAAACGTTTATTCTAAACATGAAATTGAGTAGCCAGGCCTAGGAAAACCCAAAAATGTTTTCCGGGTACACAGATGCAGCAGTTCTTTTTATTTAGTTCTGAGAGCAGGTGCCACAGACAAAGTTGCAAATCAGCATAAGGAGTCTGCATTGGTATGGTAGAGAAAGGCTAGATAGCTGGAAAGGGGCCCTTATAGGTTGATTAAAAACACGAGTCTTTGTTCCTAAAAGACAGAATCAGCAAAGAAATGCCTGTGTTTTACTTAAATAAAGATTAAAAAAATAAAAAAGCTTTACTAAGTATTATAAAACACTATGCCAGGACCAGGAAATAAGGAGCATCCCACAATCACTGGGCCAAGGCAGCCGCTACAGCAAGATTAACGTTTGCAGGCATGACTTAGAAAGTATCTTAGTGTAGGAAAATAGTCAGAATTTCATTCTCATAAGCACAAACACATTGGGAGATTAATAGAAGTTTGAAATTCACAGTACTATAATAAAAAATATATTTGATTTAAATATTGTGTATTGCTATAATTAGTGATTATTATTGAGCATCAGATATAGTCCTGATGCGTGTAAACACTTTAAATTGATTACCACACAGGGAACCAGCAGTTAGCGTAATGGCTATGTCACTGGACTCCCACGTAGTCGACCGCGGTTCACGTCCCAGACCCGGTGACTTAAAACCCACGCCGGGCACGTGTGCGCGCGTGCCCAAAATCCCAAGAGGAGAATGGAGGAGAAGGGGGTTGATTTCTCGCTTTCTGTCTCTCTGTCTCTCTCTGTCTGTCTGGCGAGCACACGCGCCCTATAGTGAAAAACCTCTCCAAAAAAAAAAAAAAAATACAAATTGATTACCACACTTAATCTTCATTATAACCTAGAAAGTCTAGCTATATCTCACTGCAGAATATAGATTTCTGTGTTAATTTAGTTGTTCTGTTTTCTCAGTTACAATGAATATTTTCCAGCTATTTCTATAATGCAAAAAACATTTGCTTCTGTATTACTTGGAAACGAATTCTGCTGTTGTAACTTTTTGTGTGTAAATCCTTTGTGCCTTAATGCTTTATAAAAGTGATAGTTTTGATAACCGATCCCTACAGATTAAAACAGGGACTGTCTGTTTCAGTAGAGAAAATTTTGCCTAAAATAATAAATAAGTAACAAATTACATTTTATACAGAATACTAATATTTTACAGACTAAAACCTGTGGTTGCCAGGAATAGATAAATGTTTCCAATATCAATTACCTTCCAGTATGCTTAATCATTGTGCATTTTTTCAGGAAACCCCCCAAAAAAGATTACTTCCCATCTTTGGTCATGTCATGACAGGCTCCATCTGAACAAAACACAAGTAAAGAGCAAGGACTTCATAATTAATCTTGAGATATTTAATAATTTTAAAATAACTTTCTAAGTATCTTTTTCTTTCTTCTACTAGTCTTCTCCTATACATTCTCCCAGATATATGAAATAAATTGCCTGTTTCCCATCATAGACAATAGCAGATCTGGAAATGTTAAATCACATGGCTCTCAGCTCTTCTGCCAAGACTTACTGTGGCTTGACATAGCCACTGATGAGGGCAGGGCTACTAAGAGCCCCACTGATGTCAGAAGAGAAAAATCTCTCTGGCTTCTGATGACCCATTTTGGTTTCTAATTACCATTTTCAAGATGTGGCTATGGGCTAACAGTTGTATTGGGCCATGTGCTGTTGAATGAAAGAATTGCTTGAAGGTTCTTCTAGTTCTCGTGAGTTTGGGGTTGGCCACTTAACAGCAGAAAACATCCTACCCAGAGTCAGCCTTATTGATTGATTGATTGATTAATTTTTACCTCTTGCTAGCTATTTGTTAGGCATGCATTCTAAAATTTAAAAACTTTTTCTAATGCCAAGTACTGTGTGCTATAATTTTCTGGTAGGTTGTCTAGAAAGTCATGACACATTTTTGCATAGAAAAATAACATCATGACTTTCCCCACAACCTAATAGTATTATTATGAAGTATGTAAAATTTAGTTTGGATGAGTCTTAGAGTATTTGTAGAGTGCTTTACATAATATCTATTGATTTTCCAAATTGTGTGGTTAAATGAATGTGATTATTTTTAACATCAAGTTTACGTTTCTCAGTTTTTAAAATGTCTTCTAGAACTTTTGGGTTACTGGGTTCTCATGTTACTCTTAAGGGCCTAGAAAGAGAAGAAAGCTCCTTGATGAATTCCAGCAAAATTTCTTCATGATTAAGTAAAATGTGAAATTAATATGAAAATAGTAAGGAAAAAAAAAAGAAAGAAAAAGCTCCATCCCTACTACCAAGATTTGATTTTTTTATTTGATTTATTTTATTTTTATTTATTTTTTGTTGAGTTTCTAAACAGCCACAAGAAGACAGTGGTTATTTTAAATTTAATTAGAAGCATCTACTAGATACTGAACGCTGGAGAATAAAAACCTATTATTAATAAAAAATAAATTTGTTAATAAAATAAGTAAATGAATAAATAAAAATTTTAATGGCATTCATGAATTTAAATTACATCACATGACCAAGAGAAGAATGGCATGGAGCACTCTGAATGCTTAACCTAAAGTCTTTGAGTTAGGATGACAACTGTGATTCCACTGTTGAACACTAAGTATGAGCCTCCCAACAGAACGCAGACCTCAGAATGAAAAGTTTTGATGCCTGATTATCTCTCTCAAATTCATGTTAAAAATAATGCCTTGTATATTTCATATGACAACTATAAATGTCAGAATTGTATATTACAGGTTTTGAGCATCTCTAATGTGAACATCTGAAATGCTCCAAAATCTAAAACTTTTTGAGCACCAACATAGTGTACAAAGTAGAAAATTCTGACCTCCCGGGACAAGTCACATTCAAAATGCTGCCATACAAAAATGTTGTGTAAAATTGCTTTCATCCTATCTGTATATAGTACATACGAAACTTGAAGGAATTTTTATATTTAGACTCAGGACCCATCTCTAATATATCTCATTATATAAATGCATATTCTCTAAAATACAAAAGGTAAGTGGAAATCCAAAAACATTTATAGTCTCAAAAAATTTAGATAATGGATACTCGACATGTGTGTTGAAAACATCTGATAATGGAAACTAATGAAGAAGAAAATGGTTTAGGTTATGGTTTTGTTTTCTTTTTCCTTTTTCCTTAACACCTAAACTTGCACTCAATTCTTGGCTATTTTACTATCTAAACTACAGCTGTCATAAAGCCTCCATTTTTCCCCTAGCGCTCCTTACTGTGACACATCAAATACAGAGAAATAGCAGAGTTCAGTTTAGTACAGTTTCTTCAGATTTTTCATTTATAGTACAGTGAAATTAGTCAAAGCAAGTAAGATGATAAATCTGGTAGGAAATAAGTTGAGTTTGTCAAAGTCATTTAGGCCTGAGTTAAGGTAAGTCTCTTGCCCTCCCTTACCCTCAATTTTCCAACTTACAGAATCAGAAACTCGGTCTAGAGGATCCATGAGGCTCTTTGAAAGTTTCATGGTAATAGAAAATATATTTAATTACAAATGGTCCGGAAAGGTACACAAAGCTGAAATGTCTTAGTGTCTCACCCTGCCTGGACATTGGTATGGTTGAATGTTTCAGCTTTAGCTCTTCTTTCTTCATATGCTGCCATGTATGGACATCAATAGACCTTTTGGGAGAGGGTGAGTAAAGCTTTAATTTTAATTTTAAACTTCTGTTGTGAGAGACTTCTGTATCGGTCTTCACCGTGATCATGTGGAGTCTGGTATATCTTTTGTCCTTTCCTCTTCTCTTCCATTTGCTCTCCGTCCCTGCTGAAACATAGATTCTTTGGCTGCACTTTCTTCTGTTCCCTCTGAAGCACAGATTTCAGACCCATTTGCACCAGAACCTACCCCTCCTACTACAACTGCTGAAATTGCAACTGCTTCAGCTTCTGCCTCAACTACTACAACTGTTACTGCTGTAACTGCTGATGTGGATCTCTTTGGAGGTTAGTCAGCCCCATCATTGTCCTTTCAAGGTTGCTAAATGACCAGAGAGTTAAGACATTTGAAGTTTGGTTTTTTTTTTTTACATTGTAGCACAGCATGTCTAAGTGTTTGAATAGTTTTTCAGTGTTTATTTATCTTCACCTTTGCCTGATTTATCAACTTGCAATCACTTCATTGTACTTTTTATAGCAGAGGCTACAGTCCTTGCAACCCATTTGAGTTTCATTTTTTTTAAAGTTAGGATTTAAGTTGACATCAGAACCCCTGTTTCTACCCTGCAGTATCTGTATAAAAGTAGTCCCAGACTTCTAAGTCATAGTTAGGTTTAGCTTTTGATCAGATTAGAACTAGCCAAGAGAATATTTGGAAAATATGGAGGACCACTCCTGGCCTAAGTTATTTTTAATATTTAGAGCAGAAATCATCTAACAGTAGTTCTGATTTGGAAGTTTTTAGAGATATGCTTGCTCTGTCCAAGTAAAAACTTGGATCATCTTTGGCTTTAGAACTTTGAGAAAACATCTAAAGCTCACTTGAAATGCTGATTGAAAACAGGTTTAGGTCAGTCTTTGACAGTATTGTCTAAAAAGATGCTTTCCATGCAAATGTAAATTCTGACCCAGTAAAATAACCTTGAATCTGCCTGTATCCTATGCCTGGACCTGAGGAAACATCTGAATCCAGTTTATTTGCATATTCCCATCTGAATAGTGCTAATATCCAGACCTAGAGAAATGCTTATATCAAATGCATACATCCAGTGGTGTTATATTCATTATAGTTTTGTGTTTCTTCATTTCCATATAACATTTTTCCCAGAGATTTTTACAGTATGGAAAAGGAATTGGAGGAAGAAAATGATGGTGAGGGCAGAAGAGATTTGGCAGTTCTGGTGGAATTAATAGATTCCCCTGGGAACTCACACTTACACACTGTCACACACCACTCTGCTCCATGCCAGCCCATCTGAGGTTGGCCATCATTCAAGACAAGAAGCACTTGACTAGACACAGAATTATTGCCAGTTCCACCCAAGAAATTTTCTGCTGTCTTCTGCACTGTCATTCCCATCACAGAAGAAACCTGTTTTTTAAAAAAAGTAGGAGAGAGAGGGAATTGTACACCCTTGAATATTTCTTAATAAAGAATCATCCACTATAAAAAGTTAGTTTTTCAGTTATGCCTTTCTATCTTTTGAGACAAAAATTTAAGTTGTAGTCTATGAACCTAAACTAACTACTTTTCCTTTTCATACCCCACCCCTTAATTAATGGTATTGGATAATGGGTAGTTTCTCACAGGCCTGTGCTAACAGACAAACTGAAAAGAATGTGGGAAATATGGACAGGATGGGTAACAATTCTGTGCCAAAATTTTTCTGCATCATTAGCTGTTTAGACTTCTAGTTTCTAAGAAATCAGTCAGCTCTGTCTTCCACTTATTATTCCTTTAGATAGTAGAGCCCAAGACATTTTTTGAAATAGTCTTTGTGCTGTTATGCTATTTGTGTTGACTATTTGTAACTGCTTTAACTGTACGCATCAAACAGAAAGATCCGAACGTTGGGAAATATTTTCATAACAACATTCTTTATACCTTTAAATACAAGCTGGGACTAGGACTGCGTAGAATCAATAAGTCAGTGCCAGAGAACGGTGCTGTTTGTGATTTTGGCCATGTTCTGTCTGGTCATCCAGCTGGAGAATGAGTAAAGATGAGTTCATTTGAAGTCCCATCCTGAGTATTTTATTGTTCTGTTGCAGTTTTGTAAACTAGTCACTGGACTCTGACAGCTGTAAAATCTCCATCCTTTATGTTCAGAACTTCCATGTCAGTGTCTGTCTTGTGGTTTTCATTACTTCCTCTAATTTCTTTCATGCCCCTGATTGGCTTATAACAAATCATTTGTAAATTTTAATATAAATAAAAACTTAAACTTAAAATCTCCTTGGCCATTTTGTGTGGCCATTTTAAAAATACTTTGTCTCCCTAGAAGGGGCAAGTGTCAGAACTCTACAATCAGAGTGCCTCCAAATGCTGCTTCCCCAACTTTACAACATGCCTTTTGAGGTTCTGTGTAACATGCAGAGCAATGAAGTATTAGGTCATTGGGAACATCATGACGTATTTTGCTGCTTTTCAAATGCAAAAATGCATCATGACTTTCCCAACAACCCAACAGATTTCTTTAGAAATCAGCTGAGGGAACCAGCAGTAAGCGTAATGGCTATGTTGCTGGACTCCCCCTTAGTCGACCACGGTTCGCGTCCTGGACCCGGTGGCTTAAAACTCACGCCGGGCGCATGTGCGTGTGTGCCCAAGATCCCGAGAGGAGAATGGAGGAGAAGGGATTGCAGTGTGACCATCCCCCCTGGGGGGTGATATCTCACTTTCTCTCTCTATGTCTCTCTCTGTCTATCTGGTGAGCACACGTACCCTATAGCAAAAACCTCTCTCTAAAAAAAAAAGAAATCAGCTGAATAAATTTTAATTTTTATAAGAATTGCTATTTAGTTTCATGAATGTGAAATATTAAAACATTAAATTTTTATGTATCTTAGTATTATATTTCAGTTACAAATTTGGAAAGTGAATTTTATTTTTAACAGAAATATTCAATTGGATACTTACATAAAGTTTTAGTCATTTCAGTGTAAGTAGTTCATATAAGTCGCTAAAGATGTTTTTCCAGATATAGTACATTTACTAAGTGCTGTTATTTTTTTATGTGGAGTTCACATAAAAAAATCTGGTTAAAAATCAGGAGTAAAATCTGCTTTCTGTGGTCATACAGAACAGAATTATAAGGCAGTGCTATAATTTTTAAATGTAGTAAAACTTATTGATAAAAACAGAAGACTAAATCTTTAAGCCACCCGTTTTCCATTTCTACAAATCTTGCTAACAATAAAACATTAGTTTGTAACAATGCAAGATTTTCTAAGCATTAGAATACTAATTTGATATTGATTCCTCTTCACACCCAAGAGGATCTCCTTTTAATCAACTGTTTCAATTATAATAGTAAGCCTATAAACAAAGGGGCTGGGAATCCTCCCAAGCCTGACTATTCCTACATGTCCCTTAGCTAAGCCAATCAACTTTCCTTGAAACCAGTACTTACCTAACAGCTTTATCAAACAGATTTTATGAAAGTGCCTTATAATCAGACCTCAGGGAAGGAGAGAAACCAGAATGGTGATTCTTGAGCTGCCAAGGACAGTTGGAGCTTTTGTGCTGAGTTTGTGAATTAAGGATGGCTTATTAGCTGGAGTAGATGAGGAGAGTTAGTTAGGGGAAACAGCAGCTACTGAAAGTTTTGAGAAAAGTAATTATGTGTTAAAAAGTTTGGGAGGAAAATTCTTCCGAGGGTCCTAGAAGGGGAAAAAAAAAAAAGGCTAGTCAGCAGCAGAGAAATGCTGGCTGAGTTCTGGACTGAGCCCAGCTGTAGATGAGCAGGAGTGTGTGTTTCCAGGAAGTAGCAGTGACTGGAAATCGCCGTAAGGTAGATAGAACTGTCAATGGGTAACAAGGAAAAGAGAACTGGGTAGAAATAGTCTGAGTTTGCATTGTGGACTAATGCTGCCACTGATAATGAAAACAGGTAGGTGTTCAAAGCAGTTTGGTTTGTTTCTTAACAACATCACATTTTTATCATCTCTCACAGTTCTGGGGGCTGACGGGGCTCAGCGGGGCAGCTCTCCTTCAAGGTCCCTTTAGTGGCTACAGTTAGAGAGCGAGTCTGGGGAGGCTCATCTATTCCATTTCCCCTGGGCTTGGGAAGATTCAACCAGCTGGGGCAGGAGCAATTGAGGTGTCTGCCTTTAAGAAAAGTTTTAATGGGAATGAATGAGTTAAGTTTATAATGTTAGCTTTTAAAGAACAAGAGATGCATTGAAAGAAGATGTCTTCCTGATATGGGGAGGGGGACAGCTGAGTGATGAATAGGTTTGACCTATTTACACACCTAAGTGATCAACTAACGAGGATATGGATATCAGCCCATGGATATCTCTTTGACCCCTGGCACTAATATAAATTGTTTTATGCCATCCTAGAAGAGAATAGTGTAGAAGAATGCAGCCCAGTTCACAAAAATGCAGTATTGTGGCTAAACACACAAAGCTCAGTCAGAAGATTGTGGGCTAAACCCTGACTTTGCCACTTGCTGGCTATGTGACTTCGGTTGAGTCCCTTGGATTCTTTTTAAGCTAATTTTTCATTGATCAATGAAAATTGTATATATTATGTATAATGTGTTATTTTATAGAAGATGTAGACTCTGGAATGGCTAAACTGAGCTTTCACATATGCTTTACCTCATCATTTTTTGTGGTGAGAACACTTAAAATATTTAAGCTTTGGTTCTCTTAACTATTGAATGAGAATAACAGAACCTACATCGTAAGGTAGTTACAGGAATTAAATGTAATAATGTTCAGAAATAACTGCAATTACTATTAACTCTCTAATATTATTGGTCTCACCTCCAGGTTTTAGGGAAATGAAAAGAAAGAAAAGAGCTCTGCCTCATGGCAAAATGTTTACACCCTCCCAACCTCCTTTAGACTTTTCTTGTGTTCTGCCCTCACTCTTAGGGTTTTCACGTTGCCCCAAGTCCTCACATGCAGTGTCCTCAGCATGGCCTCTGGGGAGGTAGGCCTGCCCTGGGCCTTCATTATTTTTCACTCTGTAGTATTATTTATTAGGCCTCTTCCCTGACCTCTACATAGAACCTATATTCTCTTAGTAAGGCTGAGAGGAGCAATCAGATCAATTAACCTATAAAATATAAATAACTATGGTCCCATTATCCTTTCTTAGGGATATTTGTGTTTTATAAAGAACAATTTAACCCAAGTTAGTCTCTAATGTAATGTTATTCCATAAAGTACCAGTCTTCATGGCATTGCTAAGTGTGGTTCATTCTCAGATCAGTTTGGGACTCAGGTTAAACTGAGAAACAGGTATCTTGATGATAGGACTCCCTACCGCCTAATATACTAGGTCTCCAAGAAGTAGGATATCATGTGTAGTGTTGGCTAAGCATATTCAACAAATGCACTTTAATAGCGGGAGGAACAGTGTTCTAGGGAATGCCATATTGTGGAGGACAGTTTTTGGCAAGAGCAGGTAAGTGGCAGGTTCTTTGTGGATGCTGATCCTCGCTCCTCAGGAGTTTCTTGTCCTAAGCCTGTCTTTATGATGGCTTGATATCCTCTGCACTTTTGACACTGCAAAGTCTCTCTGCAAAAGCTCTGGAACTGTTCAGTGTCGTTAACATGGCTTCTTGTTAGAACGGCATTAGGAACCATTTGCACACATCAGTCATTTACAAATTGGGCATTTATAAACTGAGGCTGCCTGCACATGTATTGATATTCATGGTTTTCTATTGTAAATAATAATACACTGGTAGTCTGGAAAATGTCTTTTCAATCTGTTGAAAATAAATCATTTCCAAATTACTAGAAAAGTATAATACTGTTTCCACATAGCAAATGGAAGTCGCAATAAATACATTATGGTATCACCCCATAATTTTGTTATCTCTTTATTTCTTTAAAACAAATCCTTGGTTATATTTGAGAACGCTTTTAAAGGATAATAAAGACCTAACATTTGTGCTTACTTCGTAAATCTTTTATGTTAACAGTATATTTTAGCCTGTATTAGATCATAAAATGTTTTAAAACTAGAATCATTCACTTACATTGCAATCATACATTTAATTTTGTTGGCATTACAGAAGATGTTAGTATTTGCTAGAAGCTACTAGTGAGAGACATTATAACAACACAGTGAATAAGAATTACCTGGACATGAAAGTTTAATGTCTTAAGTTACATAATAAAATTATATTTGTGCTGTTAATTTTCACATCCATTAATTTCTAATGATACATAAAACATGCTTCTCAGAGCCCTTATACAATGAGAGTCTTGTCCCCCGTGGGTCCTAGCAGGCCTGAGCAGTGTCACCAGCGCCACCCCCCTGCATGTTACCTCCATCAAGGTGCGCATAGTAGTTGTTTCGTGACCGCCAACAGTGCATGGGCCATACAAATGCATTTTTAAAAATTCATGTTGTATAAGGGAGCTTTCTTCACAATTTAACTTCGTTCTTTTACTATATTTCTTCTCTTTTTATTCCTTTAATTTCTGTTGTTTTAAAAACCGCACCCAAGATGCCTTTGCAGCTTCTCCTGGGGAGGCCCCTGCAGCAGCCGAGGGGGCCGCCGCACCAGCTCCCCCAGCCCCTGTAGCAGCAGCACTTGATGCATGTTCAGGAAATGGTGGGTTTAAAGTCCTGAGCCAGTCTGTTACTTTTCTGTCCTAACGTGAAACCCCCATAGTTAGATGTGGCCATATGTTTTTCTAACTTCGTTGTCTTCTGAGTGTAAAGAACCATTCATCATAAATGAATAACTAATGCCAGCACTTAAAACATTAAGACAATGAAGTGCATACTTAATCAAAATTGACAATTTCTCAAGATTGACAATTTTTGTCAGTACAAGTATGCTCTCTTAATGTTTTTTTTTTCTTTTTGTTCTCTAATGCTATTTTGTACTCTTCTGTAACACTGAATTCAAATGTATCAGCATGTGTTAATGAATGTTCAAAGCTACCAAATTGACAAGCCAAAGTAAGGATTTGAAGGATAATGATCTCTGATCCTAGACTGATCTTACAGCATGATACAAAGTGTTTCAGTTTCTTAACTTGTGGTACCTACTAAATTTTCCTTTCCTTTTGAAAAACATCCTAATCACTGACCCCTAATAGGATAGTAGTTAGATCCAAGCAGCTAATACCTAGCTAGTGTGTAAATATCTGTGTCAGGTGTCTCTCACCCATAGTTATGACGCTCTCGCTGGTCTCTCTCCTTACTGATGCTGTATGTGTCTCCACTTTCCTTTCCAAAAGACCCCTTTGCCCCGTCCGAAGGTAGTGCAGAGGCTGCGCCTGAGCTGGACCTCTTTGCCATGAAGCCACCTGAGACCAGTGTTCCTGTAGTTACCCCTACAGCTAGCACAGCCCCTCCGGTTCCCGCAACTGCTCCTTCTCCTGCTCCTGCCGTGTCAGCTGCCACTGCTGCCACTACCGCTGCCGCCGCCACCACCACCACCTCTACCACCACCTCTGCCGCCACCACCACCACCGCTCCTCCTGCTCTAGATATCTTTGGTGGTAATTTTTTGTTGTTGTTGAACTCTTTCCATCTGATGGATTGAATTCCAATCCTTGAATGTCGTTGCATACGCAACTATTACTGCATGAATACCGTGGGACTAAATGGTTCTCTAGAAACCATTTGCTGCTCAGTTCAGAATTCTGCAAAGTGCTAACTCAGAACTGAGATGCGATGCTGTATTAGGCTTGTTTTTCATGTCAAGTAAAGGCATGTGTGTTCTTGGTCTTAGATTTGTTTGAGGCTGCTCCGGAAGTCGCTGCGGCGCCTAAGCCAGAGGCTGCTCCTAGCATAGACCTGTTTGGTACAGGTAAAACCAAAGCAACCCTTCTGTTTTGTCAATTTTAGTTCTCCTAGAAGTTTCCACGATGAAGCTCTTTGTAATCACCTGTGATAATGCATTTGTTAGATTTTTTACTTTGATTTCAGCTTTCTACTACTTACTTCTGCTTGGTTTTGGTTTGTTTCACTTTTGGAAGATGCTTTCTCCTCTCCACCACAAGGGGCCTCTCCTGTGCCTGAGAGTTCTCTCACTGCTGACCTCTTATCCGGTGAGTGCTCCGTCAAGGTCATGCCTTCAGATGCTTCATGGGGGTCATGCTGGACAGGTGGATACAACAACATGCAACTTGTCTTGAGTTCTTTTAAACTCAAATTTTATTTTCAAAAACAAAAACACTCGGGTTTTGGCCCATCACCAGTTGATTAGGGTTGGCATCCCAAATCTAAAAAAAAATTCATACTAAAACTCCTGACCTGACCAATCGAACTTTACTTTGCTCTAGGGATAATCGAACTTTACTTTGCTCTAGGTAAAGAGTATTTGAAAATCCATTTGCTTTTCCTTAACTGTTAAGATTGCCTACAGTCTTCCTGCCTGGAGTTAACCATGAAATCTCAAGATGCCATTTGTCAAGGCTCATGATTTCATTTTTCTTGGGGTGATATGCCCTTCTTCCTGTTCTGTGCTTCACTGCAGTGGATGCATTTGCTGCACCATCTCCTGCAAACACTGCCTCGCCAGCGAAGGTGGATTCTTCAGGTGTGATAGACCTTTTTGGGGGTGCGTATTCTCCTCCTTTAATACCTAAGGAATCTTTTTTTTCCTTAAGAACAGATTTGATATCTTTTCCATTATATTTCATCATTTTTTCTTTTGTCTATGTGAAATTAATTCCATCTCTGAATGTAAACTTAAATTTCTAATATCTTTTCTTTGCCACCATCATCATCATCTTCATTCTTTTCAGTTCATCCTAATTTTTAGTGCCTGGCCTAATAAAACCAGATCATTTTTCATTTGAAGTCTTATGTTGTCAACTCTATCTTCATCCTAATACAGAGTCACCTGATTGGAATATCCTCTGCTTTCCTTCCTTGATGATCCTGATCTGTTGGCTAAATCAAAAATGTAAAAGTAGATTAGATAATTCAGAATCGAAAAGAATGAGTCCTTTCAAAATTGAAAGCATAAGTTCTTTTAATAGATAGCATGTGCTAGTCTATGGAGTTTATGTTGAGTTTAATGTTTTTGCATTCTCTAGGTAACTGGAATGATTGGAAAATGTTTTTCTCCTAATCTAAATATATTCTCCTCTTCTTTTTGCATGTTATCCAAAGACAGGAAGATACACTAAATTAACTCTTGACTGCTCATTTATATGATATATCTAAAGCCTTCTGTTAGCAATAAATTTATAGGAAAAAAGATCTGAAATGATATCTTCATGGATACACATAAGTGTATATGGGCTTTGGGCTGAAATACTACCCTTAAAAGTTCAGCCCGCATTGAACACCTACTGTCCACTGAAGCATACTTCTATAGGCCATGATTGGTACATAGGGGTACAAAGATGTCACAGTCTATGACACGCAGGGGCTCAAAATGTGTCAAATGAAACTAGACCTGGATGTACAGGTACAAGGAAGGCTCTGCTGCTCAAATTAAGTTTATTTTTTTTTAAGTTTATTAATTTTTTTAAGAGTTTAACATTCTAAATTATAAAATCCTATCTTATTGCTTCTTGGAAGACATTTTTAGAAATCTAGAGATCCTCTTTTGATGATAGGATTTAATCTAAAAGTTGTCTTTTTTTTTTTGAGAGAGATTTTCACTGTAGGGCGCGTGTGCTCGCCAGACAGACAGAGAAAGACATAGAGACAGAAAGCGCGAAATCACCCCCCAGGGGGGATGGTCACGCCGCAATCCCTTCTCCTCCATCCTCCTCTCGGGATCTTGGGCACACACGCACACGCGCCCGGCATGAGTTTTAAGCCACCGGGTCCGGGACACGAACCGCGGTCGACTACGTGGGAGTCCAGTGACATAGCCATTACGCTAACTGCTGGGTCCCTATTCTTGTTTTTTAAAATGATTTATTTATTATTTATTTTCATTTGATCAGAGAGGGACACAGAGAGTAAGAGTGTGAGAGAGAGAAGGAAAGTGAGAAAGCAAGCTGCCAGGTCCAGGACTCGAACTGTGGTCGACCATGTGGGAGTCCAGCACCCTTAACCACCACGCCACCTGCCAGCCCCTGAAAGTTGTATTCTTAAAAAAATAAATAAAAACCAAACAGCAATGGATTTTCTAATTCTTACCAAGAGGAATTGGTTCTTAAATATTCTGAACTATTTTTGAGTGAATACACTGATCAGCACATAATTTAGTTCACTCAGTCATTTCACATACCCATGGGAAATAAACTCATCATACAGAATGTCATGCCCATGCATTTCTTTGCATACCACGTAAATTACTTGCTCTTCTTACTGTTTATACTCTCTTACTTTTTCGCTGCATTCTGGATAATGGATAGATGCATTTGGAAGTAGTGCTTCTGAGCCTCAACCCGCACCTCAGGCTGCTTCTAGTTCATCAGCATCGGCAGACCTACTAGCTGGTAATTTATTACATTAAAATAAAGCAGTATTTTATATGAGTTAAGTTTGGATATATTTTTATAAGTAACAATCATCATGTAAGTTGCAGGGTTTGTTTTTTTTCCCTTCAAGACCTTCAAGCCTTGTAAGCAAGGCTTGGGGTAGTAGAAGGGTAATCATTTCCTGGGATTTAACTAGTCTTAAAATCACAGTTGTATATGGGTTCAACAGGTGGCATGGTGATTAAGGTGCTAGACTGCCATTTGAGTTCCTGACCCGGTGGCTTAAAAATCATACCCGTTGTGTGTGCCCAAAGTCCTGAGAGAATGGAGGAGAAGGGATTGCAGTATGGCCATCCCCCCGGGAAGTGATTTCTCACTTTCCCTCTCTCCATCTCTCTCTGGCAAGTGCACATATTTCTCTCTCTCTTTCTCTCTCGCTCTCGCTCTCGCTCTCTCTCTCACACACACAAATAAAATCTTCTAGGAGTTCAGCTGGCTTTTCTTCTGGGCTAGATATTCGCAAAGCAGCTTCAAATTTACCATAGAAACTTTTAAAAGGTTCTTTTTTACCCAATCAGTAAGTTTAATTCAGATGCTCAAGGTTTAGGAATTACTTTTTATAGGCCACAGAAATAGCATAGTTTTAAATGGTTCTTTGGGAAACCATGACCTTGTTCATTTTAAAATGAGATTACTGAAACCTTCAAACCTTTTGCTTTGAAGTTATAATTAAGGTAGAAAAGTCATATAAAATAAAATATTCCTGCTTTTTGTAGAGTTTTGTGAAGTCTTTCCTTGTCTCATGAGTATTCCTTCCCTGCCACAGTTTCTAGAGTGGGGTTTGAAGGCTAGATGGCAAGAGCTGGCCATTTCTAGTGCTGTCTAGCTACATTGTCTGCTTCAGTTGCTTCAATCCACTGTGAACTCACAGGGCCCTTCAGGACTAGAACCTGAGTATCGTGTTTCCTAAGGAGCCTGGGACACTAGGAACAGATGCAGAGAGACTAGTCAAAGCCCATAGGAAAAGGAAACATTCCTATCCAGTTCCAAGTCTGACTTCAGTGAGAGAGCCAAGAGATTCCATCTAATAGCATGAGGGAGGACCTAAAACATCTGGAATGAGCAGGAAGGCTTTTGTCACCAACTGCCACGTATAAAAGAACTTCAATTGCACAGCGTGGTGTATGGTTAGGTCTAGCAGGAAAGTGTACAAAAAAGTATAAGTCAGGGGGCCAGCAGGTGGCAGTGGATAAAGTGCTGCACTTTTACATGGCTGACGATGGTTTGAGTCCTAGACCCGGCAGCTTGAAACTCATGTCAGGTGCATGTGCGTGTGTGCCCTAAGATTCCAAGAGGAGAATGGAGGAGAAGGGGTTGTGGCATGGCCATCTCCCCCTGAAGGGTGATTTCTAGCTTTCTATCCCTCTGTCTCATAGCAAAAAATCTCTCAAAAAAATTCAAGTCAGGTTACTTCACCACAAGTAAGCTTAAATTATTCATTTGAATAGTTCATTCTTACATCTTAATTAGTATGGGTAGAAAAGAAGAGATGATCAGTGATGAAGTAACAATGCCATTTACACAGGCTTTTTGTACTATGCACTCCCATTTCTTCCAGCACCTGTTGTGACTCACTAGTAATGAGGTTGTATATTATGTATACTTACTTCTGCTCTTTTTTCTATTTAAATAAATTAATACACAATACAGGTAGATGCATATGGGTTTTAATGTCTACTTTTCTTTCAAAACAATTCTCACAATCTAGTTTACATGTATGTGAGTGTCTTGTTCACTTGGCATGAGGCCAACTCTTACCTTATATCCTGATGTAAGAAGTTTTCAATTATCTTTCATTTCTGTAGCTCTTAACTTTTTGAGCCTTCTTTTTTTCTTTTTTAAGAGGTTTTGGCCTTAGGGCATGTGCTCTTGCTGGGGAGAAAGAGAGAGAGAGAGACACAGAGAGAGAGAGAGAAAGAGGGAAACAGTGATAGGGAAAGTGAAAACGAGAAATCACCTCCCAGAAGAGATGACCACACTGCCAGAAGGCAGTCCCTTCTCCTCCATTCTCCTCCGAGGGTCTTGAGCACCCATGTACATGTTCCCAGCATAATTTTCAAGTCACTGGGTCCAGGACTTGAACCACAGTTGGCCATGTGGGAGTCCAGCTATATAACCATTGTGCCATCTGCTGTCCATGAGCCAGTTTTTCATACTTCCCCTCTGTTTTGCCTTTAGAAAAGCATTCCTTCTTGTCCAAGTACCAAAGCATCAGGAAGTTATGTTTTCATTAAACAACCATGCAATGTTAACAGAATTCTGTTCTGCAAACTAGGAACTAACTTCCTAGCAAAAAAAAAAAAAATTAAACTCAGACCTTCCTAATATATATTAGGTTGTTGGGAAAGTCATGATGTATTTGACTGATTTCCTGTGCAAAAATGTATCATGACTTTCCTGACAACCAATGGAATATAAAGTAGAAGTTATATTTCTGTATGTAATCTAACTTGTATTGGCCATCTCTGAGTTTTCCCATTACCCATATATTTTTGCTTAATGCATATCAAGTAGAACAAATATTTGGGGCACTGTGTTATGGTTTTATATATATATATATATATTAGAGAGAGATTTTTGCTATTGGGCATATACACTCACTGGAGAGACAGAAAGTGGGGAAATCACCATCACCTCCGGGGGTGGGGGGTGGCAATGCAGCAATCCCCTCTCCTCCATTTTCCTCTTGGGATTTTGGCCACGCACACACACACACACACACATACTTGGCATGAGTTATACGTCACCAGGTCTAGGACTCAAACCACAGTCGACTACATGGAAATCCAGCAATGTTACCATTACACCATCTGCTAGCCCCATGTATTATGGCAACTTTTAGTGAAGTTCAGCCTTTGTGTCTTTGTTTATGTGGGGAGGGAGTAGCTAAGATCAGTGTATTGAAACAAAAAGGAACATTTCATAAATTAATAAATAAGTTACCCTAAGCACGGATCACAAGCTCATAAATGTGATCAGTTTCAAAGTAGGAATTAGAACACCCCCCCTACCTCAAAAAGGAGAGCTAGAGAGATTTACATTTTATGAAAGATTATCTAGAATCTTGTATTATTGGCTGGTAGTAATAAAAAAAGAAAAAAATAATATGCAGACACCACTATGGGAGGTTTAGACTATCCAAAGGTGATTTGGCCATTGGCCTATTAATCCCCCTTCTCCAACACCTGAATAAGATTAAATTGTCCTTTTTGAGGTAATATATTTACATGTAAATAATGAGATGGCAATAAATATATAGTGTAGTTAAATGTTTAAATTATTTTTAGAGCTTCTAAACCAAAAATTCAGAATCATCTTAAAATTGGGGATAAAGCTTTATGAAGAATTGGTAATGTATTTTAAAACTAGAAAACAGAAACTAAATGGAGAGTCTCTTAAAAAGACATATTGGGCTCCCACCATAGCCTAGTGGTTAAGGCAGCCAGATCTTATCTGCTGATTGCAGTTCAAATCTCAGCTCTGGTGGCTTGAAGATCATGCCAGGTACATGTGTGCCCAAAACCTTCACGGAAAAGAGAAACGGAGTAGAAGGTATTCTGTGTAGCCATTGCCCATAGCGAGGGTACTTTCTCTTTCTCCTCTGTCGCTCTCCGGCAAGTATATGCATCTTCTGATAGATGTTTTTTTAAAATAGGCATATCTATCATGAAAAAAAAAAGATTATTCTTCTTGATTCAAATTTAGTTCAGAACTGTCAGATAATATCAATTCCAGAATTGAACTGTGTGTGAAACATCATCTTCTTAGTCTTCTCCTATCCCCTGAGGAAATTCTTCAATTTTTTTTGGTCCACCCAGTATAATGAAGTGAGAGAAGATTCTGCAGAAGGAAACTGTTGTTGCCCATGAGGACAGATGAAAGGAATAATCTTCACTTTAAAAAAAAAAATGGAAAGAAAAGAAAGATAAAGAAATCTACACCAATAAAGAATAAATTTGTCCAAGCCATTCATTGAGATTAATGTTAGGATGCAGGTATTTATCCATATGACAGATGTATTCTGTCTAAAAACTTGAGAGTTAATTTTGTAACAAATAAAAGTATTTTACAGTGAGGAGTAAGGATATCAAGTGGTGCTCAAGGTATAACTACTGAAACAATAGATGTTTAAAAGATATAGACAGACTTCAAGATGACCAAGGGAAAAATCGATCATTACAAGAAATTAGGTGTGTTGAAGGACATGAGAAATTCCGAGGCTGACGCCAAACAGGATAATTGTGGTTTTCTGTGACCAGTTCCGTGCTGGAGTGACGGCACCAAACATCTGCACTTGTGTAGGAATATGCCACAGCCGGTCTTCGTCCCAACAATCGGAAACCATATGCGCCAGCCTACGTGACCCTTTGAAGTTTATGTTTGTTCTCTTGACCTCATTACACAGATGACTCTTTAGCAGAGCCACAGAAGGCTATGAACTGACTTTAAAATATGAAAATGTTCAGTATGGAATTACAAACTAAGAACTGTCACTAAATGGGAGGGTCTACAGAGGGTCTAATTAATTCCGTCATCCCATATGCGATGTGAAAAATGTCAGATGCAAGATCCTGAGACTGCAATTTAGAAATATTGACTATTTCAGATCTTAGTAAGTAGACTGTATTTTAAAAATTGGTTGTGGGCCAGCTGGTGGCGTGGTGGTTAAGACAGCTGTATCCAACATGGCCAACTGCGTAGTTTGAGTCCTGGACCCAGTGGCTTAAAAAACATGCCAGACATGTGTACATGTGTGCCCAAAATCCTGGGAGGAAAATGGAGGAGAAGAGATTAAGGCATGACCAACTCCCCCCACCTCCCCCCATCCCGATGCTTTCTCACTTTCTCTCTCTCTCCCTTTGTCTCTCTCTGGTGAATACACATGCCCTATAGCAATGTTTTAAAAATTATTTGAAAAACCATACCACTGAGAATAATTAAAATGACATCTTTAGCATAATGGAATAAATGTGAGTGTTGAGAGAAATATAGACTCTGACAGTATGATTTAATATTATTTGTATCAACAGAACTTTGTTAAGTGCATAGGTTGTTTCCTTTTAGACAGAGTCATAAGACTACTCATCTGTGATAAAAGGCAGTATGTCTACACATTCAGGTGGTGAACACCTGGAGATAGTTGGCTATTCAGTTATAGGCATTAACTATGCCTTTGGAACATCCAGACACCTACTGATCATCACCATATTTATGATTCCAGTCCAGAGAATGTCTTTTTAAATATAACTTAAAATCATATAAATAGATGAATAGTTTAGGTTTTCCTATTACCTCTATTCCAGAGCTCTAAAACTTTTCAGTCACCTAACAGTAGTTTCCCAAACTCTTCATTAATGATTTTCCTGTTTAGTTCTTCATTTAGAATGCAGCAGTTGATTTTTTTCTTCAAGATACTCAGTTGATCATTTTACATCAGTGTTTAATAGCTGTTATTCTAATTTTGAAAGAGTACCTGCTTCATAAGAGAAAGGTCATTCTGCTAGATCTCTCAAATTCGTAAATGTGTTTAAAGGATACCACTGTAGTGTGATTCTTGGAAGTGGTAAAGGGGCCGGCAGGCTGTGAAGAGCTCAGGCACTAGAAGATTATTGTGGGGAACTTGCCATTTGCCCTCAGGTTACCTTGGGCCTCTCTGACCTTGTGTTTTTCCCTCTTTTGAACCTCTTAGGGTCGTTGTAAGGATCAAATGTGCTAATGCATGTCTTCACAGTCAAATATTCTTGTGGTTCAGCCTGAAAAAGAATACACAGAAGAGAGTCTGGCACGTAGAGAGCCTATGCTAGTGTGGGTTTACCAAGCACTTTCTTAAAGAAGGCACTATATTGTTTTTTCCTCCGTGAACAGTGTTATTTATTCACTAATGGATGTGACCCCATGGTAAAGTGAAACCTGATAGCACTAAGCAGAGAGACCTGGATGAATGTAACCTTTCTTCTTTCTACTGTCTTCACTTCTTTTTGAGTAACGTCTAGCCATTGCCTCAGATGATTCTATAACACTTTCTAACACTAATATGCTATGAGTCTAGGAAAGTTCAAAATATACTTGCCTTGGCCAAGTTTTAAGAAGCCGAGTCAAGCGCCGTTGTCTCCATTTCCCCTTTTGCAAAGAGAGTTATGCCACAAAACAATTGCCTAAATCTACCACAGCCATATTCCTACTTGAGGTGTGGGATAATAGTTTTTAAAAATATATAATTATCACAACCACCAATTTTCCTAAAACCGAAATGATCGTATCTACAAAAATAATTACTTTCAGCCCATTTTTGCTTTTAAATATTAGTTCTTACTGAGCTGGAGTATGTCTTTACTTCAGTAAAGGAAATCATTCAAATAAAAATCACTTGAAGTAGCTGCCATGAACTTTAAAGACCATCTTCTAGCAAGTACCCATTTTTTCCACATTGTGATATTTTTCATACACGCTCAAGGAGAGCCTAAACCTGTCATTGTCAATTTTCAGAAACAGCATGACTTAAACAGTGTTGACACCTGCTTTAGAAAGTAGTAACTAGAGGGTTATAGAGGAAGTCATTTTCAAAATTATAAACTGGTTTGGGACCAGCAGTTAGCGTAATGGCTATGTCACCGGACTCCCATGTAGCTGACTGCAGTTCGAGTCCTGGACCCGGTGGCTTAAACTCATGCTGGGCACATGTGCGTACATGCCCAAGATCCCAAGAGGAGAATGAAGGAGAAGGGATTATAGCATGGCCATCCCATCCTGAGGAGGAGAGGTGATTTCTTGCCTTCTGTCTGTCTCTCTCTTTCTGGTGAACACATGCGCCCTATGCGAAAACCTCTCAAAAAAATTATAAACTGGTTTTATTGAATGTAAGCTTCGTGATGTTTTTGAAATATTTATGCTTTTATAAGCAGTTTGTGAAAGAGAGACAATATTGATAGATGTAAAAAAATACATACTCAAATGGGCACATAAGATACTCAAATACTCATGTGGGCACATAAAATCAATTAGTGTCTTACTAAGAAATTGCTTTTATCACAAGTGACTTATTTTTGTACAAAGTAGTACAGAGAGATCTCTGCTTCTGTTTCTCTTGATTGAGAGAAATTATTTGCTTCCAGCCTTAAAATGATATTTAATTTGAGGTTTGTTTACAGTTAATTTCTACTCACCTTTTATATTTAAAAGTCCTTCATCTCTCTGCTTCAGCCTCCCTGAGTCACTAGGATTATAGGTCCATGCCACTGTGGCTGGCACATACCAGTATTGGGTTCAATCGGGAATTGAACCCAGTACTCCCATATGGTCCCAGCCGGCAGAGCACAGTGATTTCACAACACATCGCCACACTGGACCAGATTTATTGACGTTTTTAAATCAGGTTATCCACTCAATATTTGACTGGATAGCCACCCAGATTTTTGTTTTTTAATTTTCCAGAGGTCAAGTGTGCTTGCCAGAGACAGAGAGAGAGGGGAAAAGCCCCCTCCCCCTGGGCCATATTCATTCCACAATCCCTTTTCCTTCATCTCTCCATCTTATCAGGATTTGGGGCACACATGCACTCATGCCCAGCATATTTTTCAAGCCACTGGGACTGGGATTCAAACTGGGAAGTTGGCCAGGTGTGATCTAGTTCCACAGGGCTGCCCCCAAAGTGTCCTTCATTTAATAAATATTAATGAAATGTTCTAGGCACTATGTTGAATATTAGTACAAAAGACAAAAAGACGCAGATCCTGACCCGAAAAGCCATCCCCATGGTTGGGATGTGGGGCAGGTGATGAGGATGTATGATGGGAGTAAGACAGAGTGAGGGACCAGATGGCGAGAACACTTGTGTTTCTGTGGGAGTGTGGGTGAGGGTTGCAGCTGGCAACAGTGAGTAGCCATTGGGGGCAAGGACGTCCTTCCAGGGCAGGTATCTGATGCCGAGTGATAAATTATGGCCACAGCCTAGTTTGCAGGGATGGCAAAGGGGCCAGTAGACAGAGATGGAGAGCCTGACTTCTATTTAAAGGAATTTGTAATATGTGAATCTGAAAGTGATGGAAAGCCACATAGAGATATGTTTTCCACTCAGAATATCACTCTGACGACACTGTAGAGAGATACCAGGTTGTAGGAGGTCCAGGCTAGAGAAAGGATGCCCCTCTGGGTGGTCATTTATAATCCTGGGAGCAGGGTTCGGGAAACCTGCATTTGGCAGTACAGCAGTGAGGTTGCAGTGTGTTGTGAAGGGCCCCAAGGAGGATTTGACATGTATTTTTCTGATTTGTGTTTTATTATAATACCAAGCCAATGTTTGTAGCTAAACATTCTCTGGATACCTGACATTGTGATTTCAAGAAACAAAATTATAGTGTGATGAAAGTAATTATCTGAATTTTAACCCTAGTGATATTTTTTTGCTTTATATACTCCATTGTAAGAATAGATTTGGTTGCCACAGGTTCCCATAATAAGAGTATATATTTTGGTGTCCTCGCTTATTTCTAACTAAATCTCACTAATACATAATGGGTATCAAGATACTAATTTTTACAAGCCAAATTCTCCTCATTTCAGTGACAGCTATTCTACATGTACTCAATTCCTTTTTGGTTTCTTATGACTTTTTTTTGACTCTGTTTTTTTTTTTTTTTAATGGCCTTTACACACTTTGAGTAGTTTCTGCTTACATTTTTCTGAAACTTTTCTTTTTTTTAATTATGCAGGATTTGGGGGTTCTTTCATGGCCCCTTCTCCATCACCAGTGACTCCAGCTCAGAATAATCTGCTACAGCCCAATTTCGAGGCAGCCTTTGGAACAACGCCTTCAACTTCTAGCAGCAGCTCCTTTGATCCATCAGGTGAGGCAGTGATTTGTCAAACATGCTTTTCATTTATTCTGATAATAAATATACCACCTCAGGCTAGCATGTTGTCAGAAAATTTTCAACACGCTAATATTGAGTGGACAACCTGATTTTAAAACGTCAGTAAATCTGGCCCAGCTGTGGCAATGAGTGTTGAGACACCACTGTGCTCTGTAGCCTGGGACCGTGTTCTCCCAGCCTGGGAGTACTGGGTTCAATTTTCAACCCAACCTAAAGGCCAACTGCAGTGGCATGTACTTATAATCTCAGTGCCTCAGGGAGATTGAAGCAGAAGGATGAGTTCAAGGCTGCCCTGAACAACATAGCGAGACCCTGTCTGAAAAAGAGCTGGGAGTAGTGGCACCCACCGATAGTCTGAACTGGGAGGTTGAGGCAGGAGGCTCATAACATGGCAAGACCTTGTCTTAAAAAATTAATAAAAATATAAAATAGAATAAAACTTCAATAATTCTGTCATTTTGTAACTTAAATAAAAGTTTCTGGTACAGTTTGGTAGCTTTAAGAGTAACCTGCGATTCTTTCTGTGTTTCTGTTTTTGATTTTTAGCAGAAATCTAACTTAACACACACCCTATCTGTTTGCATGAGCTTACATGCACATGATTTAGAGATAATGAAGGGAAAACAAGTTCTTTGTACTAAATCTCCGTACAGTATCTGAATGTATGGACACTCACTGCTGTTGCTTACACCCTCTGAAGCTTGCATGGCCCTCAGTCTTACGAACTTGAGACACAAACAGTATTCTTTGCCTGCCTTTAACCTTTCATCACTGCTGTCATTTTGTTTGTATTCTCTTCCATTCTACTCTTCCCATGCTGGGTCCTTACTACAAATTATCAATTGGTGAGTTTTTGGCGATGAAATGTGTTTCAGAAACACCCTAAATATATCCCCTGCCTGACAATTTGGTTGCTTCTATTGCCAGTGCCTAGTTGAATGCTTTCTGTTTTCACTTTAGAATGATTGTACAGTAGTGTTATGGTAGATGGACATCGTTTTTTGATGAAATTTAACAACTACAAAAATTTTGACATAGATAAGGTATTAGCAATATCTTATGCAAATACTATGCATCTGTATTTTGAATGGTCTTTCTGTGTTCTAGGAACTGAACAGTGGTGATTTCTCATATGGTGATCAGAAACCATCTATGATGGCAATTGATTGCTAATACTTTAAATACTGTTCAATTTAAATATTCCCTTAAAGCTAGAACTAGGAGTGATTGATGTTATGAGAGGTTGGAAATTGTTGGTTTAAGATATGATAACCTGTCTTTCAGATACTTATTATTAGGTGCCAACTATTAGATCACTAATTTCATAGAAAGCTAGCAGATTAGATCATCTCTTCTCACTTACAGATTTTTTAAAAGTAAGCATCTTTCTAGATTCTAATCATTTGGGCTTTGTTATAAATCACTACTATTTTGAATTAGGAATGTTTTAATGACTTTTTCATAAGAGTAACAATGGCTACCACTGCATAATGCCTCTATAAAATCAAGCATTATAATACAAGGGGTCTTCAAATGGTTAAGGAAAAATGTGTGTGAATATAGCATGCATGGATTAAACTTTTTGTACCAAAATAGACATGTACGTAAATCCATTTTTCCATGGACTTTTTGAAGCTCTCGCAAAAGCACGTGGCACATCTATTTGAATCTTTACAACAAGGCTGTGTATTAGTGGTATTCTCTCCATTTACAAAAGAGGAAACTAAAACTCTCAGAGTGATTTTTTTCAAAAACACATAGCTAGTTAGGCCTGCTGCTGATTCGGAGCCCAATTCTGAATGCAAAGTCTGCTCTTTTCTGTACATTATGTAATTTTTTTTTCCATCTTTGATCACATTCATTAGTATTTCCATACTTTATGAGTAGACATAGTAGATATGTTCTTCTTGGTGTTATAGTCACAAAAAGTGTGAGTTACATGCTTTCTTTCGTAAGCTTATGTATTGACTTATTTTCATGGTTTTTCAAAAGTCAATTTCACTCCAATTTTGCATATATTAACATTTATTCTGAACCTGGTCTGTTTGATTTCCAGTGTTTGATGGTCTAGGTGATCTTCTGATGCCAACTAT
This sequence comes from Tupaia belangeri chinensis, assembly GCF_000334495.1. Classification (NCBI taxonomy): domain Eukaryota; kingdom Metazoa; phylum Chordata; class Mammalia; order Scandentia; family Tupaiidae; genus Tupaia; species Tupaia belangeri. The sequence continues at coordinate 6,584,711 of NW_006159559.1, read as the reverse complement.
GGCACCAACTGGACAGCCTGCTCCTGTCTCAATGGTACCACCCAGTCCAGCAATGGCTGCCAGCAAAGCTCTTGGGAGTGATCTTGATTCATCTCTTGCCAGCTTAGTAGGCAGTGAGTAATAAAGTTTTCTTTAACTGAAGCATATATGAATTACTTTTTTTCTCTACCTTTTCATATGTTTTGTTTCTGGATTCACTTACAGGTAAGCGATTCAAGGAGTAGTTCGAAATACTTAGTATTTTACGTGGTATAGTTCCTTGGAAAGTAAACAGGGGCTATGCCATTGTCTCACAAGCAGCACCTATACTGCTTTTAATCTAAATTACTAAAGGGATATATGAGGGAGCATATAAAAGTATGAAATCAAGGGCATTATGTAAAAGTACTTAATATTCTATCTCTTTCAGAAATAAGAACACAGAGTAAGTTATCTTAAATGTACTATATTGCAAATTGAATATTCAACTGGGCTTCAGCATTCAATCAGCAAATATTTCTTGAGTGCCAGGCATTCTTCCAGGCTCTGAAGATAACTCAGTGAATACAATTTCTATTTATAGTGTTCAGAAAGGGCAGAACAAGTATTTTAAGTTAAGAAAATCCTATAGTATGTTAGGTCGATAGAATAGGCAGAGGAACTGGGAGTGCTATAGGTTGGATGGTAGAGTAAGGTGAAACTGGAGCAAAAATTTGAAGGTAAGAGATTGAACTATTTGAAGGAGAACATGTGCAGGCAAAGGAAGTAGTCAGTGCAAACGCATCAGTGCAGAAAACTGCCTGGCAGATTTCAGGGGCATCAGGAGAGAAGGGGCCAAAGCTGAGTAAGTCAAACAGAAAGTCTTAGGAGACTAGAACAGCTATTATAAAGACTGGGCTTTGCTTTTAACGCTGAAAATTTGATTTTCTATTGACATGAATGGGTTTACTCTTGCAGAAATCTTTCATGACTCACAGCATACCTAAAGTTTAGTGGATCATTGTTTTAGGCTTCTTTACCTATGCATTTTCTTGTAGGTATACCTTTTGTTTCCCATTCATTGCTTTCAGTATTTCATAACACCCAGGAAAAGTTATTTAAATATTTCTGTCTACTCTAAATGTCATCTGACTGATGGATTCCTTGTCCGAAGCCTTTGTATTGCTACTCCCTCAGCCTGGAAATTTCTCCCCCAGGTTTTCGGCTTAGCTTTGTATAAGTCTTACTTTCTCCATGAGACCTTCCCCTACCACCCCACTAATTAGGCATCTATGTCTTTCTATGCAAAAATGCATCATGACTTTCCAGTTGACACAATATAATACCTCCCCCCTCCACTCTCACCTCCCCTCTGACCTTCCTTACCATGTTCCTTTTTATTCTCCGCAGGCTTTCCTTATCACCTCTTAGCAGCCCATGTCATTTACATTTTTATTATTTTATTGTTGATCATCTTCTCACACTAGTACAGTGCAGGTTCCGCCAGGATGGGGATCTTTGACCATTTGCTTTATTGCTACGTCCTAAGTGCCTAGAATGGTGTCTGGCATATGTAGAAACTCAATAAATATTTGACAAAATAACAAAGGAATTGAGATTACAGTAGAATGATTAAGCCAGCAATGCTGAGTTCCCAAGATCAGCCCAGAATAACAGATTTGCAGGACTCACCGGACTCAGCACACCGTTGTACTCACAGCTGGTGTTTATTACAGCAGCACTAAGGACACACAGCTCGATCATAGGGAAAAGGTTGGCAGAGTTTGGAAGAATCATGTGTAGACTTCCCCACGCTCTTTCTCATGAGAAGAGCACACTTTTCCTCCATCAGTGGAAATGCAGGAACATGGGTGCGATGTTTTTGCCGTAGGAAGTACTTTAGAGAGTCCGGCTCTTGTCTGACACTCATTCTGCAGGCACTCTGGCTGGCAGAGACCTGCAAACTTGCAGCAGGAAGGCAGGCATTCAGCATACACCACACAGTCTGGTTTAGCACAGTGAGCCATAGTATCATTCAGGGAAGGTTTTATCTCTATGTAAAACTAGCCAAGTCCCCAGACACCAGCCTTGCAGGATTTCCTAAGATAGTCATCTCAAACCTACTAAGTTTACTCTTCTCTGGATAGCAGTTGACATTAAAATGTAATTCTTTTTCTTTTTCTTTTTTTTGGGGGAGAGATTTTTGCTATAGGGTGCATGCACTCACCATAGAGACTAAAAATGAGAAATCACCTCCAGGGGATATGGCCATACCACAGTCCCTTATCCTCCATTCTTCTCTCAAAATCTTGAGCACACATGCACGCATACGTGCCTGGTGTGAGTTTTAAGTCACCAAGTCTACGTTGACTATGTGGGAATCTAATGACATAACCATTATGCTATCTGCTGCCCCCTTAATGTAATTCTTAAGTCTAATGTGAAGTAAAAGAAAAACTTAAATCTTTGGATACGTCTCCTGATACAATAATTTCTTTGGGTATAACTGAATGCCAAAAATGCAATGATTCCTCGGTGAAACATGGACTTTTCCTAGACCTCTGATTGTTTGATCTTTTAAATGTCTTATCATATATACTAAGTATAAAGGTTTAAATTCTTTTTTCTTTTATCTATTTATAGATCTTGGAATTTCTGGTACCACATCAAAAAAGTAAGTATTTTGAAATTATCTGGTTTCCTATTGACAATATATTTGTATTTTTTTAACTAGCAAATGTGATAATTATTGAAGAATTAATTACTCATTCTCAGACTGAGTAATTTAAAAATTGGTTTTTATTTACATTTTGGACTTTTTGTTGTTGTTATTCCACTGGAACCTCCAAACTGTTGTTCTGTAATGAAAAGGAATGATCTATCTCAGTCTCCAAGATTGTCACTAAGTTACATCTGGAGACATTTGGGAATTGAGTTTTGAATATTTTAATAGCGTTTAATTCTAGATTCATTACAATATTCCTAGCTAACATTGTGTTTGAAAAGTCTTTCATGTATCAATTTTCAAGGAAGGATAGTAAGAATGATAAACAGTTGCCCTTATTTTAGATGTACATGTTGTCATTAAAACTGGGTTGCACTGGGACTGGCAGATGGCATGATAGTTGCTTCATTAGACTCTCATGTAGTCGACAGTGGTTCCAGTCCCAGACCAGGTAGCTTCAAACTCATGCCAGGTGTGTGTGCATGCATGCCCAAAATTCCAAGAGGAGAATGGAGGAGAAGGGATTACGGTGTGTTCATCCCCCCTGGGGGGGGTGATTTCTTGTTTTCTGATTCTCTGTTTCTCTAAGAAGTACACACACCCTATGGCAAAATTTTCTAAAGAAAAAAAAATGGGGTTGCACTTTATAGTCTTACAGTCACCAGGGAGGGTGTAGCTGTGATACTGTGCAAAACCTTGGAGCCTTTTAAGGTCCAAAAAGTCCCACCGTCAATACATCCCGAATTCAACAAAATATTCGATATTTATGATATACTTCTTTAGAACTTTTATAATGAGTGAAGAATGCAGATGAGTATTACAGATGATAAGGAATTCACATTATCATTGAGGTCCATGTTCTAAAGGATTTTGTTTTTCGAATGCTTTTAAGCATCCTTAACACGGTAGGACTCTTTTGTAAGTTTTAGCCTGCTTTCTTGGCTACAAACTAACTCAGACTGCTTCTAAATCCAAATAAAAAACTCCAAATAACCATACAGTATTTTCTTTCTGATTCCATGGATTTTTAGTTGTTTTGCATGCTTGATTTTAGGGGAGATCTTCAGTGGAATGCGGGTGAGAAAAAGTTGACTGGTGGAGCCAACTGGCAGCCGAAAGTCGCTCCTGCAACGTGGTCAGCAGGGGTTCCCCCGAGTGCACCTTTGGTACGTAGCCTAGCCGGCAGATTCTGGGCAGTTTGCCCGTTTCTAAGTGAATAGAGCAGGGTACACTTGCTTCACTCTGCTACTGACGTTGTACCCGATTCATCCACATTAAAGCCATATGAGCAAGATGCAAAATTTACCAAAATGCAAATTCTGTTGATTTTATAGTTAAGATTATGACCTATACTTTTAAATTTCAGATATTGAGAAATACTATTTATGCTTCTTCTGTATTTGTAAAGTTATAGAAGCAATTTTTCAAAAGCATTGAATGTCATTGACCATTATATATTTTATCACATTTTCCCCCAATTTCCTGATTGTCTTAATAAGTGATAAAAACTCTTTTTCTTACCAGAAAGATTGGGCAGTTTTCTATTGTGTAAGTGAAATTTCATTTTAAAATCCTCTTCTGCTCACTGTTAAAATTGAAACTACTAACACCATTTTTTCTGTAAGACTTAAATTGCTTTTGTTTCTTTATTTTTAATTTTTATTAATATTATTAATACCACTGTTCACTCTGGGAAGTTGCATATCACTGGAAAATAAGACTAATCATTGCTTTGTGAAATTTGCCAACACAAAATGAACATGTTTCCAGGGTAGCAAAACGCGCTGTTTCCCTATATATGCCTGATGTTCAGCAAAACTAGGATAACCAGTGTTTGCCAAGCTCACTTGCAGTTTCTTCCTTTGCTTATCACCTCTGCCTGTTCAAATTGTACCCCTCTCTAAGGCTTTCTCATCTTTTACTTGTTGTCTGCATTAATTCTTTTTTAAGTTTATTTATTTATTTTGAAAAAGTGAGAGAGACATCACTAGGACTGGGGAAAGGGAAGAGAGGCAGGATCCCCAAAAGGGTCTTCAGGCCACAATCCACTGCCAGCCGCAGCCAGCCAGAACCATAGGCATTTGTGTGTCCCCAGCATGCACAGGGAGACCTTGGGACACAAACTCTGGACCTTCCTATGTGGCTTTACCACCGCAAGTGTTGCATTACTGCTGCACCATAGTGGCTGGCCGTAATCTACAACCATCACTGACTGCCTCCTGCTAAACAAACATACATAGAAGTAAATAAATATATATAAATTAGAGTATAAATGTTTTAGAAAGACTCCACCTAAATATAGTGTGTTCCAGGCCCAGCTGTAATAGCATGCACTAGTTAACACTGCTACTGAGCAGATTGGGGCCACTTAGGGGGGCCAATTCGAGTCCCAGCCCACCCTATAAGCTGGGTGCAAGGGCCCTATCTACTCCAAAGACTGAGGTGGGCACCTCCTAACATCATGAGACTCTAACATCATGAGATACACACAGACACACACACACACACATACACATACACATACCCACATACTGTGTTCCAGAAATTAAAGAGCTGAATTTTGAAATTTAGAACATATTTTTAAATAGTTTTACAGTCATTTTTATATATAAACAGTGCAATAAGTTCAAAGCAATCAGAAAAAAAGGCATTTTGGATCCAGAATTTGCTCTTACACAGCACTAATAGCATTAATTAAATTAAAATATAAATCATAATGTCTACAGGAAAATATCATCCATGCCCAGATTTGGGTAATGGAAACCTATTTCTTTTGTTTTCCTAATGCCCCCCTTTATCCCATCCAGCTGGGAGGCTGAAGCAGGAGGATTGTGAATTGGCCAGATCCTTTCTTAAATCAAAAGAAAAAGGAAAAAAGAAATAAAAGTAGGTACAAGAAAAGCTCTCAGTCCCCACCCCCATTTACCTAAGTAAGCGGTGCATAATTTAACAAAGGTGCTCCTCTTCCTTTCTCTACCTGGAAAGGTAAGGTCATCACCGTATTTTAGATCCTAATCAGCCTGAAGAGGGCACCGGAGAGAATAAACTTTACTAGCTAGCCTTTACCTACCATTTGTTTCCCATATACTTGCCACCCTAGAAACTCAAGGTTCTTTTCTTTTGTCTTATACTTTTCTAAAAATTTGTTAACTTTTCTGGGATACATAAGCCTAATTTCTTTTAAAAAATAAAATAAAATATTTACTGCTATTAGAAAGAGAGAGAGAAAGGGAGAAAGAGACAAGACCCCCAAAAATGTCCTCATCCCATGACCCTCTCCAATCTCAGCCAGCCAGGATCATGGGCATATGCTTGTGTGCCCAGTGTGCTCAAGGAAGTACCAGGATGTGAACTCAGGACCTTCCCCATCTGGGAAAGGAGAAAAAAAAAAAAAAAAAAAAAAAAAGAATAAAAATGGGAGGGTAGCAGGTGACATGGTGGTAAGGCACTGGACTCACACATGGCCAACAGTGGTTTGAGTCCTGGACCTGTTAGCTTGCTTTCTCACTTTCTCTCTCATCAACTAATAATGATAATAATAATAATAATAATAATAATAATAATAATAAATAAAATTAAATAAAGATTTTAAAAATAAAAATGGGAAAGGAATGGCAAATGAGCATTGAAAAGTAAATGAAGGGCCAGCTCCATAGCACAGCAGTAATTCACTGCTCAGATGCAACTGGATCCCACACAGTGACCACGGTTCAAATCCCTAGCCTGCTCATCCTGAAACACACCAGGCACACATGCAAGTGCCCAAGATCTGATGGTTAGAGGACTGGATAAGGGGGATTGTTGTGTGATCTGACCCTGGGGAGGACGCTTCTCTCTTTCTCTCTCTCTTGCACATACTCCATCATAAGTAAATAAAGAATTATTTAAAGCAAAGCCAAGTAAATGAAGGCACAATCCTCAAATATCTAACCCAGTGCCTGTCAGGAAATGTAATGATAACAACAGACAAGCTTAGAGACGTGCAGTTCATTTACAGTGAAGATGGGTAGAAAGAATCAGGAAGCCCAACGCCAGGAGCAAGCTGCAAGCCAGCAAGTCCAAGTAGCACCACCACAGTGCACAAGTCAGTAACCTCGTGTATGTCATAAATTTGGTGCTAGCGCCATTTTTTTAGAATTTAGAACTGAAATCTAAGATGTCTGTGCAAACCTACACATATATCCTGGAAATGCATGCATTTCATAATATAATCTGTCATCTTAAAATCAAATTATGTTGGTCCTCTGTATTTGTTTGTCACTGTTGTGTGTGTTTCATGTGGTTTTGTGTGTTGGCGTGCGTATAGCAAGGAGCTGTACCTCCGACGAGTTCGGTGCCACCTGGTGCCGGGGCCCCATCTGTTGGACAACCCGGAGCAGGATTCGGAATGGTGAGTGATGACCTGTGCTAAAGATTGCAACTAACATTTCTAAATTTTTGACCAAATCTCAACGAGTGTTCCTGTAGAATATGATTCTTCTGTAAATGCAGTAAAGCAAAACTTGAAAATTTGCTGTAGATCCTAAGTGGTTCACACATGAAGTCATAAAATTAGTTATATAATACTTAAGTTTTACCATTAAATTAATCTCAGTAGTACATTTTTATGTCATTTTGGAATAACATTTACCAAATATAACTGTGGCTTAATAAGCAAAACCAACAATCATTACAGTAGGACTTTTCACTTATGACTTTTACCACCAGCAAATTTCAGAGCCACATTTCATAAAGAAATAATTTTTAATCTCTTCAAGAATTATGCTTTCAGAAGATAAATAACAAAGCCTGCTTGGAGGAAGATGACAGGTGGCCACTCAGGGGAAGCTCCCACCTCAGCGACTCTCTCCTTCCCTCTAGCCTTACAGCACTCAGAGTTCAGAACTACAGATTATAGGTTCTTGTCTAGATTCCTAGATTCCTCAGCAATTGTCAAAAACGTGTGGAAGCCATAATGTCAGGGTAGTGTCCTGATGGACGCTGCTCATGCGCTGAACCACTCTCCTTTCAGCCTCCTGCTGGGACAGGCATGCCCATGATGCCTCAGCAGCCAGTCATGTTTGCACAGCCCATGATGAGGCCACCCTTTGGAGCTGCAGCTGTGCCCGGCACACAGGTCAGTGACACGACTTCTAAGGGTAAAACCGTCATGCGGCAAGCCATTTACAAAGCGTTTTACTAGCCATAGTGTGACATTTGCAGGAAAATGGTAGAAATAACTAACTGTCCTAAGGTCCCTCCATTCTTCTACTTAATTCAAGATGGTTCCCAAGAACAAAACTTTTGGTAGTTTTTCCCTCAAAATACCAGTGTTGGCATCAATTTATTCACTTACGTTGAAGAATAAAACTGAAAAGTAGAAACCTATGTGATTGATAACTGTGAATAGTATATGATGAAAACACAGTTTTAATCAGTAATTTAATTTATAGTAAGTTGGGAAGTAGTATGCCATATTTATATAAATTTTATATTTCCTATATCCTAGAAGAACTGTAATTACACTAGAGAATAAAATAAACATTAGTTTGTAGCTTCAGAAAACAAAGAAGTTTAGCCCAGTAGTTAAAGGGAGCTGGATCCCACATTGCCGACCATGGTCTGAATCCCAGCCTTGATCGCTGTGTCCCAAATCCCAATAGGGTGGAAAGATGAAGCAGATGTCATTGCAGCATGACCATGTCCAATTGGGAGATGCTTTTCTCCTCTGCTTGTCTATCTTCCCCTTTCTGTGTTTCTCTGACAGTGCACACACCCTCTGGCCATATGGAAAAAAATAGGAAAGAGAAATAATTTTTCATTATTGATGCTTGGATTCTCCTACTGTTCTCTAATTGGTTGGAATCAAGATATTGCAGTCTCACCTAATTATTAACTTGAGTTCTATATCCTCTAAGAAACTTCAAGTCTTGCATTTATTTTTTTCTGATATATCTATGAAGTATTATCCTAGTTTTAAAAATGGAAAGTTGGCCAATAGGTAATACACTCAGTCACTTGTTTCTGGGTATAATAACAAATCTCAAAATCCATACTTCTGGAGCTCTGTTTACTGAACCAATGAAATGATACATCCTGCCCTACAATCCCCGATTTCTGAGATTTCCATCATGTCACAAACATAGGAGATTAATGAGACGCAAAACATAGATGTCGACTATTACTCCATACAGATTACTTGAGATTTTGCGAGGCCTGTACCTTAATATTCCTGTGAAAGCCTATTTCCAGAAGTAATGTCTGTCGCATATAATTTAGACATTGGTTAAATGTAGACAAGGTAAGTGAATTCTTTTTACTTTTGCTGCAAGTTCTGTACTATTCTTTCCTATTATGTTTAGCAATTAGTTTTCACCTTCTCTGAAAGTTAGATAGGTAGTATTGGAATTTAGTGACATTTATGACTAGAAACCATGGGCTCATCTGAAACAAACAAGGCCCCCAAAGTTGACTGGTTTTAACTCTAAATAATTGATATGCAGTAGTCTGAAGTAATTTCTTTAGTGGCTTTCTGCAAACTGTTTCCATTTTTCCTTCAAACTTACCCTCACTATGAGAAAAGCTGTTTAAATTCCTTTGTTAGCTTAGTGATACTAATAACTAAAAGTAAAAAATGCTTTTGTATAGAAGAATTGATTGTTTTTGTTTATTTGTTTTATTACATGTTCTTAATATCTTTATGTGACTAATTTCATCATAGCTTTCTTAACTCACATCCATATTTTCTACCAGAGTCCCCAAATTTCACTAAATTTGGCTAAATCTGATAGTGAAGAGTTTCAAGAAAGCCAAATTCTATTTGAAATGCATGTTAGCAATCTAAAATTAACACTGTGACTAAGTAGAACAAAGTAGATATTGAAAACCTTTAGCCATCAATCTTCTGCATGTTTGGTTTCCATGGTATGTGCTGCCTAATGCTTACCTATATTATATCTGTTTGCTTTCTATTTCTGCTCTTTGGGGCTGGCTTGTTCCTCCTTTAGCTTTCTCCAAGCCCTACACCCGCCACTCAGAGTCCCAAGAAACCTCCAGCAAAGGACCCATTAGCGGATCTTAACATCAAGGATTTCTTGTAAACAATTTAAGGTATCTAATATTGAGCTTTTCCTGTGAACGTGTAATAATGAGTTATGCAATACTTAGCTATTCAGATATGATATTTGTTATTTCTGTGTTTTGAATAGATATATGTAATTGTACTAATCTGAATGTTTATACTTTTAAATTGATAATAAAAGCTGCCTTTATCAGAGAAATTTTAACTATTAATTCATAGTACTAGGAGAGAAATCTCCAAATCAGAAAGCACAAAGTTTATACTGATAAAGCAAAAAGTTACCCAAACTACTTAGTATATTAGAAAATTACCACTTCATTACACAATGACTGGACTTTATAGGAAGCTACATTTATAGTATTGCACGTTAAAATTCGCTGAAAGTATATTTAGCTACATAGTCATAGCTTTATTTTACTTACCTTTATTTTACCTCATGAAATAAAGCTTAGTTTATTACTCTGCATTTCTGCATTCAAGCAGAATTCTAAATTTCTAATATTCTAGTTACTTTTTTTCCCCCATAGGGCATGTGAGCTCTCCCGAGAGACAGAGATAATAAGAGGGAAAGTGAGAAATCACCCCCCCCAATGGGGGATAGCCATACCATAATCCCTTCTCCATTCTTCTTCTGGGATTTGGGGCATGCATACCCATGTGCCTGGCATGATTTTTAAGCCTCTAGGTCCAAGATTTGAACCACAGTCAGCCATGTGGGAGTCCAGCACCTTAACCAACATGCCACTTGCTGGCCCCAATATTCTAGTTTTAAACTTCATAAATTTTATATAATGTGTGTAATGACTAACTGTGAACTTATAGAAAGAAGCTAATGAGGAAAAATGTCATTATTAACCCTAGCCCCTAACACAATGGGTAGGTTCTCAACAGAAACTTCCTTAATGGATGAACTTAATAATACTGTTTCTCATTTACACATTATTTTTTGTATTCACTTCCCAGTCATTGAGTCCTTGATCTTCTCAGCAAGAGATCAAATCCTTTGAGATAAACTAGCCAAGATTTTTTTTTTTTTTTTATAGCTTTGTTATAGTATGTGTGCACTCAGCAGAGACGGGAGATGGCAACACTGCAATCGCTTGTCCTCCGTTCTCCTCTCAGGATTTTGGGCACACACACGCTCCAACCTCAAAATCTACCCTATGTGATCCAGCTTATTTAAGCACTTCACCAGCTGGCCCTCGCCACGTATTTTTTGCCTTCATTCCAGGGCTAAAAGTACTGATCATTGAATATTAACCGATTTGCTCAAGGTCTCACAGGAAGAAGTAAGCATGCTGAAGTTTTTGGACCACTGTCCCGTGTGGGTTTTATTATACATCTGCTACTATATTTATTAGAAGCTTTCTCTAATACCAAGTAGGATTTCTGTGGCTTCCTTCTTTATGACTCCTTTTTTCTTACATAATATTAATACTGTATCATTTTAGGGGCTTAATTTCTCAGTCAAATAATTTCTTCTCATTCTTACCTTTTCCATTCTGCTTCAGGTTAAGCTGTGGTAGGCATAAGTAAGACAACCAACACTTACTTCTTGGCAATTAAGCTTTCAGGAGTGACTAAGGAAACTGCATGGAGCAATCTTCAGTAAATGTTGCTCCCATTATATGCCAGGAACTTCAATAAGTACTGGAAACAGAGATGCTTGAGACAGTCCCTGTTTAAGAGAGGAACAGGCATACTTTTATGAAGGGGCTCCCCCACATGGCTAAGCCTTAAGACGCTGGGAAGTTTTCAGGGCAGAATTGACTACCGAGACATAAGCAGGGAGACAGGTGGGAGTTGGTACTAGAGAAGGCATCGAGTACCCAGGGAAATCTCCGTTGTCATCTATTCTGTCCCTTGTTCAGCTCGTTTGTAAGTGACTCACTGAACACCCTAGCTGCATGTAAGCAGAAACAAAGTCGCAGCTGTTGCCCTCCTTTTCTTTTTTTAACTGCCGTTTTTGAAAGTTTAGCTCTTCCTAATAGATTCTGAATGTCTAACTACAAAAATTTCTATTAACTATCTAAATTTCAAATATTTACTGATACTATTTTATTTAAAATGGTATCATACATTGAAAGTTTTTATTTAAAAGTTTCCTGGTTGAAATTTTAAGCTTGTTTTAAGGCATCGTGCAAAGTATATAAACGTGAGTTGGTTAATACGGAAGTCATTTGTGTGAAAGTGTTTCCTAGTATAAAAGTGCAAAGGAAGTAAGATGGGAAGCATGGAACCGTCCGTTTTCTAATTCAAGTACTTTTTTCTTTACAGCTGCAATTTTTGTGACTGAATAGGAAAAAAAAAAATGAGTTTGGAGACTTCAAAAAAGATTGATGCTCAGAGTTACAAAGTGAGCCACCAGTACCGAACCCAATGCTTACTCATAACTTCTCTTCAAAAATGTGTAGCACAGCTGTGAAAGTGAACATTAGGAATGTGTACTACCTTAGCTGTTATCCCTACTCTCAAAATCGTAGTGTATTTGGGTTATTTGTGTGTTGTACGACGTAAACAATGAATGGATGTTTCTGATGCCTCTAGTGCTTTTCTGGACCTCGCCCATGGACGGATGACGCAGCTGTCGTGTGAGCCATTTGGAAAGATGTGTCTGTGTTTTTGGAGGTTTCAATGTATATATAACTTTTGGACAAACCCTAAACTCTTCCATAAATTCTCTTTTCTTCTGTATCTCTGTTACAAACATAGTGTGATAATATCAGATAGTAAGAAAAACACTCTTAAATATACAGAACTTTTTTTGGTGTGGAGTACATTTTCCAATCACAGGAACTTCAACTGTTGTGAGAAATGTTTATTTTTGTGGCACTGTATATGTTAAGAAATTTTATTTTAAAGAATATAAAAGTTAATGTCCATAATAAATACTTCTCCTTGAAGCTACCTTATCAAGAATGAAAAATCATATGGGAAGAATTCCATATTTATCATGACAATATTAAAATATATATTTTAATTATATTTGATGGATTTTGCATCTAAATTGACCTATTTATTATTCATTCTTGATGAACTGCACTGAAAGGTAAAGGGTCCGTTTCTATCATGTCCGTGAAAATGCAATTAGAGATGTGCTATTCAAGTGATTATGAAAGCACCCCAAGGTATATCTGTAATTTAAAGATTACTACAGATATTTTTACTTCACTGTGGCTTTTATGTACATCTGTTAATTTGGTACTCTTTGTGTGTTCTGTAGACTAGCATTCTTTCATCTTTCAATTGAGCTCAAAGTAGGTTTTGTTGTACCATTGTGATTAGGATTTAAACTAATTCAGAGAATTGTATCTTTTACTGTACATACTGTATTCTTTAATTTTTAATTTGTTGTCATACTGTCTGTGCTGATGGCTTGGCTTAAGATTTTGATGCATAAATGAGGTCACTGTTGATCAGTGTTGCTAGTGGCTTGGCAGCTCTTTGTAAAAGCCTATTGGGTTGGAAAGGTGTTTGCCTATTTTTCAAATTATTTAATAGATGTATGGTACCATTTAAAAGTGGTTGTATCTGAACTTACTGTGGGGATAACATACACTGTAATGGGGAAAAATGACCTAAAACCAATTTCAAAATGGCTTTTCTTTGTATTTTGGTTTAAGAACCCAGTGCATGTATGCCCTCTGAGATGCAATAAACACCTTGAACAAAGAAAACGCAAACATAACGTTTCTCTCTTTGATTACTTTTTAGGGAAAAGGTCTATTTCAAATGACACACATAACATACATAAAATATTTAAGATTTTACAATAATCATGGTGATAAATACTGTCTATGCCAGTATCGTTTTAGTTATTTTACAATCAATTTTTTAAGCAGTTTTAATGAGCTGTGATTAAACTTGGGACTCCATGACTCTGTCCAATGAATTGAAATTCCAAAATGTACATGTATTTTAGGGTAAACTTTGTTTTAAAATATGCAATGCATGTCTTAAAATAGTTTTTAAAAAGTTCTCAATAGACATTGAAGAATAATACGACTTTATAGTTTATACATCCTCTTGCATGCACATACTCTCCCACAAAATCTAGACTAATATTGTAATAAAATTGGTGACTTTACACCTACAACCAGATTGTTAATAACATATTACAAAGTAGTCCAGTTTCAAATAGAAGATTTTCCCAAATGAAGGATATTCTTACTTCTATTTTAAAATGGTCTTTCCCTTAGTTACCTAGGATTTGTAACCTGGGAACTAACTTTAAGAAGCTGTTATCTGATTATGTAATATGGTTTTTATAGATTGCACTTTGATCATATATTGCTTTGTGGGCATACCATAATAAAAACCCATTTAGATTGTAAATAACTTTAAGTTTAATGCTGCATTTTTTGCATTTTTAAAATAAGCTTTTTTCTTCCTTGAATGGCGCATGGGCCATTAACTCTTAGTGGGCAAATCTACATGAGCATTATTTTAAAATCAGGCCCTGGAACTCTGCTGTGGTATAATCATTGGTGTCATTGTAGAGGAACTGTATTTTAGATGACATGCTCAATGAAGCCCTCTGAGCTAAAGGCTAACCTCCCTAGATAGTTTTCCAGATAGGTCTAATTTACTCGGAGCAATTTTCCACATGAGGAATGTTTCTGTGCTGGCTTTCCCCTGCATTTCGAGCCTCACTTCTGCGTCAGCCACACCCTCTGCACACCCACACCCAGGTGCACATACACATGCTGTTCCATGGAACACTTCTCACTCCAAGGGGACACCTAGCACTTTGCCGACTCACACAAGGCCTTTTGCCTGAAATTTTCTCACCAACCCTAACAGTCCAACCTATTTCGCTTCCCACCCTCTCAGAGCACAAGCTTCATGGGCCTTTATGGCACTTAACATAGTGTATGCTAATTAGCTGTGAAGGTGTCATCTGTTCAGGCTGATTGTGAACCTCAAAAGCAGGACTTGTCTCCTCCTCTTCACAGCCTTAGCAGCTACACAGCAGGTGCGCCTAGGGGTGGGCACAAGTATGTTCGTCCTTAGATGTCTCTTCACTTGCCTGCATACTGCTGGGCTCTTCTTGTATTTCTCTTTACTAAAGAATACCTCTCTTGTAGTGTATTTACTGTCATACGTCGCTAGAGTTGTTTTTATTTCACTTTCTTTTTAATTGACATTATAATTGTACATATTTATAGAGTAGAATGTGATTGACATATGTAGACAGTATGGAATGATGATAGTTCACTAACATGTCCATCGCCTCACATACTTATTTTCTGAGGTGAGACTATTTGAAATTTACTCTTGTATGATAAGCACATGAGGTAATAAACACATTAATTAACTTGATTTAGCTACTCGACAATGTACGTATTTTAAATGTGCTGTGTGCGATAAATACATGTAATTTTTGTCATGTAAAAGCAAAAAGGAATTTAATATTTACTATCTTAGCAGCTTTGGAATGTGCAATACAGTATTATTAACTATTGTTACCTTGCTGTGCAGTAGCTCTCAAAAGCTTATTTCCCCTGTTTAACTGAAAATGTGTACCCTTCGGCCAACATTTTCTCATCTCTACCCTCAGCCATGGGTAACTCACAATCAGCTTCCTTCTATGAATTTGACTGTTTGAGATTAAATATAGAATGATAAGGTATTTTTCTTTCATGCCAGACATAGTCCCTTATATTATCCTCGTTTCATCCACATTGTTGTGATTGACAGAATTTCCTTTGTTTTTAAGACTGAATTGTAATCCGTTCTGAATATGCACTACGTCTTCTTTTCTCGTTTGGATCAATACTTGGATACTTGGTTGTTTTCATATCTTGGCTATTATGAATAATGCTGCAGTACACATGGAGGTACAGATACCTTTTTGACACGCTGATTTCAAATCCTTTGGATATGTATTCAGAAGTGGAATTACTGGATCATGTGCTAGCTCTACTTCATTAGAATTGTAATAGCTTGTTATCAGTTCATTGCAATAGAACAGCTCATACCCAGTAAAACCCACCTTGAATTGCAGACCTGAATCATTTTACATTGTTGTAATGACTGCAAGGGGTTCTCTCGGAACTAAACTTCCTTTAGTCTCTTTCTCATTGCACTTAGAAAGAAAGAATCAAGTTTTTTTGGAGGAGTCATGAGGTTCAAAAGAGAAGGGAAGGAGTGGCTATGAAAAGAGAAATAAGAATGCAATTCACAGAAGGATAAATGGAGCAAAAGTCTCTTCCTGGTCCTTAAATAGACGCCTTTAACAGAACATCCCCACATTTCGGGGTTGGTGGATAAACGGCATGGTCTTGTAGCAGTGATTATGTAGTTTTTTGCGTCGAAGTTCTCATTTAAAATAAAAGTGGTTGTCTGTGTTGCTGCAAGAGTCCCATTGGTCTATATTTTTAAGGCAGCATGTTGTTACAGTCGTTTGTTGCTAATCCTATTGGGCTTTAAGGAAAGTTCTGTTTTTCAGAGCCCGGCTAACAGCATGTTCTGTTTCTATATACAGTTCTCAGATCTCCTCTGTGAGTGGAGACATCTAAGGAAATGATGTTTTGTGACTTAGTGATATAGTTCACCTTAGCTGACCTCTTAGAGCTGCAGTGCCAATCATCGGAGTTAACATCCACCTGTGACACGCATCTTTCATTTTCCAGCATAAAGGTGCTCTATAATTGATTGCAGAGCACAGATGTTTAAGTCCTTCAGCCCCAGGACGCCTTTGCACTCTTAAAACTTAGGGAGGGCCTGTAGGTGATGTCTGCCATTATTTACTATGTTTAAAATTTAAACTAAGACATGTTTAAATGTTTAATTCATTTAAAAATAGAAATAGTGAAACCATTATATATTAACACAAATGAAATACTGTTATAAAAACTTTCCATTTAAAAATATCAACTTAGGTGAGTAGTATTGTTTTGTCATTTTTGCAGGTCTCTCTAACACTAGACTTAACAGAAGAGAGCTGCGTTCATAGCTGTGTTCTGTATTTAATCTGTTACAACAGCCCTTGCCAGGTAGCTGCTGGAAAATTCCACGAGTGCTCTTTTGAAGAAAATGAGTGTCTTAGTATTATTATTAAAACAGCTTTGACCTCAGAGTCTTAGTATAAAAATAATTGAACCTTGTAGATCCAACAAAAGGTTGGATAGTCCCCTTACTATGTTTTGTTTATTTTTTTTAAAGAGCTTTTATATTTTTTTATTTTGGTTATAGGGCTTTCAGAGAGACAGAAAGTGAAAAATTACCCTTCAGGGGGGGATGACCACACCACAATCCCTTCTCCTCTATTCTCCTCTCAGGATTTTGGACATGCACACACATGTGCCTGACATGAATTTCAAGCCACTGGGTCTGGAACTTAAACTGTACTCAACTATGTGGGAGTCCAGCACCTTTAACCACTGTGCCATTACTGATCCCCCCCAACAATGTTTTGAGAACCCACTGCTTTAGTTCCAAAAGAATTGTTGTGTTTTTTGAAAGAAAAAAATTACTGTTGTGTCTATGTGAACATCATAACCCCCGCCCCCAGCTCCAGCTCCGCTCTTAATTGTTGACTGTCTCTCCAAATGCCCTCACGGTACTTTTTGAGTGATGTCAAGGCTTATGCAATAATGTGAATTCTGCATCAAGAAATTCCTGGATCAACCACCCATTATGTTACTTAAGTTACTTCTCTAAACTTTTTCCCACTTTATCATCTGGGAAATGTGAGCATTTCTACCTATGTATGTATTATTAGATGAGATAATACATTGGCACAAAGTACCGCTTAACAAATATTACTATTGTTAATTTTAAAAAATATTGAGGTTTTGGAGCCTGCAGGTGGCATGGTGGTAAAGGTCACTGGACTCCCACATGGCAGACTGCAGTTCAAGTCTCAGACATGACAGCTTGCTTTCTCACTTTCCCTCCTCTCTCTCTCACTCTGTCCCTCTCTGGTCAAGTTAAAATAAATAAATAAAGTTAAATAAAATAAGTTTTTGAGAGGTTTTTGCTATAGGACACATGCACTCACCAGAAAGACAGAGACAGAGAGAAGGAAAGCAAGAAGTCACTCCCCAGGGGGGATAGCCACACCACAATCCCTTCTCCTCCATTCTCCTCTCAGGATCTTGGGCACGCATGCACACGCACCAGCATGATTTTAAGCCACCGAGTCCAGGACTCGAACCGTGGTCGACTACATGGGAGACCATAGTCATTATGCCAACTGCTGGTCCCAATAAAATGATCCTTTAAAAATAAAAATTTCAGGGAACCAGCAGTTAGCGTAATGGCTATGTCGCTGGACTCCCACATAGTCGACCACGGTTCGCGTCCCGGACCCGGTGGCTTAAAACTCACGCCAGGCGAGTGTGCGTGTGTGCCCAAGATCCCGAGAGGAGAATGGAGGAGAAGGGATTGCGGCGTGACCATCCCCCATGGGGGGTGATTTCTCACTTTCTGTCTCTATGTCTCTCTCTGTCTGTCTCCAAAGAAAAATAAAAATTTCTGTGATTTGGGGCCAGACGGTGGCACAGCAGTAAATCACGACACTCTGCAAGGCTGACCCACCTGGGAAGGTTCTGGCTGCACATCCAGAAACCACCCTGAGTATGCCAGGCAAACGCATGCCAATGATCCAGGCTGGTGGAGGCTGGGGTGGATCACAGCATCAGGACCTTGTTGAGGGTGTTCTCTCTCTTTCTCTGTCTCTCCATCTCATCACTGTCTCTATCTTACTCAGGGAAAAAAATAGTCTTTAGAATTAATTAATATTAATTAGTTTTAATTAATATTGGAATTATTAGTTAACTTAGAAATTAATATGATCATTTTTGCTACAGATTTTGTTCTTTCTTGTCTACAGTTGTAAGAATAGAAAAGACAGAAATATCAAAGTAGTCAACGACTCTTTAAGGCGCAGTCACTGGAAGTACTAACTGTGTTTTGAAATTTAATGAACACGTATAAAGACAACTCGCATTCAAAACAGAGCTGAAGGGGAGGTGGGTCAGTGGGGAAATACAGGCCAGAGTAGGCACAAGCAGCATCCCCACAGAGGTTCAACTGCTTTTCCTAGAGACGTCTTAGATGTAGCTTCCAAAATCTAATGACGCATAAGTGAGGGGCCAGCAGGTGGTGCGGTGGTGCTGTGGTTGGGAGCTCTGGACTCCCACATGGCTGACCACGGTTCAAGTCCCAGACCTGGTGGCTTGCTTTCTCACTCTCCCTCTCTCTGTCACTCTGTCCCTCTCTGGTTAAATTTAAATAAAGTTAAAAAAATAATAATTCTTTTTTAAAAAAAAGCGTAAGTGAAAAACTGCCAGTGGTTGCTACTGGCCTCCAATGACAATGTAAAGGGACATATAAGGGAGATCAACAGGTTTAACAAATACACTTGGCGAGTTGATGTTGAATTTTTTTTATAACAAGAAGTAATATTTAGCAATGGCTTAGGTGAGACGAAAGATGGTATTGAAGATAAAAATATGAAAAGCAAACGTAGTGTGGTATGGGTTGCAGACATGAGGCCTGGAGGATAATTTTGAGCTAAGTCCTGTGGCTGTAAGAGACTCCCCAGGAACATGCAAACGCGGGTTTGCACCCAGCAGCTCCACAAAGGGGTGGGGCTTAGAAGAATGATTCCCTCCAGACAAGCAGAAGGGGAGGCACCATGTCTTGGTGATCGTTTTCTCTGCAGGTGAAACAATCTTTAATACCAATCTTTAATAATAGATTCATCTGCAGACACCCAACCTCTTTGGTGTTTCCTTCTCTCTGTCAGTATAGAAACCATTTCTGAGGTAAGTTTATCATTTTATCATCTGTAAAACTTAAATCAGAAGTTAACCTTACAATCTGAAAAACCTTATTAATATGTCCCAAGGCAAGTTGAAGTTTTTTGGTTTGGTTTTGTTTTTTTTGTTTGTTTTTTAATCATCTTCATTTTGCCTCATGTGGATTTGGGCACTCCATTGAAGAAAAGGAGATGAGATTGTAATGTGTATGTAATATTGCAGATGTAAAGTTAGGACCATATTTTTAGAAAATCTCTCCTCTTAGGGGAAAAAAGAAAAGATGAGAAACTTAGAACAGAAGGAGCAAAAGTGTAGTTGTGACTTGATTGGGTTCAAAACAAAGTATAATTATAGGATTACAGGTTATATGTTAGTTCACTTGTTTATAATTAACATTTTTGTCATCATTTTCTTTATTGGTATTACCAATCTTAGGAAGGAGTGGCTATGAAAAGAGAAATAAGAATGCAATTCACAGAAGGATAAATGGAGCAAAAGTCTCTTCCTGGTCCTTAAATAGACGCCTTTAACAGAACATCCCCACATTTCGGGGTTGGTGGATAAACGGCATGGTCTTGTAGCAGTGATTATGTAGTTTTTTGCGTCGAAGTTCTCATTTAAAATAAAAGTGGTTGTCTGTGTTGCTGCAAGAGTCCCATTGGTCTATATTTTTAAGGCAGCATGTTGTTACAGTCGTTTGTTGCTAATCCTATTGGGCTTTAAGGAAAGTTCTGTTTTTCAGAGCCCGGCTAACAGCATGTTCTGTTTCTATATACAGTTCTCAGATCTCCTCTGTGAGTGGAGACATCTAAGGAAATGATGTTTTGTGACTTAGTGATATAGTTCACCTTAGCTGACCTCTTAGAGCTGCAGTGCCAATCATCGGAGTTAACATCCACCTGTGACACGCATCTTTCATTTTCCAGCATAAAGGTGCTCTATAATTGATTGCAGAGCACAGATGTTTAAGTCCTTCAGCCCCAGGACGCCTTTGCACTCTTAAAACTTAGGGAGGGCCTGTAGGTGATGTCTGCCATTATTTACTATGTTTAAAATTTAAACTAAGACATGTTTAAATGTTTAATTCATTTAAAAATAGAAATAGTGAAACCATTATATATTAACACAAATGAAATACTGTTATAAAAACTTTCCATTTAAAAATATCAACTTAGGTGAGTAGTATTGTTTTGTCATTTTTGCAGGTCTCTCTAACACTAGACTTAACAGAAGAGAGCTGCGTTCATAGCTGTGTTCTGTATTTAATCTGTTACAACAGCCCTTGCCAGGTAGCTGCTGGAAAATTCCACGAGTGCTCTTTTGAAGAAAATGAGTGTCTTAGTATTATTATTAAAACAGCTTTGACCTCAGAGTCTTAGTATAAAAATAATTGAACCTTGTAGATCCAACAAAAGGTTGGATAGTCCCCTTACTATGTTTTGTTTATTTTTTTTAAAGAGCTTTTATATTTTTTTATTTTGGTTATAGGGCTTTCAGAGAGACAGAAAGTGAAAAATTACCCTTCAGGGGGGGATGACCACACCACAATCCCTTCTCCTCTATTCTCCTCTCAGGATTTTGGACATGCACACACATGTGCCCGACATGAATTTCAAGCCACTGGGTCTGGAACTTAAACTGTACTCAACTATGTGGGAGTCCAGCACCTTTAACCACTGTGCCATTACTGATCCCCCCCAACAATGTTTTGAGAACCCACTGCTTTAGTTCCAAAAGAATTGTTGTGTTTTTTGAAAGAAAAAAATTACTGTTGTGTCTATGTGAACATCATAACCCCCGCCCCCAGCTCCAGCTCCGCTCTTAATTGTTGACTGTCTCTCCAAATGCCCTCACGGTACTTTTTGAGTGATGTCAAGGCTTATGCAATAATGTGAATTCTGCATCAAGAAATTCCTGGATCAACCACCCATTATGTTACTTAAGTTACTTCTCTAAACTTTTTCCCACTTTATCATCTGGGAAATGTGAGCATTTCTACCTATGTATGTATTATTAGATGAGATAATACATTGGCACAAAGTACCGCTTAACAAATATTACTATTGTTAATTTTAAAAAATATTGAGGTTTTGGAGCCTGCAGGTGGCATGGTGGTAAAGGTCACTGGACTCCCACATGGCAGACTGCAGTTCAAGTCTCAGACATGACAGCTTGCTTTCTCACTTTCCCTCCTCTCTCTCTCACTCTGTCCCTCTCTGGTCAAGTTAAAATAAATAAATAAAGTTAAATAAAATAAGTTTTTGAGAGGTTTTTGCTATAGGACACATGCACTCACCAGAAAGACAGAGACAGAGAGAAGGAAAGCAAGAAGTCACTCCCCAGGGGGGATAGCCACACCACAATCCCTTCTCCTCCATTCTCCTCTCAGGATCTTGGGCACGCATGCACACGCACCAGCATGATTTTAAGCCACCGAGTCCAGGACTCGAACCGTGGTCGACTACATGGGAGACCATAGTCATTATGCCAACTGCTGGTCCCAATAAAATGATCCTTTAAAAATAAAAATTTCAGGGAACCAGCAGTTAGCGTAATGGCTATGTCGCTGGACTCCCACATAGTCGACCACGGTTCGCGTCCCGGACCCGGTGGCTTAAAACTCACGCCAGGCGAGTGTGCGTGTGTGCCCAAGATCCCGAGAGGAGAATGGAGGAGAAGGGATTGCGGCGTGACCATCCCCCATGGGGGGTGATTTCTCACTTTCTGTCTCTATGTCTCTCTCTGTCTGTCTCCAAAGAAAAATAAAAATTTCTGTGATTTGGGGCCAGACGGTGGCACAGCAGTAAATCACGACACTCTGCAAGGCTGACCCACCTGGGAAGGTTCTGGCTGCACATCCAGAAACCACCCTGAGTATGGCAGGCAAACGCATGCCAATGATCCAGGCTGGTGGAGGCTGGGGTGGATCACAGCATCAGGACCTTGTTGAGGGTGTTCTCTCTCTTTCTCTGTCTCTCCATCTCATCACTGTCTCTATCTTACTCAGGGAAAAAAATAGTCTTTAGAATTAATTAATATTAATTAGTTTTAATTAATATTGGAATTATTAGTTAACTTAGAAATTAATATGATCATTTTTGCTACAGATTTTGTTCTTTCTTGTCTACAGTTGTAAGAATAGAAAAGACAGAAATATCAAAGTAGTCAACGACTCTTTAAGGCGCAGTCACTGGAAGTACTAACTGTGTTTTGAAATTTAATGAACACGTATAAAGACAACTCGCATTCAAAACAGAGCTGAAGGGGAGGTGGGTCAGTGGGGAAATACAGGCCAGAGTAGGCACAAGCAGCATCCCCACAGAGGTTCAACTGCTTTTCCTAGAGACGTCTTAGATGTAGCTTCCAAAATCTAATGACGCATAAGTGAGGGGCCAGCAGGTGGTGCGGTGGTGCTGTGGTTGGGAGCTCTGGACTCCCACATGGCTGACCACGGTTCAAGTCCCAGACCTGGTGGCTTGCTTTCTCACTCTCCCTCTCTCTGTCACTCTGTCCCTCTCTGGTTAAATTTAAATAAAGTTAAAAAAATAATAATTCTTTTTTAAAAAAAAGCGTAAGTGAAAAACTGCCAGTGGTTGCTACTGGCCTCCAATGACAATGTAAAGGGACATATAAGGGAGATCAACAGGTTTAACAAATACACTTGGCGAGTTGATGTTGAATTTTTTTTATAACAAGAAGTAATATTTAGCAATGGCTTAGGTGAGACGAAAGATGGTATTGAAGATAAAAATATGAAAAGCAAACGTAGTGTGGTATGGGTTGCAGACATGAGGCCTGGAGGATAATTTTGAGCTAAGTCCTGTGGCTGTAAGAGACTCCCCAGGAACATGCAAACGCGGGTTTGCACCCAGCAGCTCCACAAAGGGGTGGGGCTTAGAAGAATGATTCCCTCCAGACAAGCAGAAGGGGAGGCACCATGTCTTGGTGATCGTTTTCTCTGCAGGTGAAACAATCTTTAATACCAATCTTTAATAATAGATTCATCTGCAGACACCCAACCTCTTTGGTGTTTCCTTCTCTCTGTCAGTATAGAAACCATTTCTGAGGTAAGTTTATCATTTTATCATCTGTAAAACTTAAATCAGAAGTTAACCTTACAATCTGAAAAACCTTATTAATATGTCCCAAGGCAAGTTGAAGTTTTTTGGTTTGGTTTTGTTTTTTTTGTTTGTTTTTTAATCATCTTCATTTTGCCTCATGTGGATTTGGGCACTCCATTGAAGAAAAGGAGATGAGATTGTAATGTGTATGTAATATTGCAGATGTAAAGTTAGGACCATATTTTTAGAAAATCTCTCCTCTTAGGGGAAAAAAGAAAAGATGAGAAACTTAGAACAGAAGGAGCAAAAGTGTAGTTGTGACTTGATTGGGTTCAGAACAAAGTATAATTATAGGATTTACAGGTTATATGTTAGTTCACTTGTTTTTAATTAACATTTTTGTCATCATTTTCTTTATTGGTATTACCAATCTTACTGATAAGTATGAGAGGATTTCAAAAGATTCATGGGAGAAAAATGGAATTAAAGTACAAGTTTATTTGGGGGCGAAAAATTTTGAAATCCATGTGCAGGTTTTGGATAACCTTTTCAATGAACTTTGTAAAGGCCACCCCACCCCCATACTTCCCACATTTATTAACATACTTTGTGACTCTTCTGTCCAACAGTCACCTGAGGCATACACGGAAGTACTACTCAGGACACAGAGATCTGAGTCAACAGGGAGAGGCCATTCCAGGGATGAGCCTGCTAAACCTCTCATCCTCCACAGTTATCAGGGCAAAAGATAAAGGAAAGTGCATTCTTAGAGGATTAGAAAAATAAGGGTAATTCCTAGAACAGGGAGGTTTCAGTGTGGATTAGGAAGGTACGGCTAAATGACGCCAGAGGCTGGACAGCACACCTTGGACATTGTAGAACCATTCATTAGATCACGCACCTGTCTAATGACCTGCCATTTTGGAGAGGAAGGCAAGATGCTGGGCATTTCCGCCATATTCCCTACAGTCGTTCACTCGGTTTATACATCTGAGGTGTTCTGGAAGCACGGCACTTCTGCTGTTTCCTGACAATACATGTCTAAGAGTGAATTTACTTTTTCCTCAAGCTTAGTTTTTCTGTCTCGGTTGGTGACCTCACTACCCTGGACCAGAAGTCAGGGTGGCATGACATCCTCCACTCCTCTCCTGCATCCGATGGCCACTAATATATTAAAAATCCTTCTTGAATGTCCCACAGGTTGCCTCTTCTGCCATCCTCCCTCACTGTCCCTTCCTTATCACAGCCGGTCTAGCAGCTATAGGGGACTCTTCAACTCTAACCCCACCCAAATCTACCCCAATCCAGCCTCAATGATGCTGCCAAGTTTCCTTGTCAAAATTCCCACCTCGTCACATTTTCCTGACTGAAAAGTCTGCATCAATTCCTGATCACCTGAAGGTTAAAGACCCAATGTCACGCAAGCCCTGCGGTGATCTGGTACAAGCCTCGACCAGAAGCTTCATCTGGTGTCCTTCCTCATCACCAGGGGGCGCTAGCCGGCAATCTCAGAATTCCGT
This sequence comes from Tupaia belangeri chinensis, assembly GCF_000334495.1. Taxonomy (NCBI): domain Eukaryota; kingdom Metazoa; phylum Chordata; class Mammalia; order Scandentia; family Tupaiidae; genus Tupaia; species Tupaia belangeri. Next base: position 6,559,617 of record NW_006159559.1, on the reverse strand, counting down.
GCCCTAAACTACAGGGCAGAGTTGCATTTCCGCACCTTTCCACGAGCTGTTTCTTCTCCTGTGGATGCCCTCTCATCCCCTCACAGTCCCTGATAGGCTAGCAAGCTGCAACTCATCTTTCAAAGTCCAACCCAAGTGTCACCTCCTCTAGGAAGCCTTTCTTTTCATCATTTCTGTGCACTCTTCGAGTTGATTCTTTTCAAATGTGCTCCTTCAACCCCTTGTACTTCCTTCTCTTTTTCCCATGATACATGCATGTATGTCCGCGTGTTTATATGTGTACGTGTACTTATTAGCTTGTGAGTTCTTTGAGAAAGACTAGACTCTAGAAATTACCTGTATATCCTAAGCACCTAAGATTGAACTCAGTAAAAGTTTATTGAACTATATCTAATTGATTCAACTGGTATTACAAGATGGATTATGAATAAAAAGCAAATAATGTATTGAATGTCCAGAAAATAAAGTATTGTATCTAATTTCCAAGAAATAAAATTGGGTTTAGTCACTGATTATAAAATGATCATATATATTGAGTTTGACTCACTTCTTACCAAAGAAAAATAGTATTTAAATAATACTATGGCTAAAATATTTTTCCATTTTATAAAATACTAAAAAGAATACCATCTTCATCCTAACTGAAGTATTTAAGGTCGTTTACAAGAAAAAATATAAAAGGTAAAATGGAGAAAACAGAAGAAAAAGACAAACTCCCTGGGCACAGAGGGAGAACTGTGAGACGTGAGAGAATGATTGTTTAAGACAGGTAGGTGGGACCAGCAGGTGGTGTAATGGTTACATCGCTGGACTCCCACGTAGTTGACTGTGGTTCCAGTCCCAGACCTGGCAGCTTAAACACACATTGCATGCATGCCCAAAATCTGGAGAGGAGAATGGAGAAAGGATTGTAACGTAGCCATCCTTCCTGGGGGATGATCTCTCACTTTCTGTCTCTCTGTCTCTCTCTGTCTTTCTGGTGAGCACACACACCCTATAGCAAAAAGCTCTCTGAAAAAATGAAAGAAGATAGGTGATCACAGGAGTTCCCAAGCCTGGATGATGATCATCATTGCTTGGAGAGTGTTATCAGATACAGATTTCTGGGCCACCCTCGAGGATTTCAGGATAGTTTTTTGTTTGTTTGTTTTTTTGTTTGTTTGTTTCTGTTTTGTAGGGTTTTTTTTGCCATAGAGTGGGTACACTCACTGAAAAGAGAGCCAGTGAGAGGGAAAGGGAGAAATCACCCCCTGAAGGGATGGCCACACCTCAATCCTTTCTCCTCTGTTCTCCTCCTGGTATCTTGGGCATGCACACACAGGTGCCTGGTGTGAGTTTCAAACCACCAGGTCTGAGATTTGAACTGCAGTCGGCCATGTGAGAGTCCAGTGACACAGCCACTACGTCATCTGCTGGCACCTCCAGGACAGATTGTAATGGAGCCCCGAAACCCAACTTTCCAAAATAATTGCTTATGTCATCACTATAAATAGCAAGTTTGGAAACTACAGGGCTAAGGGAAACCACAGAAATTTCATACATTCAGTGGGTTTATAGTATGCAGCTCTATTTGAATGTTATACACATTTCTAAGAAAAGGGAAATTTTTCAAATATTTTAGGATAAGTCACAAAGAATACTTGTTTCATTTAACCTAAGAATTGAGACATTTCAGTACTAGTCATAAAAAGGAGGTTCAGGGACCAGCAGGTGCCATAGTAGTTAAGGTGCTGGACTCCCACATGGCCAGCCATGGTTTGAGTCCCAGACCTGGCAGCTTGAAAATCATGCTGGGCACATATGTGTGCATGCCCAGAACCCCAGGAGAAGGATGGAGAAGAGATGCAGCGTGGCCATCCCTCCTGAGGAGGAGGGGTGATTTCTCACTTTCCCTCTCTCCGTCTCTCTCTTCCCTAGCAATCACACACACCCTATGGCAAAGAGTCTTTAAAAAAAAAAAAAAAGTGGTTCATTTGGCGTTATGATATACTCATTTCCGCCAAAAAACAAGCTTTAATTTGGGCATATCCACAACAGAGAGATGCTATGTGTGGACCGCTGACTGCCCAAGGCATCGTTCCTGGAGCCACATCACCCACGTAACAATCCACAAAATGCAGTACTTATATCTGGTGGGTACGATAGTGTGGCTTACTTTCCCAGGCCACAAAGCAAGCCTTTAAAGTAAGCATCCCAAATGCAGTAGCAGAATACTAAAGCCGGTTGTATCAAAAATAACATGCCTCTATTTTTGGTCAATTGCTTGATAAAATGGTACTTTTGTTTGGCAGTAGAATCTTGGCATAAAGTACATTTTGAATTTTAAAAGAAAAAAAAATAGTGGCAGTCATTTTCGTAAGTATTGCCAAGAATATTTTTATTTTAAAAGCTGTGTTTTCTAAGATTATTAGCTGTAAAGTTTTCTAACAACTTTTTTTTTTTTACGTTGTCCTAAGGGAAAGAAAAATCCTATTTCCTTCCAGATCTTCTCTCTGCCGTATATTAGTACATTCTTTTCTTCTACACCTTGAGATTTATGTGGCTTTGTGACCTGGATCACTAGCAGTAGTTTAAATGTTAAGTAAAGCAAAAATTGTAGTTTTGGCTCCTGTCAGTTAATGGAAGGGTGGGCGAAAGAAAGGCACCTAGAATAGAATAAGATTTCTCTTCCTTACCTTCCAGAGGCTTCCAATACTCCGGAGATTAGTTTACTCAGGAGGACCCTCGATTGTCTAGCTGAGAAGAGGCTGACGCCTAGATGGACAGTTCTTAGAAAACTGTCATATTATTACCTCTACCACAAAACCCGGTAAGCTGGAGCTTTAGTAGTAACATAATGGGGAGGAGAGTGACCAGTCTCAGAGAATGAGCTGTGCCTCTCACCCCCAATCGTCCTGACACGTGACACCAGCCCACACGCCCACACCCGTTCTTCGGGGCTATGTGACTGATGTGCTTTGCTGTTAAGAACCCCCACCCTGCCTTCACAAATATGGGACAAAACAGAATGCATGTAGTTTATTGCATGTTAACTCTTGATTAGGCGGTTTCTGCACTCTTCCAATGCTGAGTGCAGTGATAGCACATTCTATTCTATCGGAACAGGATCGTCTACCATGGTTAGACAATTCAAATTTTATTCTGCATCCTGAATTTTTCCCATTACACTATGTGTCATAGTGCTTATATGTACACGTTAATTAGGACCAGCTGTGCAACAACTTCTGCACTTTCCGTAACACACTGACAATCAAAATACTCCAATATTTTAACTGTTAAAAATTGGGGGGCCGGGCCTCTGTGGCACAAGCTGCAGTGCTGGAAGCCATATGGCTGACAGGAGTTTGGCTCCCTGGATCACCTGGTGAGCTGGAGGTCTGGGGAAGGAGGGGTCGCTGCACAACCAGACCTGCTGGGAGCGCGTCTCTCTCTGCCTCCCTCCCTCACCTCAGCTCTCTTATGCATGTGTATGTACTCTCTACTGTGAAGTTAAAAAATGTAAAAGAATTTGGGAGTTTAATAAAATGAGCAAGTGTTTTTTTTCTTGATTTTTGAGGTTGGAGGTTCATTTCAGTGAGAAATAAGTCCATTTTTTTTTAGAGGTTTTTGCTATAGGGCACTCACTAGGAAGACAGAGAGAGAGAGACAGAGAGACAGAAAGCGAGAAATCACCTCCTGGGGGGATGGTCATGCCACAATCCCTTCTCCTCCTTCCTCCTCTCGGGATCTTGGGCACACATGCACATGCGCCCGGCGTGAGTTTTAAGCCACCAGGTCCAGGATTCAAACCACGGTCAACTACATGGGAGTCCAGTGACATAGCCATTACGCCAACTGCTGGTCCCTAGAAATAAACCAATTTTTTGACCATTGATGCTTCTCTTAAATAAGACTTAAAACCATAATAGGCTTTTTGATGAAAATTTTTCTGTCATGCTTTTCCAAGTTTGTACTGAACATAACTCAGTTTTCTACAGATTATTTAGTCATCATTATAAACATGACACAAATTGGTGTGGCTTCACAGGCTAGTGTATTTTGCAGAGTACTTGCCCAAACTCAATAGCTCTAACTTTGTAGTTCTCGTATACCTAGGTGTTTTTCTTTAATAGTACAGTAGTTTGTTTACATCTTCTCTGTCCGGCTGTCACCTCTTGGGATTGTTGTAGACCTGTCTTGCATCATTTTTTTTTTTTTAAGAGAGATTTTTGCTGGGAACCAGCAGTTAGTGTAATGGCTATGTCGCTGGACTCCCATGTAGTCGACCGCGGTTCACGTCCCGGACCCGGTGGCTTAAAACTCACGCCGGGCGCGTGTGCGTGCATGCCCAAGATCCTGAGAGAAAAATGGAGGAGAAGGGATTGCGGCGTGACCATCCCCTCTGGGGGGTGATTTCTCGCTTTCTGTCTCTATGTCTCTCTGTCTGTCTGGTGAGTGCACTCGCCCTATAGCGAAAACCTCTCCAAAAAAAAAAAAAAAAAGAGAGAGAGAGAGATTTTTGCCATAGGGTGTGTACACTTGCCAGAGAGATAGAATCAGGGAGACAGAATTTGAGAAATCACCACCACCTCTCACCCCACCTCACACCTCCCATCCTCCCCACCTTTCCACTGCCCCACCTCCTCCTGGGGGGATGGCCATGCCATAATCTCTTCTCCTCCACTCTCCTCTCAGGCTCTTGGGCCATGCATGCACATGTGCCCAGCATGAGTTTTAAGCCACCAGGTCTGGAACTAGAACCACAATCAACTATGTGGAAATCTAGCAACGTAGCCATTACGCCATCTGCTGGTCCCCTCAGCAGCAGCTTCCTAGTTATAGCTTGCAAAATCAGATAACCAAACTTGTTGAGATCATTTTCAGTATAAAAGTAATGTTGTGACATCTATTTTGGTTATTCAAAAGATAAATACGTTTGGCTTATTTTTGTTGTATTTTGGATACTTAAAAATATTAGAAAAGGGAATTCTAGCTAAGTGAGCTGTTAATTGTGTGCTATATTACAAATTACTGGTAACTTTAAATGTAAAATGTGTAGAATAGAAAAATGAGGGGTAGTTTGGCTGAGTAAAAGCCTAGAGGAGCTTCCTCATCTTACTTGTTTCATTGCATGAATATTTTCCAAAGTAGTCTTCTTCCCAATGCCACGTGTGTGAGAGTATGCATGTTCTTTAGTACATGAACGTCTGCATAGAGTATTTCAATAACATAAGTGCAAGTTTGAATATTAGTAAAACATTTATAAATATGGATTGAAATGTGATATAGAGTCACTGGGAAACAATGATGGATTACACGAGCATATTGATTAAAACGCAGATCAAAGTAAATGCTCTTCGTAAGTGATCTGCTCTTCCTGAGTGCTTAACAAAAGTGAATGGTTTTGTTCTTGTTTAGTTTATAAGGTTTTTGCCATAGGGTGTATGTGTTCGCAGAGAGGAGAGTGAGAGAAAGTGAGAAATCAGCAACCCCTGCCCCCCGGAGGAGTATGGTCACTCTACAATTCCTTCTCCTCCATTCTCCTCCTGGAATTTTGGACACGCACATGCCCAGACCAGATTCAAACCACAGTCATGTAGGACTCTAGCGCCTTAACCACTACACCACCTGCGGGCCTTAAGTGAATGGATTTTAAAATATTACTGGAAATTATAAAATATCGCAAAGCAAAAGGACTTTGGAAATAGTTTTTAAGGCAGAGATTATCCAATTAAATATTTATGTAGCAGATGGAGAGGTAAGTCTGGCACTTGTCTGTTCGAAGTCACTTTCATCAGAAACGCAAAGGAATCAGTAGTGAGTATGTCAAATGTCTGATTCCTTACATGGCATGCTTAGTTTAGTCCAACGTTAGAATTCTTATTACTCTGAATATGTGGCTATGTCTTTAAAACAATGTATACTTTAGATAATGCCTATAACATTTTTGAGCCTTTGCACATGGCAGAGAGTAAGTAATGCCCTAAAAGAGTGAACTCTAATGAATACTTGGTGACATATTTAAGCATGTATTGGTAGCATGCCAGGTACTAATACTTTAAACAATGACAATGAAAATGAAGATACTGATTGGTCTGAGTGGACATTCAAACTCCTTCTTCTAGTTCCTCCAGTGCCTGGTGTGTTTGTCAATTTCCTGGGCTTTGCCACAGGTACAACTTGTAGGTTAACATAGACACCTGTGTTTGCTAAGTGAATTCAATATAATTTTCTATTTCAAATTTGGTATGTACATGTTAGTGCTTCTAAATAGGTCATGTAAGATTCATAATTCATTTGGAAAAACTCATGAGAGAATTAAAATCGTCTACAAATCAAATGAGCTAGATTTTATGTTTTTGAAAAGTAGATCAGTCAATGATACTAGGGAAATTATGTAAATTCAGAATTTAACCATAAGTACCAAACTATTGTAATACATATCCTAAATTTTCTGAACTTAGAGTCTAGGAATTATGTCTGAAGTATCAAAGATAAAGATGGTGTGTTTATAAATATGCAAAATTTACCTTCAAACATATTTGGTTGTAGCGATCATATGGCTGTTTCCCCCAAAAAGACTTAACCAAAATGTTTGAGTCAATAATTCTTTTCTACTAGTAGCAATAATAAAATACTACTCAGTAAAATGTGCTTAGAATGAAGTAGAATAATTTTTAAAATAAATAAATGACAGTTAATTTAATACTTACTGAAACGATATAAAACGTATATACAAGTACAGTAAGAGTTATAACTGCTTTGTTTACTTTATTGAATTATTTTTAAAAGCTATGTTATAAAAGAATGTGTAGTTGTATCACATTTTAGCTATTTTGGACACTGTTCACAAAAATCACTTATCATAATCTAATCAAATATTCCTATGCATGCTAGCCAAGAGAATGACTCCCAGTATTAAAATATAAGTAAAATAAATCTGAGTCCTGGTAAAATCAGTGACTTGGCTATGGCATGAGAAAAGAGAATGTGTCTCTGGTGTGCCAGGAAGGGCAGACCAGAAATAAGATTGCGATTCCTGAATCTGAGGGTGCACGGGATAATGCGAAAACTCTTTAAGTGTAATGCCTCGCACTCACCCCATTTACAGCCACTCAGCAAATACCTGTCTGCTCCAGAAACACATGCTGTGGACTCTGTGTTTCCCCAGGGCAGCCACTGGGACTCTGCCTATTCCACATGATGGCCAGAGTGAGCATGGAGCCTTGATCTCTAATGTAAATAACCAGAGCCTCTTAAAATCTCGTATGTATACATATGTGTGTATATACGTATTATATTTATTGTAAGGAAAGGATAGGTCTAAAATGACTAAGCAGAAGGCATGAAAATAATAAGTCTAAGACCCTATAACAAAAGCTGAACTTTGTCAAGGGGAAAAAGGTTTTCTCTTGAAAAAGAGTACAAGATTCTTTGTCCTAAAGATCTAACGCCTCACACGTAGTAATGTATAGCATAAAACGATGCGGCTTTCGATGTGTGATCATTCATAATTTGTGAACGGTCTTCCCTATGCATACATGAGAAGTCCATAGTTTGAATACTAGTTAAATAAAGACTCGAGATCCTAAAAATCGCATCTTCCCCCTACTTCTACACTAGATTTCATAGAACGAAATACTTCCCCCATTTAAAAATAATACTGCAATTACTTTTTTTTTTTTTTTTTTTTTTTAGTTTTGCTATAAGATGTGTGCATTTGCTGGAGAGACTAGGAGGAGACAGAAAGAGGGAGAGTGAGAAGTCACCCCACAGAGGGATGGCCATACCACAATCCCTTCTCCTCCATTCTCCTCTTAGACGTTTGGGCACACACACACATACACACACACGTGCACCTGGCATGATTTCTCACGTCACTGGATCCAGGACTCAAAGCACGTCGTCGGCCATGTAGGATCCACCTCCATGCCACCTGCTGGCCCAGGAATTACTATATTTTTAAAGCAGTAAGATAGTTCATAAAGCTTTATGATGGTTAAAAAGCTTACTGCTTCTTGGGAACCAGCAGTTAGCATAATGGCTATGTTGCTGGACTCCCACGTAGTTGACCGCGGTTCGCGTCTGGGACCCGGTGGCTTAAATCTCACGCCAGGCACGTGTGCGTGCGTGCCCAAGATCCCGAGAGGAGAATGGAGGAGAAGGGATTGCGGCGTGACCATCCCCCCTGGGGGATGATTTCTCGCTTTCTATCTCTATGTCTCTCTCTGTCTGTCTGGTGAGCGCACGCGCCCTATAGTGAGAACCTCTCCCAAAAAAAAAAAAAAAAAAAAAAGCTTGCTGTTTCTTCTGATTTATGATTCTTCAAAAACAAAATCAACTAAATTTCTGAGACCCAACAGAAAACAATAAAAACCCTGATTGTATGAACAGAATGGATCCATCTCAGAGTAGAACAAACTGTGTTGTGAATTTGTATCCATATTGTGATTCTAATTTATGACTGTCTACCTTTGTATAAGCAGTTTCACATCTAATACACCAGCCCATTGGCTTCTTCTTAGAGTAGGACCCTAAGAATAAGTCCATTGAGAAATCATGTTTAATTATAGAACCAGTTTGAAGTTTTAAAGAGTGTCTCATTTTTAAGAAGGCAGAAGGACACCCATTTTCCCACACATGAAGCACCACCTTGTAAAGAAGAGTATACATACTTGGCATTGAAGTGCCCATCTGGTTTTAATATCTGCACGTAAACAATTTTTAAAATGTATAAAAATCTAATTTTGAAAAATTTGCAAAACTGTCAAAAGACTAACGATAAAAGTCCAGGCATAATCTAGGAGGCGACCTTGCCACATGGTTTTCTCAGCCATGTAGATAGAGGATGGTGGCCCCGCCTGGTTCCTGTTAGCCATCAGCACAATTGGCATCATTTCCATGAAGCCAGAGGCAAATCTGGGCGTATTTGAGGGGAGTGATGCGCACGGCCACGTTGTAGTCCTTCTGAACACCGTGGACATCCACCCACTGGTGGCCTGAATACACCGCAATGATTTTGCGCTTCCAGTTCTTTGTGTGCGGTTCCTTCAGGCGCAGGTAGATCCCAGAGCCAGTGGAGCCTGACTCGGCATCGCAGTATTGATAGAGAAGATCATTGGATTCATCGGACACGCTACAGAACCGATAGACCAACTGCTCGGCCCGATCGTTATCGAACCCGGAGAAATGGATCATCCCACCAGGCACCTTCTTGATGGCGGGACTGATTCCTAGTTCCATGTATTTCTTCTTGTGAGCGCGCTTCAGCTCCAGAAGAGCATAGTCGTAGTCCAAGGCAGCGTCCCCGCTGCGGCCTCTCGCCCAGCCTTTGGGGATGTGAGTATTCTTGACCCGGGTCCACTGGAAGGAAGGTCTCCCTGCAGCGCCTCTCTGGCCCCGACCGCCCCTGGCTCTCACCGTCACGTTGTCCCCGGTGCCTTCTCTTTGGCCGCCACCCTCCGCTTCTCTCCGGCTTCGACGGGAACCTCGACGTTTCTTGCCACCACCTTTATTTCTCATCTTCAACAGCCCCACCCTGAGCCTCCTACTCCCTCTGACATAGTCCTTCCCGTCGTGGACGCAGTGGGCAGCCGTGAGGACGTGACGCGGGGACACGAGGATGCCGCTGCAGCCGGTGGACAGCTTCACGGCGGCGCTGAAAGGGAAACTGGTGGAGAACCTCGTGTCCACGATG